>NC_050573.1:149105156-149413489 GCF_011100635.1 Trichosurus vulpecula
AGGATGAGAAGTGGGCAAGAGAGAGAAGTTAAAGGAAGTGAAGCAGAGAGTGGTGTTGCTGAAGCTAAGTGAGAAAAGAGCATCCAGAAGGAGGGAGTAGTTGACAATATCCCATGCTACAGAGATGTCAAAAGATGAGCACTAAAAAGTAATTATAAATTATTCAGTCATTCATCACCTTGAAAGAGTAGTTTCACTAGTGGTGGCAGCAGAAACTAAATTGAAGGGATTTGAGGAAAGAGTGGATATTGAAGAAACAAAAGCATTGTATATGGATAGCTGTTTCAATAAAATTGTTAGGGAAGCAAATGCAAGAGGCAGGGTTAGTAGCTGGATAACATAGAAGAGTCTACCAAAGGTGTTCTGCAGTTGGAAGACCTAAGCATATTAGTAAAGGTTGTGGGAAGGAGCCAATGAAGGTGCATGAGAAAGAAAAACTATTGCTCAAATACAGTGGTGAAGAAGTGAGGGAGGAATAGCATCAAAGGCATAGGCTGAAGGATTAGCCCCAGCACCAAATGGAGACAGCTGTCATCTGTGTCCGGATGAGAGGACAGAATGAATGATGCCAGGAGGATTGGAAGAAAAAGGTGGGGGGAGAAGAAGATGGAGCTCCTTCAGGCTACTTCAGTCTTCTCAGCAGAGCAGGGAGCTACATCATTGTGACAGGGTGTCACAGCAATGTTGTTAGCAGCTGCTATGGAGGTGAAAGATTAACAACAAGACCAACAACACCAGCACACAGGAGGGCTGCCAGCACACATTCTTCCATCTGCTTTTGTAAGGAAAGCAACTTTAAGGGGTTAACAATCTTAACTTTATTTAGACATACATATACCAGCACTTATTTCAGGGGGAAAAGACAGCACCCTGAACTTCAGAGCAAACAGAAATTACAAACAGACACATTTCTGTCTAACCAAATCATAACACATAGTTATCTGAGATGCACCAACATCTGAGTATTCAAAGCCAGAAGTGGGGGAGGAGGGGAGATGCTTCAGTGGCTTACCCAGAGTCTCATCACCAACATTCTTTCAATGAGTGTGCCCCTAAAGGCAAAAGGCCAACCTCAGATCTTATATACACTTCTTCCGGGTCAAAGGACATCACAACCATGTGACTCAAACCTATGTGAACTAGGCCTTCCCTTGACAAGCAGGTGTTTCAACAATCTGGCTAGCAGCTGCTATGGGGGTGAAAGACCAACAGAAGCCCAACAACTAGCACGCTACCAGCATGCTGCAAACGCCCAGGTTCTTTTGATCTGCTTTACTAAGGAAAGCAATATTAAGGGATTGACAAGTTTACTTTAATCCATCATACAAATATCATTCAGTTAGTTCAGGGGAAAAGCCAGCACCCTAAACTTCAGAGCAAATTAAAAACATTGACAGACAGACCAAATACAATTCATAGTTACCAACATCTGAGTTCAGCCTGGGAGCTCATAAAAAGGGCTGGTCCAGAGTCATGTAAGCCACCACTTCTGTGGGTAAGAGCTCTGAAAAAGAGAAAGCCAACCCCTGGTTTTATATCTTTTTCAGGGTCGAGGGTGAGTCACACCTGTGACTTATCCATGTGACCTAGAATCCTCAGAAAGAGGCCACGTAAACCCACCTGGTCTAAAAGCCTTTGATTCCCAAACATGTCACTCAAACTCATGTGTAAACTAGGCCCTCCCTTGAGGCAAGGAGGCCACCAAGGACTCTCAATCTAATCAAGGAAACAAAGGCCAAACTCTTCAAGGGCACTTGGTTGAACTGAGTGCTAAGAAACCATTTGTTTACCAACACAGCAGGTCGGCAAAGACTCTTGATTCAATCAAAGAAACAAAAGACAACAAAAAGTCCACTTTGCTTGCCATTACATTTGAAAGGCAAAACTGATCCAAGGTACTTGATACCTTAGCATTCTAAAAGAGACTAAAAAAGTCCCACCCTAATTACCATGGCACTAAGTGTGAGGTTGTGGCTCACCTGTTGGGGAAAGAGAGGTTTGTAACATTGGCTGTCAAATAAGAGTTTCTCAGAGGTAGTGTGGCATGGAGTGCTAGATTTGAAATAAGACCGCCTGGATTAGAGTCCCATTTCAGGTTCTTAATAGCTCTGTGACCATGAACTGAAGCTTCAGTTTCCTCATCTCTAAAGAAGAGCTAATAATACTCCTACTACCTATGTGCAAGGCTGCTGTCAAATAAGTAATGGGAAGCCTCAAAGTGTTAGATCAGCATGGGCTGCTATTGTTCTGCAATCCTTCAAGTGCTATATGAATATTAGGTGGTGAAATAGACAGAACCCTAGACGTGGAGACAGGAAGACAATCCAGCCTCAGACACTTTGTGAACCTGGTCAAGTCACTTAACCTTTTTTGCTTGTTTCCTCCCTTGTAAAATAGGGATAAAAACAGCACCAACTCATAGGGTTGATCAAATGAGACAGGACACATTGAAAACTTCAAAGTGCTACCTAAATGCCAATTATTATTATAAATATCAGCTATCATTGTTAGTAAGAATTGTTAAACAAGCTCAGCTGAATTTATGAATTTTAACGGATGAAATTAGCCCAGTTCCTAGCACTGTTCAGCACCCCAGAGGAGAAACAGAGAAATTTGATGACAGGAGTTGCAAAAGGATGAGGATTAGCAGATGTGGAACAATGTAAAGTCAAAGATTATAGGGTAGTGGCTAGTGAAACATTGAAAGTTGAAACCGTAGGGTAAAGGCAAGTGAAGCCACAGTAGAGGTAGATTAGAAAAATAAGGAGAAGTCAAGGAATCAAAGCTCATTACAAAGGCAAAGGTTAGGTTTGGAGGGAGAAAGTTGTTAAAAAAAAAAAGAAAGAAAAGAGGCTAGGTACTCAGAATTAGAGAGTACAATTTCAAAGTTGGAGGTGATGTGATTCCACGAGTCATTACCAGGCTCTTCTGTAGCTGAAGTGGGGTAGAAATGTAAGACGCTGGACTTAAAGTTGAAGAAACTGGGAGGACAGGGTGTTACTTGTAAACTTTTTGCCTTGTATTACAGTTACAGTATACAGGTTTTATCTCCCCTTGTTAAATTATAAGCTCCTTCGGGAAGAGAAAAATACCTAATTGACCATTGTATCCTAGAATATCCTGCACAATGTAGGCATTCAAACTTTTGGGGTGGGGCTGGGGGATTGGGGGAAATGAATGTCAATCTCAAAGTTCAGTTTCATTAAAAAAAATTGCAAATCCACAGGGTTCAAAAGTCAAAAAAACATCTTTTATCTTTTTTCAGGATGTTGCAACATTTGGAGTGAAAAAATATTGAACCACAGTAATCATCATGCAGAGTATTTTGTATAATATTCTGTATCTGAAAAACAGTCTTGTTTTGGCTGTGATGTGCTTAATAAGATTCTTGATATTTGTTTTTTTTTTTTAACTGTGTCCTAGAGATGTTATCCGTAATTGTTTTTAATCCAGATTTCAAGAGCAATTTTCCAGCCAGAGCTGCTTACCAGGTTGCTGCTTTGCCCAAAGTAAGTATTTCAACATGACACATTATTTTAAATATTAATTTCTACATTATATTCTGAATACTCGCCTAACATTAATTGATAATTTAAAAGAAAAAGGCAATTCATGCCCTTTGGGGGAACTACCACCCAGTTGAAGATATGTAACATACATGGGGAGAAGAAATGGACTTTATTTCAAGGATATAGGGGAACTCTTGAGTAAGTAAAATCCTCCACCATGGCATTTTAACACCTTCTCTGCAGCTTAAGTCTTAGAGGGTTGTGTCATTTGAATGTTCCCCTTATTCCCATGTTCTCTAAACCAGCAGTTCTCAGAGTATGGTCTAGGGACCCCTGGGAGTCCCTGAAAGCTTTTCAGGGGGTTCATGAGGTCAAAATCAAGACATTTTCATTTCTAGTATGGTAAATATCAATAGATATAACCACAAAAAACAAAAGCTTCTCAGTTTTTGAGTGTAAAGGGGTCCTTAAACCAAAAAGCTTGAGAACTGCTGCATCTCACTCCCTATCCTTACATAAATGATAATACTTATCTCAGGTTGGTTGTGAAGATCAAATGAGATATTTGATACTTCAGAGTGTTACTTACATTTTAATAAGATATTGCCTAATTAATGAGACAGCTGGCACTGAATTTCCCACTAGAATAAACACTTAAATCTAAAACAGTGAACTATGTTTGTATAAAAGTACCATACAAATATAATATATTCACTCTCACTCCCAAGAGCTTTCCTCTTCTTATGTGTCTTTGATTTTCAGAGTACATTTTATCTTACATCTGTGAGTGTGGATGTATTTCGTCCTTGTTGGTTCCGTCTTTTTTCATATGTATTTAGTTGCTGTCTTCTGTACTGTTCGATTCAGCTAGGTTAGGTTCAGATTTGGATTTGCGCTGGCAATAAGGCACACTCTCAACAGAACAAAGTTTTTATTGAAAGACAGGGGAAATACTCTTTTAACCCCACAACCACATTATTTAACAATTCCTACTACACAGTTAACGCAGTGACAAAGACAGAGACACAGACACACAGAGGCAACACCTGTTCAGAGGAACGCCGCCGCCTAAGGTTTCTCCAAGCTGGGAAATCCCTCTCTTTTCTGCAAACGCAGCAAGAATGACAAAGGACACACACACAACATACAACATACACGTCACGTTCAGCACCTGCTCCCAAGGCGTTTCCTAAGCTGGAGAGCCCCTTTTTACAGCTACCTTGGTTTGTCTTTCTGAACATAGTCCCAGGCAAAGCGTCCTTTCTGTGGGTGAGGCTCCAATGTGCTTGTCCCACGTGGTGACTTCTATAGGGCCCTGAACAAAGAAAGTTTTTCCCGCCAGAGAGGGGAGCCACCCCCACCCCCCACCACCTCATTCCTAAGAACTGGCCAGGTTAATGTTTTTCCAGAGGGAGAGGAGTTATTTCCTATCCTTTGTCTTAAGAGCTTCCTGTTCTTTGTTCAGGCCTGTCAGTCTCCAAGCAGGAGAGTCCAAAGGTCTGCAAAAGGGGGCAGGGAGCTTGACATATACATGCTGAGCTTACACTATAATATGGAGGATCTTCTGTAATGATTTCTCATTCATGTACCTAGAATCACAATATTCATTTCCCTACAAGGATGCTCTTCTCACCAAGTTTACTTAAAACTATCTATAGCTCAACATTTACTTTCTATCCATGGTTTTACTGCTTTCCTTTTTGTGATGATTTGGCATATTAAATGCCATTAAACTTGAGACAGAGAGTAATGGAATAATACTGTATTGTTTTTTTTTAAGAATATAAACTCATTGGTACATAATCACCTATAAGTTCTTTCATTTTTTTTTCCCCACAGGGAGCGCGTGTTGAAATTGAAGCCATAGCTGTCGCAGCACTTTCCATGACATCTGGACTATAAATCATGGCCTCCACTGTTTTGCCAGTTATATTTGGTTTAGGATAACTGATTAATTTACTTCTAATTCTTGAAATTAATGTTGGAAATTGTGAGCCTTAATGAAATGCTGTGGAGGACTTTCAAGTAGAGAAATAACATGAGTTGAAAATGAATGAAGGATTTGATGGAGAATACAGTTATAATGCAGCATTTACAATACACACAGCCACACTACTGAAAGTGAAAGGTAGGGTATAGAAATTAAAGTATCTCTCTACAAAATTAATAAAATCAAAGAGTAGCTAGAAATGAAGGAAAAAGCATTTTCTCAGGATTTGTGGATTGTTTTATATCTAAGAGGGGAGAAATAACATTTATGGAATTTAATTCTACTAGATTCACTACCTGAGAAATAGTTGACTAATATTTTGTAATTAATTTTATAAGCAAAATTAACTAAAAAAATAATTTTACACATTCTTTCAATTAGTTGGATGTAATACCAAGGCATTAAAAGTGGCAAATCCCTCAAAAAACTTTTAACTTCTTGTTAAAGAATTTTCACTGTTGGTCCAATTGAAATTCCAGGGTGTGTGGCAGAAGTTAATGGAAAGAAAGAAGTTAATGGACCAAAAATTTCTAAATGACAAAATGTATTTTTCTAATGGAAATAAAAATGAAAACATGCATATTTGCTGTGTTGTAACATTTGTTTTAGAAACATCATTATTATAAAAGGTTCAGCCAACAGAATTTTAGTATTAATGGTTTCTGGATCATCATTACTATTTACCAAATATATAGAGAGACACTTTGCCAATGATTTAAAAAGCCAAGTAATAGGAGTGGTTCTTTCCATAAAGATAATGGAAGCTGTCAAGATAAATAGAGAGCAGATGATTTAGCAATTGGCAGAGAATGAGACATCAAGCAGTAGACATTTATTAAACACCTGTGTGCTCAACAGTGCTGGGGATAAAAAAAGACACGAACCAAACAGCCCTTGCCCTCAAAGAGCTCACAATCTAGCTGGGAAGGAAAACATACATATATAGGTATATACAGGGTGATTTGGGGAAGGAGAGTACAAATAGGTAGGAAGAACTGGAAAGACTTCATAAAGGTGGGACACTAGTTGGGTCTTGAAGAAAACCAGGGAATCTGAGAGGTTGAAAAAAGGGTGAATTCCAGATATGAGTAATTGCCAGTACAAAAGCATAAAACCAGGAGATGGGAGTGTTGCGTAGGGGAAACAGTAAAGACCATTTGACCAGACCATATCAGGTAAGAGAGAGAGTAATATGTAATAAGGCTACTAAAGTAGGTTGGGATCAGGTTGTGAAAAGTCTTTTAATGCCAAATAGGAGGTCATATTTGATCCTAGAAGCAAGAGGGAAGCACTAAAGTTTATTGAGCAGGGTACTGACGTGATTAGACCTATACTTTTTAAAAAACCACTTTGACAGCTGTGTGGAGAATGGATGGGAATGAGGAGAGAGCAGAGATAGAATAATTAAGATATGCTAGGACAGCTAGGTGGCACAGTGGACAGAGCATAGGGCATGGAGTCAGGAAGATCTGAGTTCAAATATGCCCTCTGACCCTTATTAGCTGTGTGTTCCTGAGCAAGTCACTTAACTCTGTTTGCCTCTGTTTCCTCATCTGTAAAATGAGCTGGAGAAGGAAATGACAAACCACTCCAGTATTTTTGCCAAGAAAACCCCAAACATGTTCACAAAGAGTGGGACATGACTGAAATGATTGAACCACAAGAGAATAACGAATCAAGGATGATACTGAAGTTGTAAAGCTGGGCGACTAACGTGATGATGGTAACCTCAGGATAAACAGGGAAGTTTGGAACATGGGTATGTTTTGGAGAAAGATAATGAATTGTTTTAGAGAGGTTGAATTTGCTATGTCTTTTGGATATCTGGTTCAAAATTTCCAAGAGGCAACTGGTGATGTAGTCCTGAAGCTCAAGAGAGGGACTAGAGCTGCATATATAAGTCTGGCAGTCACTAGGATAGAGATGATAATTTAAACCCATGAAAGCTAAAAAGATCAAGTGAAAGTACAAAAAGAAAAGAGGACCCTTGGAAATATCCAAGGATTTGTTGATAGGTACTGCTGCCAATGATACTAACATTCTAATAATTAGTTTATGATATGCCTGAAGCCATAAGTTCATGGTATCTAAAAATGACTGCTAAGGACTAGAAAAAAAATTTTCATAATACTTAAAGTCTCTAGTTACATCAGTAAATAACAGCAAGAAAACAAATAGAATTTATAGTTGCTGAAAGGGTAAAGTTTACATTTCAAGGATAAACTTGTATTTTTTTTTCCAAATGTTTCTTTATCTTTGTTTTAGCATTTCTATTTAAAATTTTGATTTCCAAATTTATCCCTCCCTCCTCTCCCTGAGATAGCCACCAGATATAGGTTATACCTGTGCAATCATGTAAAACATTTTCATATTAGTCATTTTGTACAAAGAGACTCAAATAATTTAAGAAAAAACTGAAAGAATGAAAGTGAAAAGGACATGTTTCAGTCTGTATTCAATCAATATCAGTTCTTTCTCTGGAGACAGTATGCTTCATTAGTTCTTTGGGATTGTCTTGGATCACTGTATTGCTGAGAATAGTTAAGTCATTCACAGTTCTGTATTGAACAATATGGCTGTGACTGTGTACAACTTTCTTTTGGTTCTGTTCACTTCCTTTTGCATCAGTTCATGTAAATCTTTCCAGGTTTTTCTGAAATCATGCTGCTTGTGATTTCTTACAGCACAATAATATTCCATTGCAATCACATACCATAGCTTCTTGCTCTCAGTCATCTCCCCGAAGTATAGCTGGGTCTGGTGTTTCTTGTCAGGTTTCCTTGATCTTCCCTGGCTCAGATGCCCAACTCCCTTCATTGTCCTGGGGGTAAAAGTTCCTATAGCTGGAGGTGAGGCAGCCTCCCAACCCAGCTGACCCTAGGGCTTGCCACTTGTTGAAGGGTGCTTACTGGTCTTTACTCTCCACAGGGACCAAACCACTTACTGGGATTTTTCTTCAGATCTTCTTCAATTGTCCCAGGAGGACCACTGTTCTGTTCCTACTCTTACTTATTTTTATCACCTCCATGTTCACCCTGAGGTGCTATTATCATCTTGTTGGGGGAGAAATCTGGAGAGCTTGGAATTTTCTGACCTACTCCACCATCTTCCCAGAATCCTCTCTGCAAAATTTTCCCCCAGTTTTCTGCTTTCCTTATAATTTTGGTTGCACTGGTTTTGTTTGTGCAAAAACTTTTAAATTTTATATAATCAAAATTATAATGCCCCTTACATGTTCTTTGGCCTAAATTCTTCCCTTATCCATAAAAAGAGATAAATTTGAAAATAGTGAGCTAATGGAGAGGATGGAAGTTTACATGTCAAAAGAAAGCAGGTGAAAAACTACATTAGGTCAGGTTGTAAATAAATCTGCAAACAGAGCAGTTTCTCAGGCATTTAAAAAGCTAAGCCAGAAATTCTTTAACCCCTTGACTGTTAATCATCTGGGTTAAATTATTGGA
The DNA here is from genome assembly GCF_011100635.1 of Trichosurus vulpecula. Lineage (NCBI taxonomy): Eukaryota > Metazoa > Chordata > Mammalia > Diprotodontia > Phalangeridae > Trichosurus > Trichosurus vulpecula. Next base: position 149,114,117 of record NC_050573.1, read on the forward strand.
GGTGTCAGCTAAATTCCACATTTATGAGGAAAACCTCAGCCAGTCAGGTTAATTTTCAATACCAGTAAAATGGCTGAATTGGAGCCGACAGAAGGCAAATCTATAACTCTCGTGACACAGGACAGAGCCTTGAGGTACAGGTAGGCTACATCATGCAGGCAACAACTATAGTTAAGATTTACATAGTGCTTTCAGATTTGCAAAGCACTTTACATGTATTATTTCATTTAACCCTGACATTAGTGCTATTTAGTCAAGGACGACCGGTATGATCACCCGCATTTCACAAAAACATGAGAAAACTGAGAAGCTAATTGACTGGCCCAGGGTCACACAACTTGTAACTGAGACAAGACTGAAACTTAGGTGTTTTTACTTCCAAATCCAACATTCTATCCACGATGCCAACTGCCTCTGAACCAGCAAAGAACCTGAGGAATGTCCAGATGGGGGAAGAACCAATAGACAGAGCATCATAAACTCAAAGAGAAAAGTATGTAGGAGGAGGAGGAGGAGGTGATCCATAGCATTGGATTTTGCAAAAAATGTCAAGACAGGCGCCATCAGATTTGGCAACCGAGAGATCGATGGTGACTTTGGAGGAGGCAATCAAATGATGAAGCCGAAAACCAGACCGCAAAACGTTTGAGAAGTGAGAGACGTGAAAACAAGAAGCTTTTTCAAGGAGCAGAGCTGAGAAAGTGAGCAAAGATAGAGGCTAATAAATAACTTGCAAGAGCACTGGATCTGGAGTCTGGAGGACATGAGTATGTATGATGGGCCACTGAGAGGGGGCGGTGGGGTAAGTGGAACTCCTCTCCTCTGACTCCTTGGGTAAGAATCATTTGAGCTGTAGCTCATTAGCTCTGTCCCCGACCCGCAGAACATAGTTAATTGCGTCCTGTGCTAATCCAGGGCTGCCGGGCAGGGGAGGGGAGGGAAGGAGCAGAAGGGGGAGGGCAAGACAGCTGGCGCATGCCCATTGTGTCCAAGCCGCTTTTTCCCTCAATCCCTCAGGAGAGCGCTTACTTTACACACCGGTCTGTTAAATAACCTTTGTTGAACAACCATTACATACATAACGATATATTAGGCAGGGGATGGAACACTTCCTTATGAATATACCAGCGGGAACCGGTAAGATACAAGTCACAGACCCACCGACTCAAGCACTCGCTACGCAACCGCCGTCTAGCGGCAGTAATGATAGCAGCCGCAAGCAAATGCGCATGTGTAAACTGAATGAGACTACAATTCCCAGAATGCTGTGCGAGACACTCTCCTCTTGCAGGTGCTTGCCCCGCTACCTCTCCAGAGCGGCAAACAGCCGAAGGTTATTTGTGCTGTCACGGGGGCAGAACATAGACACGTAGCATTGCAGAGAGGGAATTAAAAAAAAAACACACAAATTGTCATGGCTTCCTCAATGAAAAACATAGTCAGCACAGAAAAGGCACCACAAGCCATCGGTCCCTACAGGTAAAATAATAAAATACATTCGCTAGTAATAATGATGCATTCGCTTATGAATAATGATTAATGCATTAGCTCAGAAATAATAATCAACGCCTTAGTTTACAACGTGTTAAGGGTTTGGTCTCTACAGCCATTAATTAGGCTGTAGAGGTGGGTCTCTGAGAACGCAGACTGCGCCTAGCATGCAAAATAAAATCACTTTCTTTTAGAGTTTTAGTAACCTGCTCCTGCACCAATTCCATGTAGCATGGTTGGTTCTAGAAAGGAAGCTAAGAACTTCTTTCTAAACGGGGACAAAAAAGCATTTATATTGCTTAATAAAAACCGGAATCCGTTTTTATAACCTTCAAATTGTTACTTGCCTTTGTTTTTTTGTGTCTGAAGTTTGTGTCTTCAGAGGCAAGAAAATGACAGCAAGTTACTTTCAAATAAAAAGTCTAGTCCCCCTAGACAGTAGAATGGAAGCTTCTGAGGGTTGGAACTCCTTTCCTTCATGTCTGTTTACCACCTAGAATGTTGTATATGATAAGTGCTTAATAAATGCTGATTGGGTTTGATTGGATAGCATCTTCCCTATTTGCAGAGAGTAATTTTCTGCATTAGAGAAGCTTGAAGGGAAATAATTGGCGATTAAGTGAAGGTAGTTTATTATGGGTGCATCCAAGTTTCTCAAGGTTAAGAAATACACTGTTGAACTTGAAAGTTTGGTTGAAGGAGGCAAACATGCTAGGTGATAGAAAAATCCATGTTGTTTATTATTTTCCCTTAAAGCATATCTAAGCTAGCTTACTTGTACGTGCAAGGAGCCAGAGCATTTAAGCTCTGGCTTTCTGAGCAAAGGAATGAGAAAACTTGTATACATTATTTTAGCGGACTCAACAATCCCGTTACCTCACTTTTATGATTCCCATGTATGTTTAATCATGATACAAGGAGAGGATTTTCCTTAATGGAATAGACTTGTAAATACAATAAGATAAGAGTGTTGACAAGGGTCAGTTGAAGTATATACCCATAGAATATTAAGTGAGGTAGTCTCTCAGGATTAGGGTCTCATCCCTTAGTGGTTAACAGGGGAAAGCATGTTTTTAGGTCAGCCGGATCTGGCCTTGTTGACAGAGAAAAGATATTCTCTGAGCAAACTTTAGAGAACAAAGAAGCCCAGATTCAGCTGATCATTAATTCAGGCCTTGGCCCTTGATTGAAATTACAAAAATTATATAAGATGGTGTAAAATGTTCCACAACACAAATAGGTGTCTGGAGTTGAATAACCAGAACAAGTAGAAATCCCTTGTATTAATTAGTCATAATGTGCAACCTAACACTGTTATTGGTTGTACAGTTGAAAAAAAAATGTGAGCACAGATATGCAGTACTTAGAGGCGGAGCATGGGTCTTGAGTCAGACCATTTGAGCCCTGGCGCTGATACCTACTAGCTCTATGATTGGGCAAGTCCCTTAATTATTTTGAATCTCAATTTTCTCATCTTTAAATGTGGAGAATTATTATAATGATCATCATTGTTATTCCTATCAATATTACTTTGTTGTTGCTGTTGGAGTTATTCATAGTTTATACTGCTTTCCTTAATGGGCTCACTTCATTCTACCACAGGTTTTGTTTTGGGGTTTTGGGTTTTCTTTAGTATTTTGTGGATACCGTTGTTATTATACTCTGCTCTTCCTTTGGCTTACTTCCTGTTTCAAGAAGAAAAAATATTGATATCTTTTGTTTTTATATCATATTCATTTCCCAATATATTTTCACTCTCCCAACCACCCAGAAAGCCATGGAGAGGTGCGGGTGTGGAGGAAGCAGTTCATTAAAACAGACAAAAATAAGTAAGTTAAGCTAACCAACACATCAATCAGGCTGGGCCAGTATATCCAGTGTTCTACATTCATAAACCCTCACCTATGCACTGTCAATCCTTTCAGATTATTTGAACCCCAATAATATGCAAAGCTTCCAAACCGCTCTTGCTCTATTCTAAAAAAATCCCCCTTTCAGCCTCAGAAACTTCACAGACCAGATAAGATTAACCATGGGTATCCTTTCTGCTGGTGACAGAATGTCTGCAGCCAGAACAGTAGGCTAGAGACATTTGTATTTTGTGATCATAATCTCTAAGTGACCCTACCTTGGCAATTGTCTTGTTTACCTAAGCACTTCCTTTCTTTGATATGAAGATCATAAACTGCAGTAAACCTTGTTTTCCTTCTTCCGTGATCATGTTCTGCTAGCTCTAAGGGAATAAACTATACTAATTTTTACATCACCTAGCTCTGTTTGCCTCCTTTAACCAAACTTTCAGGTCGATGGCACAGAAGGGAAGGAAATACCTTCTCATATCTTCATTGCAATGAAACTTGGTCATTATGATTACAAAGAAGTCAGTCTCTATTTCTTTGTTCAGTTGCTGTTGTTCTTTCTACTTATGTTGTTGAAATTATTGTATATCACTTTCCTTGATTCACATACTTCCTTGTACCATTAATTTGTTTAACCATTCTGTAATGAGTGGTCATCTACTTTGCCCATTTCCTTCTCTTTAGTCATACTCAAGAATGCAAATATTCTGATGAGTCTGTGAGCTCATTAATTTGACATTTCCTTCAGCAGTGCAGGTACAAGCCATCCATGTCCCATCAGTTCTCTGAAGTAGGTCCACCCAATTTTCTTGAGACCTTTCTGCTAACATCTCAAAGGTAGCAGTGGAGCCCTCTGGCCATCCACTTGTCATCACTTGTCATAATGATATCTTTTCTACCACTTACTGCATCCAAATCATTGTGGGTAATATGCTACGACTTATTTACACCTACCATGTGTCTCTGCATTGCTTTTTGGGTTACCCTTAATTTTGATTCTTTGTAAATTATGCTGTTCTATGACCCATATAGCAATAATAATACCTATCTCAGAATTCCTGTGAGGAAAGTGCCTTAAAACAGTGGTATTAAACTGAAATAGAAATGGGGCCAAAAAGATTCCTGTAAGCCATATATCGAGTTGGAAAATCACATATTAACATTATCTACGGTCTATTATATTTTAATTAATTTCATTAAATATTTCCCACTTATATTTTAATTTGGTTTGGCTTCACTCAGAACAGTGGTAGGCAGTGTTTACCTTTGCTTTAAGTGGTTAAGCTACGTAAATGGAGCTATCATTGTATTACTACTCTTATTTCTAGTTAGAAATAACAAGGAAACTGATGAAATCACAAGACTGGTTAGAAAAAAAAATCTCACTGGATATGTCACCTGAATGTGACTGACCATTGCCAAGGGTAGGGGTCAGGGCCAGTTGGGGGCAAATAAGTGAGTCTTGCCTGTTGCAAACACATTTTCTGTACAATCAGCACTTCTGTCCAAAAGTTAGTGCCAGGCTGGACATTGGCCTGAGCCCTCTGCTTTCCAAGCCATTTGCCTTGTCTCACAGCCAGGGACAATTTCCTGCCCCGCCCCCCTTCCCAAACTGGCTGCACTAGGGAAGAAGGTACAGGTGGTATCCTTCACTCATTTGTGCATTCATCCACATATAGTCAGCTAGCTAATCAGGGACTGATGGCATACTCTGGTGAGCAGTCCCAGCACTGCTGATGAACTTGTTAGAGGCGTGATTAGCATTCTTAGCCTTCTGCCTTGTTGGTATTTATAGTCAGCATTTGGACTCATGCTGATGAGGTTCAAACCAAGAAGAATCTAATTTCAGTTGAACTTTCATACCTAGTAATGAAATGCACCTAGGTGGTACAGTGGGTAGAGTGCTGAGCCTGGAGTCAGGAAAACTTGAGTTCAAAAGTGGCCTCAGAAACTTACTAGCAGTGTGACTCTAGATAAGTCATTTAACCCAGTTTGCCTCAGTTTCCTCATCTGTAAAATGAGCTAGAGAATGAAATGGCAAACTGTGAAATTGATTACTGATGACTGATTAATAGTGAAAGAGTTTTTAGTTAATCACTGTAACTGATATCTGTGGATCAGTGTAAGCCTTAGTAGTAGAGTTTGTAAGAGCTTATGTACCTAAATCTTAAGGGCTACAAGCTGGTCCTGTCCCTTGAGGGAGATAAGGAAGATGAATGGTGGAAAAGTCAACCTGGTCAGGAGAAGTTTTGCTCAGCATTTGGTCTCTGATGTTGTGTACTGGACTTTCTGAAGAGGGTTTGGGGTGAGGGGTGCTCGGCACCCCAAAGTACTGTGTGGGACAAACCACAGGCTCAAAATAAACAAAAACAGAGGTGTCTCGGTTTTCTCAAGGTAGAAACAAAACAGAAGCTTTATTTGATCAAGTCTCGCGAGAATTGGGCATCTCCCACTACCAGGGTGGGATGGTAGTGCAGAGAGGCAAGGGGGAGAAGGCAAGCAAGGGGATATATAACCTTGTACAAACAATTCTAAGAAATTCCACCCCTAGAGGCTGGACCCCTGTCCCTATTTGCTGGGACAGGTGGCCTCACAATCTATCCCAGAATAAGTTTATCCAATACTAGCACAGAAACTACAGAATTACCTTATAGGGAAATCTCAATGTTAAGATGACGGCATGCGAGTAGGCTAGGGGAGGGGGAGAGGGGGAGACCACCTGATTTCCCCGAAATCATATGATTTACAGGAAAACGAAACTTAGGCCTAGTGAGGTCTACATCCTAACTAAATTTGTACTATCTGAGTATTACCTTGCTTCATTTATTCATGGGAAGCTTTCACAAACAATCTTGTGTCCCACACAGTACCGACACACCGGGTCCTGCGGAAAGAATTCGACTCAAGCTTTCTCAGCCAAGGGAAAAGATAAAGTTTATTAAGAGTTAGCCAAATAGGCCTGCCCCAAGAGATCCCATCCCTTGCGAGGCCTGTAAGGAAAGGGGGCCAGACCAATCTGAGCTAGATTGGATCTGACCAACTTCATGGAGGCAAGATGGAGATTATATACACAAAGATTGTGGGAGGGATTGAGAGGTGGTCTGGGGTGATTGAAATGACAGACAATAAAGGGCTAGGGTAACAGAGCTAGGGTATAGATATTTTTTTTTTCTATTTAAATTTATTTATTTAACATATTTGGTTTTCAGCATTGATTTTCACAACATTTTGAATTACAAATTTTCTCCCCATTTCTACCCTCCCCCCCACTCCAAGATGGCTTATATTCTGGTTGCCCTGTTCCCCAGTCAGCCCTCCCCTCTATCACCCCCCTCCCCTCTCATCCCCTTTTCCCTTCCTTTCTTGTAGGGCAAGATAAATTTCTACGCCCCATTGCCTGTGTATCTTATTTTTTAGTTGCATACAAAAACTTTTTTTGTTTTTGAACATCTGATTTTAAAACTTTGAGTTCCAAATTCTCTTCCCTCTTCCCTTCCCACCCACCCTCCCTAAGAAGCCGAGCAATTCAACCTAGGCCACACATGTATTATTATGTATAACCCTTCCACAATACTCATGTTGTGAAAGGCTAACTACATTTTGCTCCTTCCCAACCCATCCCGCTTTATTGAATTTTCTCCCTTGACCCTGTCCCCTTTCCAAAGTGTTTGTTTTGATTACCTCCACCCCCATCTGCCCTCCCCTCCATCATCCCCCCGCCTTTTATTTTTTTTTTATCTTCCTCCCTCTTCTTTCCTGTGGGGTAAGATACCCAACTGAGTATGTATGGTATTCCCCCTCAGGCCAAATCTGATGAGAGCAAGGTTCACTCATTCCCCCCTCACCTGCCCTCTCCCCTCCTCCCATAGAACTGCTTCCTCTTGCCACCTTTATGCGAGATATTCCACCCCATTCTATCTCTCCCTATCTCCCTCTCTCAGTATGTTGCTCTCTCATCCCTTAATTTCGTTTTATTTCTTTTAGATATCTTCCCTTCATCTTCAAATCACCCTGTGTCTGCTCTCTCTCTTTTACATATATATATATACATAAACACATATATATACATACACATACATACATATACACATAGATACATACATACTTACACATTCACTTATATATATACATAAACATATACATATATATATGCATATTCCCTTCAACTACCCTAATACTGAGGTCTCATGAATCATACTCATCATCTTTCCATGTAGGAATGTAAACAAAACAGTTCAACTTTAGTAAGTCCCTTGCAATTTCTGTTTCTTGATTACCTTTTCATGTTTCTCTTGATTCTTGTGTTTGAAAGTCAAATTTTCTATTCAGTTCTGGTCTTTTCACTGAGAAAGCTTGAAAGTCCTCTATTTTATTGAAACTCCATATTTTGCCTTGGAACATGATACTCAGTTTTGCTGGGTAGGTGATTCTAGGTTTTAATCCTAGCTCCATTGACCTCCGGAATATCGCATTCCAAGCCCTTCGATCTCTTAATGTAGAAGCTGCCAGATCTTGGATTATTCTGATTGGGTTTCCACAATACTCAAATTGTTTCTTTCTGGCTGCTTGCAGTATTTTCTTCTTGATCTGGGAGCTCTGGAATTTGGCAACAATATTCCTAGGAGATTTCTTTTTGGGATCTATTTGAGGAGGCGATCGATGGATTCTTTCAATTTCTATTTTGCCCTGTGGCTCTAGAATATCAGGGCAGTTCTTGATAATTTCCTGAAAGATGGTATCTAGGCTCTTTTTTTGATCATGGCTTTCAGGTAGTCCAATAATTTTTAAATTATCTCTCCTGGATCTATTTTCCAGGTCAGTGGTTTTTCCAAGGAGATATTTCACATTGTCTTCCATTTTTTCAATTCTCTGGTTCTGTTTTATAATATCCTGATTTCTCATAAAGTCACTAGCTTCCACTTGCTCCAATCTAATTTTTAAAGTAGTATTTTCTTCAGTGGTCTTTTGGACCTCCTTTTCCATTTGGCTAATTCTGCCTTTCAAGGCATTCTTCTCCTCATTGGCTTTTTGGAGCTCTTTTGCCATTTGAGTTAGTCTGTTTTTTAAGGTGTTGTTTTCTTCAGTGTATTTTTCAGTATTTTTTTGGGTCTCCTTTAGCAAGTCATTGACTTGTTTTTCATGGTTTTCTCACATCCTTCTCATTTCTCTTCCCAATTTTTCCTCTACTTCTCTAACTTGCTTTTCCAAATCCTTTTTGAGTTCTTCTATGGCCTGGGGCCAGTTCATGTTTTTCTTGGAGGCTTTTGTTGTAGGCTCTATGACTTTGTTGTCTTCTTTAGGTTGTGTGTTTTGGTCTTCTTTGTCACCAAAAAAAGAATCCAAAGTCTGAGACTGAATCTGGGCACGTTTTCGCTGCCTGGCCATATTCCCAACCAACGAACTTGACCCTTGAGTTTTTCAGTGGGGTATGACTGCTTGTAGATTACAGAGTTCTATGTTCCACGTTTGGGGGGGAGGTTCCAGCTCTGTCAGAGCCGCACTCCTCCTTCCCCAAGAACCCCCAGTCCAGGCTGGGCTTAGATCTTCAGCAGGCTGTTGCACTCCTGCTCTGTTCCGCCACTTAATTCCTCCCACCAGGTGGGCCTGGAGCCGGAAGTAACAACAGCTGTAGCTGCCCCACCTCCGCTGCCCCCGGGGCTGGAAGCTGAACCACGAACTCCTTCCACTCCCGCAGCTTTTCCCACTAACCTTCTCCGCAGTCTTTGGTGTTTGTGGGTCGAGGGGTCTGGTAACTGCCGCAGCTCTCTGAATCAGGGCGCTGGGGCCCCCTCCGCCCAGCTTCTGTTCTGGATGGTCCACGCCGCTCAGGCTGGGCTCTGCTCCACTCCGTTCCCAGCTCCCAGCTCCCAGCTCTGTGTGGAACAGACCTCACCCAGAGACCATCCAGGCTGTCCTGGGCTGGAGCCCTGCTTCCCTCTGCTGTTCTGTGGGTTCTGCCGTTCTAGAATTGGTTCAGAGACATTTTTTATAGGTTTTTGGAGGGACTCGGGTAAGGAGCTCACTCTAGTCCCTGCTTACCAGCCGCCATCTTGGCTCCGCCCCCCAGGGTATAGATATTTTGATCAGGATTAAGGATGGGAAACAGGATTAAGGGTGGGACACAGCTGGACAATAGAGGACTAGGCAAGGTAGGCATTTGGACTTAATGGTTATAGCCTCAGGCCAAGGCCAGATCAAGTGGGAAGATTCAAGGAGAGTTCAAGAGTTCAAGGGGTTCCCAGAGACTGTGCCCTCATCATTTCCACAGGATATTACTCAACTCTGTGTTTTCCCTGTTGCTCTAGGCTCTAAAGACCCCTTTTACCAGTCAGTGTGCCACCCCTTCAGCTTTCTTATACACCAGTCACAGTTTAGGTTTAATTTGCATCCCTGGAACTTATGTAACCACCAAACTGTATTAAAAAGCTGCTCTGATTGTAAGTGTGTGTCAGGTCCCTGAGAAACTATTGATCTCTGTTATTGACCATAGCTAGCCTTGCTAATAAATAGATTATGCTCAGACCTCTGTGCCTCAGATTCTCTTCATAACAGATTTTTATCTGACAAAACCTCTCCCATATCTTTGCCAAGAAAACCCAGAATGGGATCACTTAGAGTCAGGCACAACATCAACAATGAAATGAATTTGTAGAGGGAGAAATGAACCCAGGGATGTAGAAATCCCAAATCAAAATTCCCAAGGCAAGGCCACCTGGAATGAATTCGTGGGCCCAAGTATTCTTTAAGTCAAGGAGGCAAAGATTTATTATGCTTTAAGTAAATAAAGTAGGCAAGAGTTCTTAGGGAACCTGGGACCATGCAGGGCTACAGGGAAAGTTTAAGTACAAGATTTAGGGATGAAATCTGTCAATTAGGCATTTTGGGGTGGGATCAGTGAGTGGTCAAGGCGTGATTAGGGGTTGGTCAGTTCTTAAAGGAACATGCACTTTTTGTATCTACTGTGCAGGTATCTTACCCATAGTTCACTGGGCAATAGCCCAAAGTGGGGCTACCTGGGGGTGTGGTTTTGCCTGTGAAATGTCAGTAAGTCACCAAAAGTTCATGGCTGACTGGGAATATCCAGGTGGATTGCATCACATATCTTCTTAGACAAGATTAATGTAAGTGAGTATACATTTGACCATGTCTAGGATATATGTTAGACTCTGTATAGTCAGTTATCAGCATCCTGAATCAATCTATAATTGGGCATAGCTGCTTACTGAGGAAGAAGCAGAAATAATTTTGGGGCACATTGCCCTTTAGCTAGAGAGGCTGCCTGGGAAAGAATATGTTTGAGAACTAGATGTGTTCTGAAATTTTAATTCTGCCACAGGCACAGGCACCCAGGCAGAGGCTAAGGGGAAATGTGATGTTAGAATTAGGGTCCAAGCACAAGCACCCCATCAAAGTGACTGCTTTTTATTAATCAACCAGTTAGCACTGTGCTAGAAGTGCTGTGGGACTGGGTGTTTCTATACATTTCCTCCTCTAAGTTGCAAGCCTTGTTTATGAAAAGAAATGCAAAATTTTTAAAGTATTTCAACAAATATTTATTAAGCACCTATTGTATACACAGCATTTGTTCTTTCATGCATTCATTTGGAACCTTTTTAAAAAAATTATTGCTTTCTTTTGCTGTTGTATCACCTTCATTTCCAAATAGATCTCTCCTATCTCCCCCACCCAGATATGGATCCATTCCTTGTAACAAAAATAAAAAAGAGAAAAAGTTTAGCTTAACCAACATACCAAAAGAGTCTGACAATGTATGCAGCATTTTATAGCAATGGTGTCAAATTCAAAGTGAGAACCTGAAAAGCCCTTAGCCTGGAAGGGCCAGGGTCTCCTAAGGTGCTTATCAGGCCACTTGACCCAGATGGTTCTGGAGCACAAAGTGAGGCCTGTGACCTTGCCCAGCCCTCACTCACTCAAATCAAAGTCAAAAGCAAGTCATGTCATCGTTTCCCTGATGTCATGGTCATCTTAGAGAATGAAGGATAAAAAAAAAAGACAACAAAGTCAAATAGAAACAGATCCTAGAGAACCATATATTGACTTAGGAAACCACAAATCTACATTATCTAGGTTATATTGTATTTTTATTTATTTTATTAAACATTTTCCAATTACATTTTAATCTGGTAGGGCAGCCCTGGGCCCAAATTTGATGCCTATACCCATAGTTTTCCCTCTTCTATGTAGAAAGATGAAGGAAGATGAATTATCTCCTTTCTTCTGTGGGCCAAGCTTGACATTTTAATTACATGGCTTTCAGTTTTGTTTTTTAATCATTTAAAAATATGTAATTAATGTGCGTCCTTGCATAAAGATGTCTTTGCATAGATTCTCAGCACTGACTTGACATTATCTCCCACATTTTTCCAAATTTTAGTCAAGGTTTGCTGATCAACCAGACGCTATATGTCTCTGGACAGGTTGGTAGAGATCCTACAAGTGGAAAGCTTGTGTCAGGAGGGTTGGCAGAAGAATTTAAACAGGTAAGAAATCATTCCCCTCTGCCTAATTGGAAACCCTTCTCTGCATACTTAGTATGAAGTGTGCCATCAGACTCAATTATATTGAGTGGCCCCAAGTTTGATAATTGTGACCAACTGATGAATTAATTGTTAACTAAATTAACATATTATGGCTAATTTCCTTTTTAGATATATCTTAAGAAATCCCCCAAAAATCTACCTCCTCTTAGTTATACATGTCTTAGTAGGCACTGCCAGTGTCTAGGAACCATACAAGTATATGGGATTTGAGGGATGAATTTGCATGGCTGTATGGGGTAGTGGATAGAGACCTAGGCATCCTTGGAGTGAGGAAGACTTGGGTTCTAGGTGTCTACCTCTGCCCTATGTCCTCTGTGGGATCCTGGGGAAGTCACTAACACCCCATTATGCCAAATATTAGTATAAAGATGGATTCAGTATCTCCAAGCTTCCTAGCTTCCTGCCTGCCCTGGGAATGGCCCATGCTTGCAACAGTGTGTTTTGTTTTGTTTCATTTTTGTCTTAGACTTTGGTGAATTTGTTACTGTAAGTCCTTTTAGAGAACAAAAGCTTTTCTTTTTCCTCTCCTTGTAGCTGCTGCCCCCTCCTGATGATGGGCTGTAGGCATTGTAGGGGGGCAGTAGGAGAGGAAGAACAAAATTGAACCCCTGCTGAACTCTTGACACAATTCTGGCACTCAAATAATCACTGACCCTTCTAGTAATGTCTAAATCGGCATCTAGTAACATCTAAACCAGACCTCAGAAGATTAGAGGTGGTTACTGCTTAATGCAACCTCCAAGTTTTCTTTAAGCAGCTCAGATCAACTGGTGGCTCCTACAAGAAGTCTTATCCAACTATTTGTGACCCCATTTGGGTTTTTTTTTGGCAGGGGGGCAAAGATGCTTGAGCGGTTTGCCAGTTCTTTCTGCAGCTCATTTTAGATGTGAAGAAACTGAGGCAAACAGGGTTGAATGACTTGCCCAAGGTCACACAGTTAGTGCCTGAGGCCAGATTTTAACTCAGGAAGATGAATCTTCCTGACTCCAGGCCCCGTGCTCTGACTCTTCCTGGGTCCAAATCCAGCGCTCTTAGTGGCCCAAGTTGACACAGCTAGTCAAGTGTCCGGCAGGTTTGGAATCCAGATCCTTTCTGAGTCCAGGGCAGTACCATTTCCAAATTAAGTGGCCTCTACATAGGTGATAAATTTTCCCTAATGGGAAAGTACACTTCTTTTCAGCTACTTCACAAGGTTTTTGTGAGAAGCACTTTGTAAACTTTAAAGTCCTATGTAAATGTAAACCTTTATTATTCATCCTCTTCCCAGAAGCTGTGTGGGCTGTTTCCTTGCTGGACACAGCAGATGAAGACTAGGCTTTTTAGCTGTCTAGTCCTCTTGAGAGAATTCCGCTACAGCAAAACAACTTGGATGTCCAGTGAGGTTCACTGTAGTCATTCACTCACTCACCAAGCATTTATTAAGCACCTACTATGTGCTCAGTGCTGGACATACAAAGGCAAAAGACAAATAACATACCCTGTCCTCAAGAAGCCCTCATTCCACTGGAAGAGATATCATGTAAATACCTAGGGACATACAGGAAATATGCAGAGTGGATAGAGAATTGTTTGAGAGGGAAAGCAATTGATGGATTTGGCCTGTAGTAAAAGGGTCTTTTGGCTCTGAGAGAAAAAAACAAAAGTCCAACGAATGCAGTAAAATTGCAGTGTGTTCCTTCAATGGACAGGAAACTAATCATAGAATTTCAAGCAGAAATGAACCTTAGAGATCATCTATTCAAGGTATCTTAACCGTTGTTAGTGTCCTGGACCTCCTTCTCCAAATGATGCTCTTTAAAATAATAATTTTAAAATAGTATTTTTAAATAATTGAAGGAAATGCTAAATTTCAGTTGCAGCTGAAAGTAGTGTTGACTCTAAAATATGATGTTCTTTCCACTGTAACACACTGCTCCCATTTCAGTCAGAGTTTCTCAGAGTTGGAAGTTCCACTAGTCTAACCCACACCAAAACAAGAATCCCATAATTGGGCTAGCTGACCTTTGTTTGAAGACTTCTTATGGGCTTCCTACCTCCTGAAGCAAACCATTCCATTTTCAGAGAGCTTTGATGTTCTAGAAAGCTTTTCCTCATATTGCCCAAATCTGCCTCTCTGCTCCCTCTACCCTTTGCTACTGGTTCCACCTTCCACCCTCAAGCCCGCAGAATACCTTGAATCACTCTCCCAAATATTAGCTTTTCAAATATTTGAGGATAGCTTTCTTGTCCTCTCCAAGTCTTCTACTATCTAGATAAAAGATCACAATTTCCACCCCTCTTTGTGCCATCTGCAAACCAGGTAAGCAGGTTTTGTAGGCTTTTACTGAGTCATAGCCAAGCTCAGTACCTCAAGACATTTCGTGAGAGTTCTTCCAAGTTGACATAGAAATAATAATGTCCATTTGGCCTATTTTGAGTCTCCCTAAAAACTGAACTATCGGCTAACCGGCATCTCTCCCTCTTCTCCATCAGAGGAACATGAAGGAGTTCGTTGAAGACTTTGCTGAAATTTTAGGTCTACTCTCTCTACTATCCATCACCGTTTGATTGAATTTTGCTGATTAGTTGCATACTATCAGTGAAAGGGAGACACATTCTTTATGTCCCCTGAAGGAAGCCTGGATTTTTTTTGGGGGGGGGAGTGGGGACTTCTCCCAAGGTTCTGCATCACTTGCATCAGGATATATTGAGACAGCAGTGAGCATATTTATAAACCTAGAAACAAGGCCAGAACCTGATGCTAAACTTCTACAGTAGAGGTAATAGTGATAGGGTGAGAACAGCGTGGGACAGCTATTACATGTGAGTGGTCAGGCTCATGCATTTCTTTACTCTGGACTACTTGTTACAAGAAGAGGAAAATTCAACGAACTCCGTAAATTCTGGCTAGCACAGATATTACTAGAGTTGTATGGCTTTCGTTAGGCCCTGAGCATAAGCACAAAGTATTGCAACAAATAAGGTGAACTTGAGATCCCAAAGCAAGGGAGCAAATTTAACTTCATACATATCACTAAGATGTAGTTAGACGAGAAGAATGACTGGAATGACTCTGGAAGGATATACTTGATTCAGAAGAAATAAGAAATATGTAAAAGTGGTACCTCTGAATTGTAGAATATATATTTGTAAGTATATATGTGCATATTATATAGCATTTTATATTAGGAAGACACATTTGTCTGAGCAAATGTAAGAACTACTGTGAAAGAAGTTGGTGGAAAGCTCTGGAGTAAAAACCAGCAAAGGCAGAAACAGAATAGACATTGTCAATTAGTCTCTGCTATAAGCCACCTGGATGGAAAGAAAGTCTAGGCAAATGAGGAAGTAGATCACATACCTCATATGGCAGCATGATAGTAGTAAAGGTGGATTTAATTATCCAAATATTTGCTGAAAATCTGTCTTTGGCAACAGCAGAACAACAAACAATTTCTAGACTTGCCTTAATGATAATTTTGCCTTTCAGAAGATAAACTAGTGAAGGAAACTGTTTTTCTTGAGTTGGTCATCAACATAATGGGAAACTTGGGGGAAGTGACCCTTCCATCTTAAAATTAAATGGATTAGGATAGGAAAGCTGAATAGAGTCTGACACGCACCCTAGATTTTAGAGGAACAGATTTAAAAATGTTCAGAGAAACGATAAGTCATAATAATGCTAAAATGGTTTAATTTCTAATATGCTGAATATCAATAGATAAAACCCACATAAACAAAAGCTCTTTGGAAAGGTAGGGGTTCCTCGTTAATTTTTAAGAGTATGAAGAGGTCTTCGGAAGCAAAAGTTTGAAAACCATAAAGTCCCTTATTCTATTCTTATGGAAGAGGAAGAGACAAGAAAGCATAGACAAGTGCATTCAGAAGTAGTTGACTGAACCTGAAGAATAACTAAGGAATCAAAGTCACCTTGGAAAGCAATCTATAGTGGAGTGACCTAGGTATCTGTGCTTGTCCCTGTGCCATTAAAATTTTTATAATTGATTTGGATAAAAGGATGGCATGTTATTGAATTGTCAAATGACTGAGAGAAATAGCCAATTTGTTGTTATGACAAGAATGAGTTCCAAAAAAACCAAATCAAGTCAATGACCATTTATTAATGTACCAGGCACTGTGCAAAAATAGGTCCTGTTCTCAGGGAACTCAAAGTTTAATTGGGGAGGCAACATACAAACAGCTATGTACAAACAAGGTATATAGAGCCTAAATTGCGTGTAATTCTAGAGGGAAGACACTAAGATGAAAGAGGATTGGGGAAGGCTTCTTGCAGGATTTTAGCTTAAACTTGAAGAAAGCCAGAGAGGCTGAGAGGGAGAAGAATTCCAGGAATGAAGGATGGCCAGTGAAAGTACCAGGAACTGGATAATGGTGTGTCATAGATGTAAGGAGCAGCAAGGAGGCCAGTGTTAATTGGGTCATAGAATATTTGAGTAAGACTAAAGTATAAGAACACCAAAAAATTAGAAAAGGGACCAGGTTTTGAAGGCCTTAACAGGTTAGAACGAATCTAACAAAATGAAATTTAATAGGGATAAAAGTAGTCTTAACAGTAGGATTTTTTTTAAATCAGCTTTCCAAGTAGGAAATGAGAGAGTCATGATTGGACAGAAATTCATCTGAAAGAGATCTTTGGGGTTTAGCATCTTTCAAAGCTCAGTGTGACTCAACAGTATAATATGTCAGCCAAATATGGTAATGTGATCATGGCGTCATTGCAATAGCCACAGTGTCCAGGACTAGGAAGGTGATAGTTTGCTGTCCAGATCAGACTACATCTGAAGTACTGTGTTCAGGTCTGGACACCAAATTTTAAGGAGGACATTGATAACCTGGAGAATATCCAGAGGAGGGCAACCATGATAGTGAAGGGCTTTGACCCATGCCATCTGAGGAGAATGGGTTGAAGGAACTAAGAATGCTTTAGGTGGAGAAGAAAATCCTGAAGAAGAACATAATTTGTTGTCTTCAAGCATTTGAAGATGTATGGAAAATGGATTAGACTTTTCTTCTTGAGGGAACAGCTGTTTCTTTAATGTCTCCAATCTATAAAACTTAACAGCTTGGAACATTGATGTCGAAATGGAAACAGAAATCATCAGTGGCTCCAGCTTTGTGCTTTGTCCCAACAGGCTCTTGTAAATGTGGGAGAAATTCTCAAGGCTGGAGGCTGTGACTTCAGTAATGGTGAGTGATTTGATTTCAAGTGTTTTATTATAAACTGAAATTTGTCTGAAAGTAGGAAAGGATTTTTAGTGGGAGAATATCTTTAGTCCTCAGATTTGTTCAAAGTATGATGGATCTATCCCATTGAGTTCTAAAGTCTAATGAGATTGTACCCATGTGTCTTTAGTGGTAAAGAGTACCATTCTACTGGCTGACATAAATGACTTCAGTCTTTTTAATGATGTCTACAAGCAATGTAAGTTGCTATTTTCCACTTACATCTACTTGTTTTCATCTGTTTTCCTAAAAAATGGATCGCAGCATTGGATACTCCTTAATCCTCAAACTTTCTCTGGAAATCTTGGTGATCTTCCTTTTTAAAATTTATCTGAGCCTCATTAATTACAAATATAATTAATTAAAATTATTAATTCTTTGATATGAACCATTTACTTGCTTCCTTTTAATTTCTAGAGGTTTCTCTTTATACCCCTTACTCCAGGGCTATGGGTTTAATGAAAATAATTCTGAGTAGAAGCAAAATGATGAGAATATAATTTGATCAAAAGACCTGAAATCAGTATCAGAATAATACCAATTTAGAGGAGAATTAGGTGAATCCTCATTGTTGCAAAAAACTGTGCACCCAAAAAATAATCAAAGCTAAAAACATGAAACTTTCTACTATACATATTAATCTAATTTCCAAATGGGGCCGTATCCACATTCCTTGCTCTCTGAGGCCCTTGGTACCTTGCTTACTGTATGTGAAATATTTAGTCTTGTTTCATCAGGGTTCTTTTCATGCAGAATTATTTTACTTCTAGTTTTTAAGGGTAGTTTTCCAGCCAGATCTACCTACCAAGTTGCTGCTTTGCCTCTTGTAAGTAACAACCGTTATTTCTTCTATCAAAAGTATTTTTGGATTGATTTTAACTCGGTAAAGGTTTGGGTACTGAATGGGGAAAGGGGGATGTGTGTGTATGTGTGCATGTGTGTGTTTTGCTCAATACTTTAAGTTTTCGAAATCCATTTGCCTAAACTTTAGTCTGAAGTAGCCTTCCAAAATTTTGCCTCATTTTCAAGCAATAGCACCCCAACTTTTGGTACACTGTGAAACTAGGCCCCAGAGGTAGCAAAACAGACACAACTTCAAGATGACCAGCATTACTACACTTTCTCTTCACTGGATCAGGACTCAGAGTACTTCTGCATCTGCCACTAACTTGATATAAAACCTTAGACAAAGTTATTTAAACTCTCCAGGCCTCATTTCTTCATTTGAAGAAGGAGGAGATTATGCCAAATTGGTGATCCTCAATAAGAATAGTATACTGTGCCACAAGTTTCATACATGTAACACCAGAAAATGAGATGTGTGATCTGTTCCAATGCCCCTACTATGTAATGTGGCAGATGACATACAGCGAGACCAACGAAGTGGAGTCTAAAATATTCATACTCTTTTTCTGCATTTGACTTGTTCCTCTGACTTGTTCTTACTTTAGCAAATCTAAGTTCCCAAAGAAAGACTACCAAGACACAGTTACATTCAGATTCTTTCAGGATCCAAGGAGTAACTCTTAATTTTTTTTATTTAATATTTTTAGTTTTCAACATTGATTTCTACAAGATTTTGAGTTACAAATTTTCTCCTCATTTCTACTCTCCCCCACACCCCAAGATGGCATAAGTTCTGATTGCTCCTTTCCCCAGTCTGCCTTTCCTTCTGTTACTTCACTCCACCCCCATCCCTTTTCCCCTTACTTTCTTATAGGGCAAGATTGATTTCTATACCCCTTGTCTGTATATCTTTTTTCCCAGTTGCATATAAAAACAACTCTTTCTTTGAACATTTGTTTTTAGAACTTTGAGTTCCAAATTCTCTCCCTTCTTCCCTCCCCACCCACCCTCCTTGAGAAGGCAAGCAATTCAACATAGGCCACACATATCATTATGCAGAACACTTTCATAACAGTCACGTTGTGAAAGACTAACTGTATTTCCCTCCATCCTGTCCTGTCCCCCTTTATTCACTTTTCTCCTTTGACCCTATCCCTTTTCAAAAGTGTTTGCTTTTGACTACCTCCTCCCCCAATCTTCCTTCCCTTCTATCATCCCCCCCACCCTTATTCCCTTCCCTGCTACTTTCCTGTAGGGTAAGATACCCAATTGAGTGTGTATGTTATTCCCTCCTTAAACGAGGAGTAACTCTTGATGGAACACTTCCCCTACAGACCACTCTAGCTCTTAAGCCCCCATTCAGTGTGTTTTCTGTCCATCCAGCCAGGAAGGAAATATACAGTAATATTTTAAGTTGGTTTTTTTTTACAGCCAAAGAAAAACAAAGTTTATTAAAGATTTGCCATATTGCGTAGAGCCTTAAGAAATCTCACCATTTTGTGATGCTTGTATTAACAAGCAGGACAGAACAATCTTAGCTGAGCTAGACTGAATCTGAGCCAATGCTTTTAAGTTTTAAACATAACTTTTTATGTAATAAGTAAAAGAAATAATACTTTGGATACTAATATATTAATGGAAATACACAAACAGTAAAATACATCATGATACACATATAAACCTAGATCACACTCTCCCACAAATGAACACAATAACTCAATAACCCGTATATTTAGGGTAACTCATAACTATAGGCTACGGGCTTCCATGTTTTTTGTCCATTCTGGAACATCTACGCCACCCACCAGGTGGCTTCTTTGCTTGTGACTTAACTGTTGGTCTTCATCAGCTGGGCAAAAACTCTTCTCTACTCAAACATAACCTCTACTCGAACATATCAGCTCTTTCAATGAACCATTGCCCTTTAAAGAGTATTTAGGTGTTAGTTCTTCTTGAGAATGACAAGCAGTTCCATTTGAGCCAAGATTATACTAGCTGGCTATCTCTGGATTATGTGGATCAGCTAGTCCAGTTATTTACTAAACAGGCTGCTGGGATTTCCAATGAGAATAGAAGTCACAGCATCACAGCTGAGTTCATTCATTCTTTAAGCCTGCTCACCACCACCAGGAGGCTCACCACAGCAGCTAAAGGAACCTCTCTGCTTTTCCTTTTCAAGCCAGGGGTAGCGGCAGAGAGCAAGAAGCTCTCATGAAAAGCTTTGCCTTTCCCAAAGTCTAAGGGGTGCCAAAGAGCAATTTTTGTCACTGGATCTCTGCTGATGAAATCCATTCTTTCTCTGACCAATCAGGAATCTGTAGTGGATATCTCCCAGCTGATTGCTCCTAATTGCTGCTTCTCTGATGCTCCAGTGGAGCATCTCTTCAGCCCTCCTACTGTGTCTTCAAGTTTTCTCCATGTTCTTCTTCCTTTCCTACTGCTATCTTGAGTGATTCCTCTTGTCCTTCCCAACAGCTTAAATGAGAACCTCTTGACTCTGTTACTCACTTTTTACTTTAAAAGTCTCAACCCCCCAAATTTCTGCTATCAAATAAATGGTCCTTTTTCCATTGAAATTTATAGAATTTCTCATTTTCTTAGTTTTACCATCTTTAGTTATAAAGCATGTACATGCAAATTGGCAGGAATACCATCATGCTTTGCAACTCCCCAAAGTTCCCCACAACATAGTCTTTTTGGTACCCTTGAAACTGTTTTCTTCAAACTCATATTTTTCTAGTCGTAATTTTAGTTTTTCTAGTTTCCTAGATTTTCTAGTTTTATTAAATACAAGGTCTTTCTCTGCCTCTTTGTGATATTAAACTGTTCCCACATAAATGAGGCATCACTTCATGTTTGAAAACTTCTGAGTCCTCACTTCTACACTACTTTCCAAAACTGTCTAAATCCTGTATGAAAGCTGTGCTTCTAAAAGAAAGTTATTTTTCTACTCTTAATAGGCCTCAAACTTTCATCTATAACAGTGGCATATACTGGATCCTTTGCCTCCCTTTACACAAAAACATTTTCTACTCTTTTCATCATTAACTGCTCCATAGGAAAAAGGTCATAAATAGACATATGCCCTATACTAGATAAGCCTAGAAATTTCCCCAGCCCCACCCCAGCTCCTGTCTGCTGCTTGCTCTTCATCTCTGTCTTCAGATGCCTTCTTCAGTGCAAGTACTGGGGAAATAAAGAAAGAGGAAGGGCAAGGGGCAGAGGAAAGGAAGAGAGAACAGGAAATCCAAGGCCCAGATATAGGGTCCAATGTTGTTGCCAACTTAAAAATTCAATGCACCTCAATTCCTGAAGGCAAAGGATACTGTGCCATGAGCAAAAAAAAAAAATATTTGAAAGTTGTTGGGTTAGGTGATCTCTACAGTCTCTTCTAGTTCTCAAAGTCTGTCATTCCATCAATGGGAGAGGACAGGTGGTCCATTTTGCTCTTCCATAGGAGTCCACAGATTAGAAAGCTTGTTTTTCACTACTCCAAAGGAAATACTTTCTATGTCACTATGTCATTCTTTTTTTGTTGTTGTTTATTTGTTTTTGTGGTTATCATTTGCACTTGGTGTCAGGGAGCAGTTGAAAGACCCTGGAACTTAGAGTCAGGCAAGACCTGGGTTCAGATCCTGGCTCTGATATGTGAAATTTTAGGACGAATAGCAAGTTCCTTAACCTTTCCCACCCCCATTTTCCTCATCTATAAAATGGGGGGGGTTAATGGCTATCAAATTTGCCTCACAGGGATTGTTGTAAGAATTATATAAGATAATGTATAAAAAAATTAAAATTCAAAAATGATATATAAATATTAGTTAGCAGTCTTATTCTCATACTTGGCCTTTTTTTTCCTGTTCCCTGGCAATATTTCTATGCTGTAATTCCTTCTTTATTCTTTTTCCCTTGGCTGTTCCTCTAGCATCTGGTTTTAGATAGAATTTTACAATCCACTTTTTCCCTTTTCTACAAAAATATAGCTTCCATTGACTTCAGTTCATGACTACCCACTGCCAAGCATTTATTTACTACAGGTGGCATTGGGAGGGGAGGGAGGTTATTGTGGTAGTTTAACTGGGATATGAAATGCCCTAAGCAAACTTTAAGAAGGACTGCTCTGCCGCACCACTGCTAGGTCTTTATCCCAAAGAAATCTAAAAAAAGGGGAAAGGACCAATTTGTACAAAAATATTTACAGCAGCTCTTTTTGTGGTGGCTAAGAACTGGAAATCAAAGGAATGCCCACCAATTAGGGAGTAGCTAAACAAGCTGTGGTATACGATTATGGTGGAATATGATTGTGCTGTAAGAAATGACAAGCAGGATGATTTCAGAAAAATTCGGAAAGATTTACATGAACCAATGAAAAGTGAAGTGAACAGAATGTTGTACACAATAACAGCAATATTGCTCAATGAAGAGCTGTGAATGACTTAGCTATGATCCAAGACAATCCCAAAGGACTAATGATGAAGCATACTATCAGCTTCCAGAGAAAGAACTGATATTTACTGAATACAGACTGAAGCGTGCTATTTTCACTTTCTTTTTTCATTTTTTTGTTTTGTTCCAGTCTTCTTATACAAAATGACTAGTGTGGGAGTGTTTTACATAAGTGCACATGTATATCCTATATCTGATTGCTTACTATCTTAGGGAGGGGGGCTGGCAGGAAGGGAGGGAGGGATGGAATTTGGAACTCAAAACTTTTAAAAAAATGTAAAGAAAAAAGACCCATCAGAAAAGAGGGGAGGGGCTGCTTTGGAAAAGACCAGCACATGGTGCATTTTTAGGAGTTCTGAGGTTTTTTTCATTTTTTATAGAATTTGTTTCCTCATTTTCTCACAGGGAGCTCATATGGAAATTGAAGTGATAGCTGTGCAGGGGCCACTTACTTGTGTCTGATTACGAAAAGAAGTCTCATCTGTGCTGACACTGGCATTTGGGCTGGGACCACCATGGTTCATCTTCTTCTAATTTTAGCAGTTTTTGTCCAAAATCCTCAGCTTTAACAAAATGGCATTTCAGTGATTAACTTTAGAAGTTGTCCCAAGTCAGGGGTAAAAACAGAATTAAAGTTATCACAGCTTTAAATTGGAAAACAGAGAGCCAAACAGAAATAAGAAATCAGCCATCAAAGATGTTTAAGGTATTGTAAAGATTACAGATTGGGAGGAGATGGGGGGAGCCTTGGAACAGTGTTTAAATAGCTTCACTCACATGCCCTGCCACTTATCCTGAAGGATAAAGAGTTGTCATAGTACCATTGATACAAGGCTTCTTAGCTTTTTGGGGGTCATGGACCCTTTCGGTACTCTGCTGATCCCTGTAGACCCCTTCTTTGAGTAAAGAGGGTTGTTTACATTAATAATAGGGAAATGCTAAGAGTTAGAAGTTAGTGAAAATAAAGATATAATCTCTTTCCCTACTCATTTGCCCAGGAGGCCCTTAGGAGTCCATGGTCCCCAAGTTAAGAACCCCTGCAGTAGGAGAAATATGACATAGTGGAAAGAGCTCAGATTTGGGATTTGGAAGTACTACATTTGAATGCCAGTTCTGCCACTTACTGTCCATGTGACCTTGGACAAATCACTGAACCGTAGTTTCCTCATCTCAAACTCACTGGCCCTCAGTTTCTTCTTCTGTAAAAGGGATTATATGGCCTTCGATGTCCCTTTGAATTCTAAATCAATGAGCTGTGAAATGGGGATAATAATTCCTGTCATTCTTCTATCATAGTTAGTCATGGGGATCAAGTTATATGACATTTAAATTACCTCGTAAACTAAGATGCTCCTTGAATCGGTTGTTAGTATTAGAAGACAGGAAGGAAGTCAGTGCTTTCCTCTGGACAGAATTATAGAATGGTGGCCAAAGTGGAACTCCCAGAGAGGTATACCAAAAGTAGGAGATACTGTCCAAATACCCACTTAACCAATGCCCCATGTATTCTGGGAGACTTTATTGTTTTTCAGTCTTGTTCATCAGATAATTTATCTAATGATATTTATATATTTACATTATAAAATCTGGGATCAAAATGTGGATTTCATCATGTTATATGTCATTTATATCATATCATTTATTAGTCATATTACTTATGGTACCTACCTCTGACTTAATACAATGCTAAATAAAAAGCAAAGAAAAATATAAAATGTGGACTTTTTTTTCCCATGGAAGTTTATGAAGATTTGTATGGATGTCCAGCTTTTTCGGGAACAAAAACTAGCACACATTGAATTGCTTCCTTTTGGGTTAGGTAATGAAAACTTCGAAGACTTTCCCATCATCATCCTTTTTGACTTCTCTGCAGCCTTTGACACTGTTGATCTTCCTCTTCTCCTTGTAGGTTTTCATGGCACTGCTGTCTCCTGGTTCTCTTCCTATCTATCTGTCCATTCCTTCTCAGTCACCTTTGTTGTCCTCCATATTTGTCCTCCAGGGCCCTGTCCTAGGTACTTGTCTCTTTTTCCTCTCTATTATTTTACTTGATGATCTTATTGGATCCCATGAGTTTAACTATCCTTTCTATGCAGATGAGGCCCACATTCCTAATCTCCCTCCCAGTTTCCAATTCTGCATCACCAACTGAATTTTGGATCTCTCAAATTAGATGTCTTTATCTTTCCCTCCAAACCTTCTCCTCTTCCCAATTTTCTTATTACTGTGGAGAGCTCTCCCTACTTGGGTATCATCTTTGACTTCTTACTCACCCCTCATATCTAATCCCTGCCTTCACAATATCTCATGTGTATGTATATATACATATGTACGTATGTGTGTGTATATCCCTTCCTATTCACTCATATATCAACCACCCTAATTCGTGCCCTCATCACCTCTTACCTGAATAACTCCTGTAGTCTTCTAATTAGTCTTCCTGCCACAGGTCTCCCACACTTAGCTGCCAAAGTGATCTCCCTAAAGGGCAGGTCCTACCTTTCCAATGTTCTTACACTTTACTCCTTTCTAACATGTTCAGTGAAACAATGCTGCCCTCTGTGCTGTGCCTCAAACGTAATTTATCTATCTTTCAACTTCATGCCACCTACATGCCACAAATGTTCTTCATCTTCAGTTCTGCCTCCTTTCTACTCTGCCTTCTTCAAAACTCACCTCTAATCCCACCTTTTCTGCATGAGGCCTTTCCCAGTTCTTCTCAGTGCTAAAGCTTCCCCTCTGAGATTAATTTCCATTTGCACTATATATCTCTTATATGTAGGAGAAGGGAACAAACATTTGTTCAGTGCTATGTGCCAGCCACCTTACCAATACCATCTTATTTGAGCCTCACAAACACCTGAGAGGTAGGTATTACTATTTTCCTGTTTTACAGTTGAGGAAACTGGGACAGATAGATGTTAAGTGACTTGTCCAGGGTCACACAGCTAGTAAGTGTCTGAAGCTGGATTCAAATTCAGGTATGTATCTAGGTATTGGCATGTTTTCTCCCCCATTAATATGCGAGATCCTTGAGGGGCAGGGACCATGGTCTTGAATTTTTTTTCCTCATATTTACATGAATGATTGTATGATAAAGTATTTATTAAGCACTTTCTGTGTGCCAGGCACTGTGTTAAGTACTAGGGATATAAATACAAGCAAACAATGCTGTCCCAACCCTTAAGGAGCTTACATGTTAATGGGGGAAGAAGAGGCAGGAAAAGGTGGTTGTGAGATGGCTTGGTTTTGAAATGGTCAGAAGGTGAAATGGAGGCCCAATTCTAGGCAAAAACAGGCAAAAGCTCACTTATCAGAACCCAAGCTGGTACCAGGGCAGAGTCCATGGTTCAGGAAGATAATAGCTGAAGTACAGGTGGAATAATTTTGAATTTCATGCCTTACATTCAAATAGCCACCCAGGAAAAGTCAAACCAGCCAAGAAAAGCCAAAAAGTCATTGGGACCTTTCCTTTCACCCTTATGCCAACTCTCCCCCCTTTCTTCCTTCTGCTATCCAGGAGAATCCTACTATCCCATCCTCTCCCCTCATCTTATCCCAGGGCTGGCGCATTGTGAAGTCTGATGGTAGAACTAGTGAAGGTGAGGCAAGAACAGAGGATAAAGCCTTGTGGACAATTCCTCTCACCCCACGCCTCCCCCCCCACCCCCTTCCCTAGCAAAGTTCCTCTGCTCCTGCATGACCACAGCTGCTGCTGCCCCAGCCCCCAATCTTACCTTTTCTTCTTGGCCTCAGAGATCCTGCACAAAGCCTGACCTACAACAAAATGCCCAGAACAGTCTGAATGTGCATGGACCTTAGAGGATTCCTTTTGTACCCATAGAACCAGCCAGCACTGATGTTTTGTAAACCAGACGCACCATTGCACTAAGTGCAGGAAACTCCCAATGAAGAGACCATTTGCCAATGCAGTTTAGCAGCTGTTCTACAGCTTGGTCTTGGAGGGTTGTATGGGACACTGAGAGGGTAGGAGACTTGCCCAAGCTGATGATCAGAGGCAGTACTTAAGCCCAGAACTTCCAAGCTGCCCTCTCTCCACTATTGCCATATATGTGCATCTTTGCCTTTTTCTCCCGGGTATACACAGAAAAAAAATAAAAAATGTCACCTGCCTGTATCTCTGATTCTCACCCACAGTAAAAATCATCAGAAAACCTCAGAAGGGCTACTGTGTGCTTGCTTTTAAAAATAAAAGCAGCTGGTGTTTATATAGCACTTTAGGGTTCACAAAACACTTTACAAATACCATCTCATTTTATCCTCACAACAACCCTGGGAGGTGGATGCTATCATTATCCCTGTTTTACAGATGAGGAAACTGAGGCAGACAGAAGTTAAGTGACCTGCCCAGGATTACACAGCTAATAAGTGTCTGAGGTCACATTTGACTTCAGGTCTTCCTGACTCTAGGTCCAGCACTTTAATTATCCACTGTAGCATCTGTCTGCCACATGGGATAGAAAAAGGAGAGGGAAAGTCATAGAATGGTCCACTGTTCCACTCTGCCAGGAAAGAAACTCTGGTAGGAAACTCCTCATGCTGACAATGGGAAAAGAAACAGGCCACCGGCCTGAGAAACAAAGAAGGGGGACTGATCTAGCCAGCTGTCCACTGGCAAGATGTCCATCCCACTCACAGAGGGGAGAGCTTTCTGCCCTCTTCCAAGCCTTGTCCCTCAGGCACACTGCCCCTCAGATATGGACAGATCTCTGCTCCAAGCTGGGGTAGCTGGGGAGAAATGACTGGGGGGACACATCCCAAGTCCCAACCTTGAAGAATTTTCTGAGAGAAACATTGGTAAAGAAGGTGGTTTGCTTCTCTAAAGCACCATTAATACATCAGATACAATTTTTATTGATATATGAGCACATCAGGCTGCTCTAGGAAACATCATTTGTAACATTATTTCTATGGGAAATAACCCAGAATACCATAGAACTAACTCAAAAAAACTCATAAATTGGATGTGGGCAAGATAAGAATAATCCTGATGTATCCAAACACATGTGGTCTTAAATATCCATTATTTGAGAGGGCACCTTACCATGCCTTCTTTGCAGAGGTGGGGGGATATAGGTGTGGAACACTGCATATGACATCAGACTTTTTTGATGTGTTGGTTACTTTTGCTGATCTTACCCCTTCTCCCATTTTTCTTTATTGTTAGGGAGGTTTGGGGTGGGGGATATATAGACTGGGAAATGCAGTGATATAAAAATGGAATATAGCAGTGACATTTTAATTTTTTTTAAATAGCCTCCCTCAAAACTAGTAATTTTGTGCCATAGAGTGTTAAAATTTTCTGAGGCACTGCACAACCCCAAAAGAAAACATCCTTTTGAAATGTATCCTCACATCAAACATAGAAGTTGACTTCAGTTACTGTAAAAGTTATAGAACTTCTATTTTAAATGTTAATGGCTTTAAATTCAATTGAAATAGACATTCCCTTTCAAGGATATTGAACAAATAAAGCATTTTCTAATTTAAAACCAACATGTAGGATCTGTTTTAGTGGCCTATTGCTACTTTAGAAGCAAATATAGCTTTCCTGTAATGTGATAACTTGCTCAATCACCAAGTATTTAATAAATGCCTTCTATGGGACAGGCCTCAGAACTCCAAATACAGAGTTGAGATAAACTCTGCCCTCAAGATGCTCACGTTCTCTTGGAGGGATAAAACATGGTCACAGATATGTAAAATATAGCTTAGATACAAAGCAATGGTGGTGGGAGTGGAAGGAAACACTTGAGGAAATCAGGAAGGGTCTCTAGAAGGTAATACTGTGAGCTCAGCCTTGAATGAAGCTTGGCATTCCATGAAGTGGAGGTACAGAATGAGCATTCCAAGGGTGGGGCCAGAAGCTGGGAAGGAGGGGTGGAGGCAATAAGTACCTGGGAGAGGGGAGGGGAGGACAACCTATTTAAAGACTGAGGGGAAGGGGAAAGAATTTGTATACAGGAACCAGCCAGAAGTCCAGTTTGGCTAAAGCATAAAACCTGTGAGAAGTTGTGTAATTAGTCTAGAAAGATAGGCTGGAGTCAAACTGTGAAGGACTTCTAATGGAAAACAGAATTTGTGTTTTAACCTAAAAGCCATGAGAAGCAGCATAAAATTTATTGAGCCGAGAAGTGATGTGGTCAGTCATGTGATATAGGAATATTTGCAAGCTGGTAGAAGATAAATGAGAGTGGGGAGAGAATGGCTTCAGAGGGCAGACTGACTTAACTACCTTAACACACCACCTAGCACATAATAAGAGTTTTGTTGTTGGACTTATGAACTGGGCAAAGCAATGATATGGTATGTTGTTCATTTCAGTCATATCTGACTCTTTGTGACCTCATTTAGGGTTTTCTTGGCAGAGATACCACAGTGGTTTGCCATTTCCTTCTCCAGCTCATTTTGCAGATGAGGAAACTGAGGCAAACAGGGTTAAGTGACTTGCCTATGGTTGCACAGCTAGTAAGTGTCTGAGGTCAGACTTGCACTCAGGTCTGACTCCAAGCCTGGCACTTTATTCACTGCCCATCTAGCTGCCTATAGGTATAAGAGGCTTCTAAAAAGACTTTCCCCAAATCTCAGAGCTGGAAAGGGCATTTGTCCAATCTGTGTCTGAACAAGAATCCCTAACAAGGGATTCCACACCTTTTCTCTTTGGAGACCTCTAGTGATGAGAAGAAGCTCATCATGTCCTGAGGTAGTCCCCTCTATTTGGGGAGCATTCTAATGCCTGGGAAGTTTTTCCTGACATCAAGACTGAGTTTGCCTCACTGCAGCTTCTATCCATGGTGCCAGGTTTTGGGATTTCCCCATGTACCATCTATGTTCAGCACTGCTCAGAAGAGAAAAACACCATGGAAGTCCCCTTCATAACCAATAACAAAGGTGTAGAAAACTGGATGAAGGTCAGCATATTCTCAGAGAGACTGGAACACTCCGGGTGTTATCCCTAGTTTCTGCTTTAACCTAGATAGGGTGTTTGAAGGAACATCTGACCTTCCACATGACTGCAACTTGGAACTGGCTGCACAAAGGACCTAGGGCAGAGGTGAGGAACCTGCAGCCTCTAGGTCCTCAAGGTCCTTAAGTGAAGTCCATTGACTGAATCTAAACTCCACAGAACAAATCCCCTTAATAAAAGGATCCTAGGGGATTTAGTAGATCTATGTACTGTGAGATTTTAGGCTGCCTTAGTACAAGTATGATGACCAGAATGAAGGTGATAGCTGTTCTCTGACACTGTACTCTTCCCTAGTTCGATAAATGAACTATGGATTTAGAGATAGAAGAAACTTAAGCAACTCCCTGACCTCCTCATTTTTCAGATGCAGAAATTGAGGCCCAGGTTATATGTCTTGCCAAAAATTACACAGGGAGTCACAAAAATAGGATTTGAACTCAGGTAATCTAAATCTTAATCCACCACTCCCTCCACTGTCCCACATTGCTTGTGTCTGAACTGTTCACCCATTCCAGACAACATATGTTGGAAGAGACAAGGATAGCATCTAGGATGATGAGGGATCCTGAGAGCATGTTGTATAAGCATTCATTAAAGGAAATGGCAGAACCAAAACTAGGAGTTTTGGCACTTGAGGCAAGAGATAGAAAAGGTACCCTCATATGGGGTTAAGGGAGACAGAGCCCCTAAGACGCAGGTGTATGTTTATAAGGTAGGGAAGAGGTAGAGAAGAGCTCACTTCTATGGATTGTCTTATAGTTCTCAATCCAATCTTTATCATTATTTTTAAAATTCAGTTTTGTTCAATTTTAAGTTCTGAATTCTTTCATTCTCACCTCTCCCTCCCACATGCACCTGTTGAGAAAGCAAGGGGAAAAAACCCAATATAAACATGTACAGTCAAGCAAGGCAAATTCCTACATTGGCTATGGCCAAAAAAACCCAAAACTATGTTCAGTTGGAACTCAGCTCTCACTGGAGGTGGGTAGCATGCTTCATCATGAGTTCTCTGGAATTGTGAGTGGTCATTGTGCTGATCAGAGTTCTTAAGGCTTCAAAGATGTTTGTCTTTATAATATTGTTGTGATTGTGTAACTTGTTCTGATTCTAGTCACCTCACTCTGCATCAGTTCATACCTGTAAACATTTCTTATAGCACAATTGTATGCTACCATATTACTACACCATAACTCGTTCAGCCTTTCCCCAACCGATGGTCACTCCTTCAGTTTCCAATTCTTCATCATCACAAAAAGAGCCGCTATAAATATTTTTTGTACATATAGTACTTTTTCATCTTCTTTAATTTGTTTGGGAGTATAGACCTAGTAGCAGTCTCAATCCAATGTAACAAACATTTATTAGGCACTTGTTGTATTCAAGACACTTTGCTAAGCACTGGGGATACAAAAACAAAATGAAAAACAAGTCCTGAAACCCTGAATGTGAGCTCTTTACAAATAGGGATTGTTTCATTCTTTGCAACTTGTAGCATCCCTTTCCATTTGGCTGTTCACCTGGACTTCATTACAATCCCCAGAGACTCATCTTCCTGCAAGGTCAAATCAATTGTGAAGCTCACATCTTCTCAGTAGTCCTGGGCAGTCCCCATGGCAGCACTCTTTGCCCCTGGACCCCGACCCCTGTTGGAGAGGGTGGAGGATGGATGTCAGAGAGCTGCTCCCAGATATCTAAAAAGGGAGACTGTGGTAGACATCTCATCATTTCTCACCAGGCTGTAGGTCTTTCTCATGCCCTCAGCCTAGTTACCCTCCCCCACTTTTCAGCTTCATGTCTTGTGAGAACTTCCAGAAGGCAGGAACTGACTTTTGTCTTTCTTTGTATCCCTTGTGCTTAGCACAGTGCCTGGCACATAGCAGGAGTTTTGTTGATTGATTTGTGGATTGAGCAAAGCAATGATATAGTTAGACTTGTGCTTAAGATCATTTTGACAACAGTACATAGGACTCATTTAAGGGCTGGGTGGGGTGTGTAGAAAATGTCAGGGGTAGGGTGGTGAATGCAAAACTGGACTGGAAGCAATGAGTCCAATGAGAAGGCAGTTGCAATAGTCCAATTGAGTGGGGAAGAAGGTGTGATGCCAATCAGGGAGTAAAGATCTTTCCAGTCCATTCAATAGGCCTCTGGTGGGGTGTACAAAGGGAAACTTGATTAGAGCTTTGTTTGTTGGCAGGCCTACTCCCTTTACTTAGGCACTAAGCCTCAGGCCCATACCCTTTTGCTGATGTGAAGCCTTTGGGCCCTGCAAAGAGTATATACACCCAGAAGGTAGCCATTGAGAACTGAGAATTCAGAAGTCAGAAGCAAGAATTCAGAATCCAGTGCAAGGAGGAGAAGTAAGAACTCTAAGATGACAGAGCTGCAGAAAGAGTGTGGAGTGGAAACCAGGGAGCTTTGGAGACCGGAGAACTGAGGGGGGAGGGAATGTGGGCAAGCAGACAGTTAGGATTTGTGAGTGTTTATGGGGAGGGCCCAGCAGGGGGGAAGGTTACAGGATGACTTGGTTCCTTGCTGTAATACTGTGTTACAATTTCCTTGTTGCTTACTGGGGCGGGCTTCCTGGTTTTGGAATCTAATTACTGCTATATTGAATTGGAGTTATTGGTCTTGGGATCTGATCCTCTGCTGTCTTATTATTCTTCCTCTGCCTTCTACCTAGAGAGTTTTTCATACTTTGCTATTCTGAACCATACAGGCATGTTCATGGTCATCCTTGAGGTCACAAATCTTGCTTTACTGATAGAGAAGGCCTTAACTCATCTCCTTCTCCTCCAATTTATCCTCCATTCTTTTCATAACCTGGCTTCTTCCTGCCCTGCCAGCTTTCTTAAACCTTTCTCCCCTTTATGCATTCTAGATACAGCTACATTGGCATCCTTGCAGTTTCTCAAATATATCACCCCATGCTCCATCTCCTTTCTCTGTGGCTTGGCATTGACTGTCTGTCCCCTTCTGCCTGGAATGCTTTGCTTCCCCAACTTCCACCTCTTAGTTTTTCTAGCTTCCTTTAAGACTGAGCTCAATAAATATATAAATAATACACACATGTGTATGTATCTTCTATGTATCTAGTCATTTACATGTTTTCTTCCCCCATTGGAGTATGAGCTTCTTGAGGACAGGACTGTTTTTTGCCTTTCTTTGTATCCCAGTACTTAGCCTGGCACATAGTAAGAACTTAATAGATGCTTGTTGCTTTACTGAGGAGCAGGCAGGTGGCACAGTGGATAGAGCAGTGGGCCTGGAGTCAGGAAGAAACCAGAAATTTAAAATTAAAAACTTTTTGAAATTTAATTTTAAATTTTAATTTGTAAAACTAAATTTAATTTTAATTGTAAATTAAATTAAAATTGCAAATTGTAAAAATTTCTTGGTAAAAGCAAGAAAAAGAAGTAAAAGAAAAGAGAAGACCAAGGCAAACAGGATTAAGTGATTTGCTCAGGCTCACACAGAGAATAAGTATCTGAGGCTAGATTTGAACTCAGGCCCAGCACTCTGTCCACTGAACCACCTAGGATGGTAGGACTCTTAACCAATATAGCAATGTCTGGAGGAAGGGTGGGTTTTGGAGGAAGAAATGAACTTAATTTGGAAATATATTGACTTTGAAATGCTTAGAAATAAAGGAAAGAGACTAGGGTTGAATGTAGAGATCTGGAAGATGGTAGAGATGACCCATTAGAACTTCTGAAATCACAGAGAGAAAATAGAAGAGAAGCCAGGAAAGGACTTTCCAGACACCCACAGTTAAGTGGCAGGACCTAGATAATGAGGAGAAGAGAGGTATTTTTTTTGGCTACAATTATTTGTGCTTTATTGAAGAGAAAATTCTGAAATGTATGTATGTATTTTTCAATGCAAAAAATATTTTCCATAAAATGGATTTCTTTAAATAATGATCCTTTCTAATCTCTAGGCAGGGTCATGTACAGGGATTGCATGCTTATGAATGTCAACAGCACATTGTGTATTTTACAGGGGAAAAAATAGGGGAAAGGTCATTAGTAATTTCACACTAATAAATGGCTAGGTGCCTTTTACAAGTCATTTAAAACTGGCTTTAGAACACCTGGGAACTTGAAACATTTATAGGAGAGCTTCCTAGTTGTTAGGTGTTAACAGCTTGTAAGAACTGATTTAAGCACTTCCCAATAAAGTTAGTGGGGAGTGTTATAAATGGGAAACTAGAGTTCCCCAACGACAAATCTAAAAGAAAAAAAAGCAGAGAAGTTTAAAGAACCAAACCCTTCCCGTTGACTGGATTAGTTCTGCCTTATAACCAAACTCTTCTTTTTGTCTTGAGAATGTTAAAAACTCAATGTTCTAACTTTGTATAAACACAGAAAGGGAAGGGTAGGCTGCAGAATGAGATTGAAGTAGACCTCATCAAGAAAAATGCTCTGGCAGCTTCCCCAGAATGGTATCCAAAGTTGTTGGAGATGAGCAAGAGGGAGGGAAGAACATCTTGCCTTGTATCTAATCCTCAGTGTTTAATTAACTTCCAATGGTATGCCAACATAAATAGGTACAGGGGTGGGGAACCTGGGGCCTCAAGGCCACAAGTGGCCTTCTAGGTCCTCAGGGAGGGCCTTTTGACTGAATCCAAACTTCAAAGAACAAATCCCCTTAATAAAAGAATTTGTTCTGTAAAACTTGGATTCAGGCCGCAGGTTCTCCGCCCCTGGTAGGGATGTCCAAAGTTCTGCCTTTTATGAAAGGGAATCCAGAATCCATGTTTTGCCCACCAAACCAAACCAAACTACCTTTCTAAATTTGAACAAAGCAGAATCCTTACAACAATGGCTGAAACAGGTTACTCCAAATTTGATTATTTTTGACAAACAGAAAACTTATAATTGCTATGTGCTTCAAAATGAAGTTTAATTTGACTATGAACCTAAGTAACTCCATTTTGGTTTTAAGCAGATTGTTTATGGTTTATTTAACTTCCTTTAATTAGTACTAAGTTCTATGAAATACATTAAAAGAATCTCTGAAAGCAGTTTTTAAGTCAGTGCCAAGTACAGAACAGTGCTACAGAAATGTTAAAAGTAGAATGCCTGTTTTGACTATTTTGAGGTTATTAGCACTGTCCAGAGTATCTTTGCAGTAAAAAAAAAGCAATATAGGGTCAGAGTATTCAATTTTACCCTACCCTCAACAGTTTCCTTCCACAGCCAAATAGGAAAAATGTTTTTTTTTTTTCAAAACTACTCATAGACACACTGAGCCCAATGTAAGGAGCAGCTGGCAGATCAAAGGGCTATTTGGGGCTAAAGCTTCCAAGCAAACTGGGGTCTGGCCTGGATGTTTCCAGGTTTGCATTTGGCATCTTCTGCAGACATCTCTCCCTTAGAACATCATCTACTCATGATTCCCCATATAACCAGTTGTAGAGAATGTAGTAATGATAACATAATGGGTAGGCTACTATGAAAAAAGGAGGTGCACAAAGGCTGGAAAACTCAATATGAATCCCAGTTTTGTTAGTGATTCTTTAGGAAACCTTGAATGAGAAAGACATTTAGACATTTGCTCAAGGTACATCTTTTGCAAAATGGAGATAAGAATGCTGATGTCCCTTCATAGTAGGGAGAACTCTGAAATAGTTGGTGTTTCATAAGCCATAAGGAACAGAAATAATTCTGTTTAAGGGAATAATTGTTTTTTAAAATGCTTTTTTGCAAAGAAAAGTGCAGCATGGATTAAGTTTTGTCATTCATATGACAGGTCATTAAATAAAGGGTAAATCGTTTGAACCTCTTAATGAAAAAATGACTTGGGAACTAGTATCCAGAAAACATCAGAAATCCCTATCAGCTTTTGGTGTAGTTTACCTAGAAATGGTTGCAGTCATCCTTTGTAAACAATAGAGTCACCAAACAATTAAAAATATATTTTCAGCAACTGTATGCTTGTACAGTATAAATATATTCTCTGGAAAGGAACTCTATTTGTGTTTCAGATGTATGTGTATATATAAATATGTATGTATATGTGTGTGTGTGTGTGTGTATATATATATATATATATATATATACATACATACATACACACACGCAAATATATAAAATAGATGGAATGGGCCCTATAAGGATCTTGGGTACTAATACTAATGCCTTTTAAAATTTGTAAAATTTCACCATTACTTCCTGTATTGTTTTAACCTAGACTATTTTATTTCCAGGTTTTTGGAAATTGATTGGAGATTTGCTAAAGAAATTGTGGCATATGGAGGTAATAGAATATTACTTCATTGAAAGAAATGACAAATATGAGGACTTGAGAGAAACTTAGAAATACTTATATGAACTGACTCATCGTGAAATAAACAGAACTATGAGAACGACATGCACAATTACTAAGGTAATGTAAATGAAGAAAACCTCCAAAGACAGCAGGTACTCAAATTAACTGCAATGACTAATCTTGGACCTGGAGAGCAGATAATTAAAGACACTTCCTCCCTCTCGGTAGAAAGATGGGAGACTATGAGTACAGAATGTTGTCAGGCTAGTTTTTTTTCCCATCTTTTTGCTTTTCTTTGTCATAGGTGGGATGGGAAGGGGGAGTATTGGGAAATAACTGTGTTATGAAAGACAAAAGGCATCCATAAAGCTTTTTAAAACTCATACCATTGATAATTTTAATAAAGAAATACAGTCATTTGTTCCAAAATATTAAATTTTAAAGTTACAAAAATGCATTTTGTTAATAAGCTATGGCATAATTTCAACAGTCTTGACATTAAAAAAAGATTTTCTTCGATTTTACTGTTACTATTCTACACAGTCATTTTTAAAAATTGCATTTCTAAATAGGTTGCTATGGATAGATGGGGGATTCTATCATGATGTTGATTTAAAAAATTGTTTTTAAAGCTGCAAAAAGTATACAAATTGAAAATCATATTCTATGTTTCCTTTTCTGAAAGGGTAGCTGGTAACTTCTTATCATCTAAGATTAGCATTTTAAAATGTGGATCATAAGCTAGTACTAATCTGTTTAAATAAGAAAAAAATAAGACAATGTCTTTGATCATCTTGTATACCTGTGGATTAAATACTTAAACAGTAGGTTTTAGTAGTTATTATTTTAATGTAAAAAATCAATTTAGAAGAGTCTAACTCAAATTTGAAAGGGTACAAAATATATTTACATTCCAGACAAAAATGTTTCAAAAACATAATTCTAATTGGATATTAACATACACAAGGCACTCTATGGCAGATAAGTGAAAATGTACATATGCAACTATTTGTCAAATTCTCTTGGCAACTTTTGAAGAATTCTTGAAAAGTGACTTGTTTGTGGCAATTTTTTTTAACATTTATAAAAGCTTATAAATTCCCGATGTTATATTCCCCACCCCCACCCCCAGAAGTCAAAAGACTGTAAAATGACGTTCACTTAAACAGCTGAACAAGATGAAGAGAGTAGAATCTGCATGGGCAGCATCTGGATCTTATTTCTTGCTATTTGTTAACTCTGAAATATATTTAAAACAAAATTAAAGATATTACAGGATTTCAGGACACCGGGTTTGTCTTTAAAAAGATACAACCAAATGGAATGTCTTTGCTACAAACATGAAATCAGCAGTTAGTTAAAAATGGCACACTTGAAAAACATGAATAATTTAGCTATGGAATATTTTTCACCTTCCACAAGTAATATGCTTTGCAGTTATTGGCAATTACTTTTGCTGTTTCATTTTATATACAATGATAAATGAACATATAATTACTAAAACTGAAATTTACTTTTAGGGTCATAAATGTATTTAAAACAAGGGAATGGGTTGGCCCCAATGATCCCTAAGGTTCTTTCTTGCAGCAAATTCTAGGATTCTTTGACTGAATGATTTGTGAACTGTGTGTGGCCATCACAGCTGTGTGACTCCATTGACAAATATGTGTGTGTGTGTGTATGTGTGTATACTTAGATTGGTCCACAGCATGCTACTCTTTCTTCTACTCCTTCTCTACTCACTTGTAATTAAAGGTTACATTTTCTTTCAATCTCTCTGTTTTTTCCCTTTACATTCAGTGAATGAGCACTGATTGCCAAGATGGGATAGATAAATTTGTGGAGAAAATAGTAATAATGATAATAATGAGAGCTAACATTTATATAGCCCTTTGTAGTTTGCAAAGTATTTTATGCACACACACACACATAAATATCTCATTTGATCCTCACAACACCCCTGTGAGGTAGGTGCTGTTGTTATCTCCACTTTACAGGTAAGGAAACTGAGGCTGGAAAGTTAAGTGACTTGCTCCCAGTGTCACACAGATAATAGGCATGTCTGGGTCAGGAGATGAACTCAGGTCTTCCTAACTCCAAGTCCAGCACTCCCTTCACCTAGCTGCCTCCGTAAATAATTAACAAGGATTCTTTGCTCAGGATTAAATCCTTGCTCTGCCACCCACTAGCTGTGTGACCTGGAGTAAATACAAGACATCTCTTGGGCTGCTTCTCATTCTAAAGTTTTATGATCCTGTGGTCTACTTAAGAATTTTTTGTTATTTCCAAATAGTTTAAATTACCTTGGCAGTTTTATGAATAAGTCTAAACAAGACTCTGCATAAAAAGGCATGATAGCACCATTCTCGCTGTTGTAAAAACATAGCAAGGTGTAGGGACTAGACCCACTGGGTCAAGAATTAGGACCTCAAAGACCAGGAGTTTATCCTGCTACTTACTATTACCTGTGTGACTGTGGGTAAGTCACTTCACTTCCCTAGGCCTCAGACATCTTATCTATAAAACGAAGGGGCTGGACTCTAGCTCTAATAGAATATCTGACTTTATAGAACCTATGGCTGTACAAAATATGCAATAAAAGCAAAAGGCAGAAGAAGGGTGATAAGAAGTGTGCCAATAAACCTCACTAAAGTTATCCTGTCTTCTAAGTGAGAGTGGGGTGTAGCACTTCACCCTTCTGTCAACGTACCTATCTCTGTGGCTGCTGTAGTATCCACAGCTTCTCCCGTTTCTTCTTCTTTTGTTTCAGACCCCTCACTTACTATCTCACTGTGCGTCTCAGTTTCCACCCTTTCTCCAGTCTCACCTGGAAACAGTAACCATAGAGATCATGATAGGACACCATTATCCAACATTAACTGATGACTGAGTAGCTTATGTTCTGACAGCTTACTCTTTCAGACTCAAGAATAAGGATGAGGCAGGGTGGGTAAGTTAGCAGGGGGAGAGAAGAAAGGCAGTGACCGGAACCCAAGCATTAGTCTTGTTCTATCCTGAGGAAGTGCTTGTCCAGTGGCAAATTACTTCCCTATAAACTCAGGATACAGAATTAAGGCTAAAAAGTGACATTAGAAAAAAAAATAAATGATAGAGTATATGATAAACAGGTAGAAAATCCCATGTAAATATTAAGAAATAAGAAATAGTTAAGGTTTCAAATATTCATAAAAAAGGTGACTTACTGTGAAACTGAAACATATTGGCAAAATGGCAATGCAGCCCTCAATTTTTTGTTGCTCTCTCAGCAGAAAATTATTTTCTCCTTAATATGCACTCTAGGGTATCAGATTGATCCACAGCATGCTATATGTAATCAAGTCAGACTCACTTCTTGAATAATGTCATAGAACATTTTTTTAAAGACCCAAACACTCTAAAGTTAAAATACTATTTGCATCCAGGCATAGGAGCCCTTCTTTATCCCCGTCCTGAAGGTAAAAGGAATTCTAGTGGGATAGGGAGGCAGTGGTTGTTGTTTGTCCTTCGTTCTCAAAGAGGACCATGACATCAGGGAGTTGATGCCATGACTTGCAACTAAATTGGATTTAAGTGAGGGAGGCCTGTGCAAAGTCACCAGCCTTACTGTCTCCTCTGGAGCCATCTGGGTCCAGCGGCAAGATATAGATCAGGACAACTGGAGGTGGCTCCCTGGAAATAGTGGTAATGACTTTTCTAATGCCAAGGTGCCCCTCCGTTCCCCTCCATGACAATTTTTTTTTCTCTCAGCTGTTTATTCTGATATTCTCCCATACCATAAATAAACTCTGATCAAAGGTAAGCCAGAAAAGCATCGGAATTCTAAACATTATTTATTTGCTTCTCTAGTTTAAATATGGTGGACACATTGTGTTTTAGAAAATTTTCACCAAGGAACTAGATCTAATCATGGAATCAAGATGATGGAATAGAAGTTCTGATGAGGAAAAGTAGTTTTGGTTCAAAGTACCTCCATTCCCAGCAACCTAAGATGTGGTTTTGGGTGACTATATTACAGCCTAGACACCTGGGTGGGACTCCCCAGATGGCTGTACTTATAGAATTCAGGGCTTAAATAGTTTGAATTTCGAACAGCACAACCATTACCTTCAATTGCTTGGTTCTCTTCATTCATGTTAATTTCCCTGGCTACTTCCATCAATGGCTTCATGTTTTCCTGTGTCCCTTCAGCTATTATGGGAGGTTTAGTTCCTCCAACTGTTTCTACCAACTGAATCTTCACTCTTTCAGAAGGTTCTGTGCCTCTGGCCATTCTGGAGTAGTCATTCTTTCCAGGAGCTCCAAGAGGCTGAATCTCCCCCAGTATTTCTGGGAATTCATTATCTTCAACTGTTGGCTGAAGATTGTTCTTTTCACCTGTTACCAGAGTCATCTTTTCCATTGTTTCTGAAGGTTCAGTCTCTCCAGCTGTTCCCTTATGCTCAGTCTCTTCCATCGTCCCTGAAGTTTTAGTCTTCCCAACTGTTCCCTCATGCTCAGACTCTTCATGTGTTTCTGAAGTTTTAGTCTTCCCAACTGTTCCCTCATGCTCAGTTTCTTCATGTGTTCCTGCACTTTTGGTCTCTCCAGCTCTTCCCTCATGCTCAGTCTCTTCCACCATTCCTGAAGTTTTGGTCTCTCCAGCTCTTCCCTCATGCTCAGACTCTTCATGTGTTCCTGGAGTTTTTGTTTTTCCAGCTCCTCCCTCATGCTCATTCTCTTCCATTGTTCCCGAAGTTTTGGTCTCTCCAGCTCTTCCCTCATGCTCAGACTCTTCGTGTGTTCCTGAAGATTCAGTCTTTCCCATTACTTCCTCATGCTCAGTTTCTTCATGTGTTCCTGCACTTTTGGTCTCTCCAGCTCTTCCCTCATGCTCAGTCTCTTCCAATGTTCCTGAAGTTTCAGTCTCTCCAGCTGTGCCCACATAATCATTTTCCTCCAACATTCTTGTCTTTCTATCACTATCTACATGCTGAATATCTTCCACTCTTTCTTGAGGTTCAGTCTCTTCAGATGTTCCCAGGTGCTTATTTTCCTTCACTGTTCTTTGGGGATCAGCCTTTTCAGCCATTCCTAGATGCTCGTTATGTTCTCCTGTTTCTGTGGGTTCTACTTCACTAGCTGTTTTCAGTGGCTTAATGTCATTTATAGTTCCAAATATTTCAATCTCGACAAATTTTCCTGTAGGCTGAGCACTTTTTGCTCTGTCATCCTTTTCATCTGTTCCTGGAAGTTCATTTTTTCTAGCAGATATGGGTGGCACAGACTCCTCAGATGCCCCTGGATTCATAGTTTTGTCTATTGATTTCGGATATTCTGTTTGAGCTCTTTCCCCAGAGCCTGGAGACCCTGTCTTCCCAGAGTATCCCTCTTCACAGGCGGGACTAGCAACAACAATTGCTAATGGCTTCACAACCCTGGGCTCCCCTGCTAGAAGGTTATTGGTTGGTCCTGTCTTGTTATGAGCATCAACTTTTGCTTCTACTGCACGCTGTTTTGTCTTGTCAAGGCAAATTTCATTTTCATATGGGATTGAAGAGTTTCCATCTGAAGCTGCTTTGAATCATTCATTTTATATGAAAAAGAAAACAAATAATTATTATTAATCTAATACTATAGAAAAGCAGATCAGGATTACAACTACTTAATAGTTCAAATTAGTTTAGTCGCACATAGTATTTGGGACAAATGATTTATGTCCACTACTTTAAATATCCTCTGCATCAAACTTAACTTTCTTATCCTAAATTTAGGGTTTCTTCATACCTACCTGTTAATCTTAACCTCTCTCCCTTCCCCCTATCCCTGGCTCCACTATGACTCCTGTCCTACTTTTGTCATTTGGCATATTTTTCTAGCTCTTTCCTTCTACAGGTTTTTTCCCCTGTCTCCTTAGGAATATAATAGGATTTCACAAAGTCTGATCTTAGGAGGGATTCTTAGAAACTCCTTTATCTTTTGGAGAGGTCCTCAGTGACAGAAGATGCCATCAGGCACTAAGATGGCACAGAAACTTTTAAGAGTAGAGACTAAAATAAATAGGGCACACAATTCTGAAAGGAAGGGAAAAGAAGCTGCTGCTTTCATTGTACTTCTCCACTATATTCTCACCAGTCGATTTATCTCAGGGATCAGAGACCATGCCCTCAAAGATTTAAACTTCTCAGCTCTGTAACTCCCAACCTGGGGCCCTTGCTGTCTTTATTGATCAATGCTTCCTGTAGCCTGCTCAATATAGCTAAGCAGGCTTGAGCCATACTTTACTTTACTCCTCTCTCTTCATACCAGCCATGTTACTACTCTTATTATACTCTTCTCAAATCAATATCGCCATTGCTACTGGAAATGGTGTGTCAATCTAGTCTGCTATGGTTCCACTCATCATCTTATCTCTGTAACTTTCCACAACAAAATATCCCTCCCTGGCCACCATTCTCCTATTATGTTATTTCCTCCATAAGAATGTAAGCTTCTTGAGGGCAGGGATTGTCTTCATTTTATATTTGAATCCTCAGCCCTTAGTATAGTTCTTAACACATAATGAGAACTTAATAGATGGGTTTTTTTTTGGTTGTTGCTTATTCACTCATACTCAGATTCCCATTTAAGGGACTGTATGATGTGTGGTGTGATAGAAAAAGAACTGAATTTAAGAATCAGGAATTCTAGATTTTGTTCCTGGCCATGCTACTTACTAGTTGTATAACCTTGGGCAAGTCACTTAACCCTCACCAAGTCTTGGTTTCCTCATCTGTAAAACAGGAATCATGATACCCCCTCCATACACATATTTCAAAGTTCTGTAATAATTTTATAAGAGGTAGAAGATGAAGTGTTTGGGAAAGAATAGAGTGAGATACATAACTCCTGGGGGAAAC
The DNA here is from genome assembly GCF_011100635.1 of Trichosurus vulpecula. Lineage (NCBI taxonomy): Eukaryota > Metazoa > Chordata > Mammalia > Diprotodontia > Phalangeridae > Trichosurus > Trichosurus vulpecula. Next base: position 149,156,676 of record NC_050573.1, read on the forward strand.
TATGGCTCCTCTCTTTTTTAGGCCCTTAACACCTCTCCCAGCTATCCCCAGCATTTTGTTTCTTTTCTAAGAATCACATACCACATCTCCATAATACCCACAATGCTTGGGGCTTTTTGCCCACAATTTTAAGTATAAGTGAGAAATAACATGTTAGCAGATTTCCAGCTTTCATTTATTCCTCAAGAGAATGCTCATTATGGCAACAGCAATAGGCTAGGTAATGTGGAGGACCCAGCGATGAAGAAAATATGGTCAGTACTTTGCAGGAGTTCACAGTATTGTAGGGGGAAGCAAGGCAAGTCCATAAAGCTATAGGACAAGGCAAATTGTATTAACTTCCATTAACAAATTGGTCCAATACCTGGAAAGACTTACATGATCTGATGCAGAGTGAAGTGAACAGAACCAGGAGAACATTGTGTACAGTAACAACAATATTGTCCAATGAACATTTCTGAAAGACTTAGCTATTTTAAGAAATAGAATGATTCAAGACAATCCCAAAGAAATTATGATGAAAAATGCTATCTGCCTCCATAGAAAGAATTGATGGAGTCTGAATGCAGACTGAAGCATGCTCTCTCTCATTCATTCTCTCTCTCTCTCAAGTTTTCTTCCACAAAATGACTAATATGGAAATATGTTTTACATGATTGCACGTGTATAACCTATTGCCTGCGGTCTCAAAGAGGAGGGAGGGGAGGAAGAGAGGGAGAAAATTTGGAACTCAAAATTAAAAAAACACAAATGCTGAAAAATGTTTTTACATGCAATTTGGGAAAATGTAAAATATTATTAAAAACAAATTGATCTAAAAAATAAAATCAAAGTAAATAGTGACTGTGGTCTCAACGAGGGGCTCTTAACCTGGGGTCCATGAGCTTTTTTCCCCCCAATTTTTAAAAAAAATTATTTTAGACTCAAACACCACAACACAAATACAGAATAAAGAACAAAATATCATAAACTTAAATATTGCAACTTCAATGCAAAGTAAGAGAAGAAAAAAAACATCATGTGCATAGCAGAACATTAGAAAGCATTCAAAATATGTAACAATAAATTTTCATTTGAAGAAAGCCTGTATGATAAATACTACATGTTATGTTGAGAGCTGTCCTTTTCTTTGCTTCCTTTAAGTTTTCTTTTGTTCTCTGCTGTGCATTTTTTACTTTGTTCTTTTTTCACCCCTTTCTCCTTCCCTTTCCCCCCAGAAGGCTACAATTAAGTGCAGATATTACTATATGTAGATATATACATGCACATATACATATATAGACATATACTTTCCCTAACAAATTCTACTCCTGATCTTTGCTTCTGTGTTTGTGCATATCTTGTTTCTTATCCCTGCTGACTTTTCTACTTCTACCCACTACCTTGCCCTCCTATTACTTAGCCTACCCCCCTCTAAGGATCCCTCCCCTTTCCTCCCATTCCCATGGATCTAAACACCCTTCTATACCCCGATTTAACCTATTCCCTCTCCCTCCCCCCTTGAGATCCTTCTCCCTCCTCCCTCCCCCCTTGCTGTTTTATTTCTTCTGAATTTAGAAGACTTTTATACTCTTCTAGATATATATGTATTGTTCCCTCTTAAACCCATTTCCGATAAAAGTAGGTTACCAGAACTACCAGCCCTCCTCCCCCATTTAATTCTTCTGTATCAGTTCTTCTTCTTGCACCTCATTTATATAAAATAGTTACTCTTTTAAGCTGTTCCTAAATGGGTTTACTTTTTAAAGTCATATCATACTCAGGTCTACTCAATCTTTCTTAGAAACTACCCAATTACTAATGACAATCTTAGACATATATACATTGTACATAGGTCCATAAACTTTTAAGAAATATTTGGATAACTGTATTTCAATATAATTGGCTTCCTTTTTAATTATTTGTATTTTATTTTATGCATTTAAAAACATTATCTTGAGGAGTCCCATAAGTTTCACCAGACAGACAAATGGGTCCATGATACAAAAAAAAGGTGAAGAACTTCTGGTTTAGATGTTCACCACAGTATACACTTATAACATGCTCAAAAATGATAGAAATTAGTCAAGGGCTTTCTTAAAAAAAATCAGGCCAGTGTGCAAATTTAGAAGCAAAAGATAGAGCAAAGATTTCTTTGAAACATCCCTTAGGCTTTCAACATAAAGGCTGAAAAACTATCTGATTAAGCATCAAATTATCAGCAGTGGAGGAAGTGAATAAAATAGTTTCATGAGTTTGTGAAGAAATTAATTCTGACAGAAAAATGAGACTCAGATCTCTCACAAAGGATTTATAAGGTGTTTTTTTTAAAGTGCCTTGGGGAATTAACAAGGAAATGAGTTTAAATGAGTCCTGTCAAATGATATTTTCTGGTCAAATGTTTACTACAATGATGAATACTGTCAGCAAAAAGAGACAAAATTCATCATCAACTTCAGAGCATATAAATTATTTAAAGCAGCAGTTCCACAGTTGAAGAGTAGGTGGGTATGTATTAATATCATCAAAATACCATCATAATTTTGAAAAAAATATTTGTGATGCCACAGACCAGGGTATTAAGGAACGGGAGCATCTACTGTCTGCCTGTCCCTTTCTGCAGTGCTCCTTCCCTTGGGGGCCAGCCAGTTCACCCTAGCCCTCTCCCGTCATCTAGAAGCCACCATTTCCCTCTACTCCGGGGGACAGAACCTAATAATGCTGGATGAAGAAGGATGATCACATCAAATTTGATGCAGGAGGAAAGACCCTTTTCTGGGGACAAGTGAGTCAGCCCATTCCTGTAGACTGAAGCTCAACACCACAGCTATGAATTTAAAAAATGTATAAAAACTTGGGAAAAAGTTTTGTCTTTTTGACTCACAGTCTTGTAAACAGATACAAAGGAACAAAATGATCTGTTTTAAAAGGGATTTATGCCATAGCCCTATAGAGGAAAAGGAGATAATACTAGCTCACATACAATTTCTACAATTTCTCTATTTCTGGCAACTCCCAGTGAGCAAGACTTATAATTTGGAGTCATCTTTGGCTCTTACCTCTCCCTTAATCCCCACATCCAAACAGTTGCTGAGTTCTATTATTTCTAAATCCACAAGATCTCTCCCCTACCCAGCCCCTCCCTTGCTGCTGCTGGTTAGTTAACCCTCATCACCTACTGCCTCGACTTCCAATAAAGCCTAACTGGCCTCCCTGCCTCTGTTCTGTCCCTCTTCTGATCCTTCTCAGAGCTTGCTCAAAAAACTTTAGTGGTTCCCCATAGAATAAAAATACACATTCCTTAGTCTAAGTTCTGAAGGCTTTACTTATACAGTGTGGTTCCATTCTACACTTGTCTGATTTCATTCTCCTATGCCAAAGTAGCTAGGTGGCATGGTAGAATAATACTCTGGATCTGGAGTCAGAAAGTCCTGAGTTCAAATCTAGTCTTAGATGCAAGGTATAAGACCCTGGGTAAGTAATTTTAACCTCTGTCTGCCTCAGTTTCCACAATTGTAAATAGGGATAACAATAATACCTATCTCAGGAAGGGCTGCTGGGATGAGCAATTGAGATTATATATGCCTAACACACAGTAGGAACTTAATAAATGCTTATTCCCTTCCTCTTTACTGATTCTATGTTCCAGGCACGTATTTTTCAAAAATACAGTTTTAGAGTTGTATTTTGATGGTATTAATACAAATTCACATGTGTTGGCTATCCCTTCTGCCTGGGATGTACTTCCTTTTCACAAATACCTGTTCAAATTTATTCAAATCAACCAACATTTAAAGCTATCTATAGTCATATGAAAAAAGGCTCTAAATCACTATTGATTAGAAAGATGCAAATCAAAACAACTCTGAGGTACCACGTCACACCTATCAGATTGGCTAACATGACAAAACAGGAAAATGATAAATACTGGAGAAGATGTGGGAAAATTGGAACACTAATTCATTGTTGGTGGAGCTGTGAGCTGATCCAGCCATTCTGGAGAGCAATTTGGAACTATGCCCAAAGGGCTATAAAAATGCGCGTACCCTTTAATTCAGCAATATTGCTTCTAGGGCTGTATCCTAAAGAGATTATAAAAATGGGAAAAGGACCCACATGTACAAAAATATTTATAGCAGCTCTTTTTGTGGTGGCCAAGAACTGGAAATTGAGGGGATACCCATTAATTGGGGAACGGCTGAACAAGTTGTAGTATATGAATGTAATGGAATACTATCGTGCTACAAGAAACGATGAGCAGGTGAACTTCAGGAAAACCTGGAAAGACTTATATGAACTGACGCTGAATAAAGTGAGCAGAACCAGAACATTGTACACAGTAACAGCTACAGTGTTTGAGGATTGATTTTGATAGACTTAGCCCTTCTCAGCAATGCAAGGACCTAAAACTTTTCCAAAAGACTCATGATGGAAAATGTCATTCACATCCAGAGAAAGAACTATGGAGTCAGAATGCAGAGTGAAACAGACTCTTTTCTCTTCTGTTTTGTTTTGTTTTCTTTCTCATGGTTTCTCCCATTTGTTATAATTGTTCTATGCAACATGACTAATGTGAAAATGTGTTTAATAGGAATGTATGTGTAGAGCCCGTATCGTATTGCATGCCGTCTTGGGGAGGGAGGGGGAGAAAATTTAAAACTTATGGAAGTGAATGTTGAAAACTGAAAATAAATAAATTAAATATGTAAAAACAAAACCAAAAAAAGTATATGCTAGGCTCCTACAGTGTATATAACCATTGTACTGAGCAATGTGGAATAGTGGGGAGAATTCAAAGCTAGGATTAAGAAACCTTGCGTTTAAATTCTGCCATAGATACTTATTTGCCAGGTGAACCTGGGTAAGCTGTTTAACTATTTGCTTCAGACATCTCTCCAAGATTTATTAATAAGTCACAGATACCTTGTGATCTGTATGAATGGAGAGTGTCCTGCAGTGGGAATTCTCTTGATGCACCAATCATACATTGTCTTTCTAGTTTTATACACCTTTTAAAAACAATTTTTAAAAGTCTTATTGATTTTTTTTACATTACAAATATTTACAGATCATTCATACTTGGTGGGAAGTCTCTTATAAGAAAGTAAAAGCTAAATAAAATTAATAATGGTTTTAAAATGCTTTATAGTCAATAATGTCTTATCTCTTCATTTAGATTATTAAGTTTTCTTGAGATCAGACAATTCCTTAATTTACTCTATAGCAGAGTTGCATCGATGGATTTCCATGCTTAGAGCAATTATAACGCCTGTAGCAAACAGTAAGAAGCTGTCCTCAGTGGAGGTAATTGGACAGTAAGGAGATTGTGGAAGGAGAAGTCATGATGTAGCTTCTCATTTTAATCATTTTTGGGTTAAATAATTTCATGTAATTCAATAGAATGTAAGCTCTTTGAGGGCAAGGATGATTTTATTTTGTCTTCTACATGATGAGTTATTGGTGATTTTTGCCTCGTTGACTTGAATTGAGCTAAGTATTATGTTTTGTTGTTTCAAAGTTGTTGAAAAAACAAACACTGTCTTCTAAATCTAGGGCTCTAACTTTGACCTTCTAAAGTAAATTCCTGCTCACTCACAAAAAAATATTTTTAAAAAATCAACCAACGTTTATCAAGCGCAAGGCACTGTGCTAGATTCTGGGAAATAAAAAATGAAAAATGACATTGCCCTTGCACTCAAAGAGCTTGTAAACCATTGGGTAGGGATAGGAGAGATACAATGCCAGGTATAATGCAATTAAGGCAATAGAGAGATCCAGACAAAGTGTTTTAAGACAATTTGAAGACATCCAGACGAAGCATTTTAAGACAATTCGAAGAGGCAAAGATCCTTTTTTAGCTTAAGGAAAGGTGAAGATGTGGTGAGGGGATGCTTATGCAACTGCCTTTGGAGAGGCTCCATTTTCTCAGTAAAACAGGTGAGGACAAGGGCTGAAAGATTGAAATAGGGTAGCTCTGGGACAGTGAAGCATTTTATGAAGGCCACGGTAGGGGCCATGATAGAAATTAAATCAAGAGAGGATGAAAAGACACAGCAGTGAGGTGCTACTTTAGAGGAAAGAAAAAGAAATTGTACTGACTCAGTCATTAGGGTTGTATATAGCAGCATAGGAGAAAGAGCAGAGAAAGCAGAGGGGGTGACTCAGGATTGGACCTTATTATTATTATTATTATTGTTTTAAACAAATTCTCTTTATCCCTCTGCCCTTCCCCATCAATGAAAAAGATTTCTTTAAATGGCTTCCCAAGCTATCTTCGCTGTAGGTTTCAGGATTTATATGAGTCTTGAGTTTGAAATCAAAAGACCTAGATTTGTGCACTAACTAGCTGTGTGACTATGGCCAAGTGACTTAATTTCACTAAGCCATGGTTTCCTCATTTGTTAAAAAAAAGTGATGATACTACTTATACCATCTATTTCACCAATTTATGAACCCCAAAGTGCAATATAAAAGGGCTGTTATTAAAGGCTTTTGCAAACTATAACTATATAGATGTGTTGTTTTAATAATAATATCCCAAAAAAAACTATATCAAGAAGAATTTATGTAAAATATGGTATCTTCCAGGGAAATAACTTAAGCCTGCTGTGGTTCTGTCTACCTTTAAATTTATTATCATCACTCCTAAATAGAACCAAGTGCAGCTTGGTTAACATAAAGCTAGGGCTTGTATGTTAAGAGAATCATTGGCATCCTAAAGTCAAAGTTTAATCGGAAGAACCTACATCAATGAAGACCTATGTAATGCCAGTATTAATGGCATGAAAAAGCCACTCTTTTGGCATGGTAAAATGGTGAGTAATGGATTTAGAAGATATTCAAACCAAAACCTATGCAATGTTAATGAAACACAGGGCTAATTATCCCAAGGCAGGTATAGAAACATTTCCTCTCCAATAAGAGGAAGAAGATTGCAAGATGTTCTCAGAGCACAGAGTAAAGAGATTAAAAATTTATAGAAATACTTTTGGAACAAACACACCTCACATCATAAAGCAAAACCAAGTATGGGCCACTGGATCGTCAAAATAAATAGCTAAGATCCAAGAGTGGAATCCAAAGGCACTCTATAGGCAACATTCATGTGAACTCTACCAAAAACATGTCAACCAAAAAGTGTCAAATAAATGGTTGAGTCACTAGATTTGTTTATAGAAAGAGAGGTTATGATAATGATTCAGGATAAGGTCATTGCAACTAGGAAAATTAACTTTAAGAGGTCTACACTTATTAATTAATACAAATTATCCAGTAAAATGTTGGAAACTGTGCAACATGTCATTGAAGGTTGCAGAAATTTAGCAGATATCAGATACCTAGGAAGGCATGATCTCTTATCTGGAATTATGCACCAGAAGCACTCCTTTCCTTACAAACTAACAGATAATACATCTCAGTACTGAAAATTAAAACATCAAAATATTCTGAAAATTCAACAAACAAACTGTACTGAAACTAGAAGGAAAGAACTATCTTTTTATTAATCACATCTGCAGCACTTGGCACAGGGTCTGGTACATATTAGGTGCTTACTAAATGTTTATTGGGATGAATCGAATGTATCATTCAGATGCTTTCTGCCACTATCTCTTCTTTTACCCTTCTCTGATACAAAGAGATGGCCCTTTTTCTTGCCAAAGCAAACCCATTTACTTGCACAAAAGATCCTACTCAACCTCATCACCTCCAGCAGATTGCTCTCTCCATCATCCCCTCTCTCACTTGTCTCCGTTTCCCTACTGCCTACAAACATGCCTATGTCTCCCCATCCTCAAAAAACCTTCACTTGTTCCTCTTATCTCCACTATCATCCCACATCTGTTCTTTGTGGCCAAACTCCTTGAAAAGGCCACATTCAAATGGTTCCTCCACTTCCACTTCTCTCAGTCTCTTCTTAACTATAATGTGTCTTCTTATCTCATCATTCAACCAAAACTGTTCTTTCCTAGGTTGCCAATGATCTCTTGATTGCCAAATCCAACGGCCTTTTCTCAGTCCTTATCCTTTTTGACGTCTCTATACCCTTTGACACTGTTGATCAGCCTGTTCTCCTTGGTACTCTCTTCTATCTAGGTTTTCACTCCCCTTACTCAATAAACTCCAGTGGCTCCCTTTCACCTCTAGGATCAAATACAAAATGCTCTGTTTGGTATTCAGGTCCTTTCATAATCTAAACTTCCTCTACCTTTCCAGTCTTCTACAACCTTACTCTCCTCCATGTACTCTTTGATCCAGTAACACTGGCCTCCTTGCTATTCCTTACACGAGATACTCCATCTTATACCTCTGGGCATTTTCTCTGGCTGTCCCCCCATCTCTATCTCATGGTTTCTCTGTCTTCCTTTCAAGTCCCAGCTAAAATCCTGCCTTCTATAGGAAGCCTTTCCTAACCCCTCTTAATTCTAGTGCCTTGCCTCTGTTCATTATTTCCTATTTCTTCTCTCTTTAGCCTGTTTGTGCATAGTTTTTTGCATGTTATCTCTCTCATTAGATTGTAAGCTCCTTGAGGGCAGGGATTGTCTTTGCTTTTCTTTGTATCCCCAGTGCTTTGCATATAGCAGGCATTCAATAAATGCTTATTGATGAACCAACTCATTCCTTCTTTAAAATCCAAACATGGCTCCTCATGCCAGCATTACAGTACCACTACTTTGTATACAACCTTTCTCTCAAGGATGTCTACTTGAAGGTTTAAAGTCAGCATAAATGGAAGAATTTCTACCATTATCCTGCTCCATGTTACAAAGGAAGGGTTGTCATATGAAATGTGTTTTTTAAGTTTTGTTTTCAATCCTTCTTGTTATGTAATGTTTACTAAGTACATTATTTCCAATCCAAAGCCAATTCTTAAAGAGTGGGGGAAGGGAGGAAGAGAAGGATTTTGTTTTATCTCCCACCATGCCACATTCCACCTAAATCGTACAGTATCTGTGGGTAGGAGGCTTGTCTAATCCATTCTGAACTCTTTATCCCTCTAGATTGCACAGTAAATCTATGCCACCATGCACACATTTGCTGTGACAGCTGAACTAACAAAAGTGGTGTTGTACACCCTGATGTGATAGACATACAAAGAAACAAAGCACTAGGCAACACCACTTAGGGATTAAAATGATAAACAAACACACCTGGGAACACATTAGGGTAAGAGAGCGTGGAAACATGGTTTATTGCCCAAAGTAAAAATAACAAACTTCTACCAAGCACAGGACTTGGGTCAATGTTTCCTAACCTGTGAGCCACTATACAATGTGTGTGTGTGTGTGTGTGTGTGTGTGTGTGTACATATTCCTAATAAAGTAGAAGACAGGGCATCAGCTGATAAAGAAGAGGAAGGATTAGAGGAATATGATTATAAAGTGACAAGAACGATTTTTTTTCCTAAACAAACATACCAGAACTTACACATCCCAGTGAGTGTCCACCACAAGAGTCACCTGAAGCCACACCCTTATTTCATCAATGTTGCCTCTGATCAAATCACTGTTGGCACTCCTCTTGTGAACTTCCTTCAAGGCCAGTTTTTAAGTTTGTAGGGTGATAGTAGATAAGAGTAGGGCCATGCAAGAAAACCAGTTTCATTGCTTTATAACTACTGTTGGCAAACTAGAGGCCTGAGTCCAGGAAGAAGTCAGGGTCAGAGGTTTAAAACTTGCTGGGAACCAAACAGAAAGTAGCAACATTGAACAAAAAGTTGTAGAAAAGAAAGAGTAGATTTTTGCTTATAAACCCTTTTCTTATCTCTGACCTGGGAACATTCTGTCACTTGGTGGGGCTGAACCATCCTGTGTAGTTCTCCCATACAATCTTTTCTTCCTTTAGGGCAAAAAGAGGTTTCTGGGGCAGGTTACTAGATCTTAGAGGTCTCTTTAGGTTGTTCTTTTGACCCATCAGAGGAGTTCAGGAATAGGACAGAAGGGAGACTAAAGGGACAGCTTTGAACATGGCCTTAAGGAACAGTTTGATCTTTATGCTGAGAAACAGGGACCCAGCCAGTAAGGCCACTCACATCTAAGTCATACCTTTCAGCAACCTGAGAGTGTTTCAGTATCTGTGTGCAAACTACAGTGACCCAGGAGTGACGGAGGAAAGTATTAACTCAGTAAACAAAAAGAAAATTAATCACCTCTTATTCCCTTATTCTTCATTTTTAAAAAAATGACATCACCCAGTTTGACTACCTACTTTATTGACCAGATTTGTCTCTAAGTGACTTTAGACTACTTCCCAAAATCAAAGCTCTGGTCTCTGGCTTCAAATAATGACTCTTCACCTTTGAGGATGATCAAAAGATGCATCATGTTCTGAAGACAATTCCAAAGGATCTTAGATGGAGAGGCCCTCACAGGACAATCCTCTCATTTAACAACTGAGAAAATCGAGTCCTAGGGATACTAAAGGTCAAATAGGTAGTATCAGGAACATAATCTGAATCCAAGTCCTCTGACCTCAAAGCCAGTGCTCTCCTATTGTACACCGAATTCCACAAGTATTTGAGCTTCAAATAAAATGAGCAGCTCCTTAAGGTGGGTACTTTGGAGGGAACAAAACTCATTTGGATGTACAAGTTCTGATGTAGATATGTGTATGTATAACATTTATACACAGATACATTCACGCAGAAGATACACACACACACACACACACACACACACACCCCAGATAATATTTGTAAAGTACCTAGCACAATGTCTGGCAAATAGTAGGTGCTTAATAAATGCTTGTTTATATATACACACATACATATATATACACATATATGTATGTATATGTATATATACACCCATTATCTATATTTATAAATATTTTTAAAAATTACATATTATACATATGTTTTAAAATTGATTACCTCACAGTCATACCTATACCCCTAAATCCCAAGATCTAAATTTTGATCCACTTAATGCTTATACTAGTACTGTGAATTGTAAATTTCTTTGTGGGGGGTAGAGGGAGAATAGCCTCAGGGGATCAAGTTCTAGGTTTTTGAACCTGAGGTTGTAAAACATTAACATGAAAGTCAAACTTAATATAGGAGCTAAAACTTTTGGCAACCTTACAGAATAACGATTTTTATTTGGTTACATGACAGTGTTAGAACAAGGATTCATTGTTCTATATTCCGCCTTCTCTGCCCATCAGTAAGAGACATCTGCTGACCCCTGTCTGTCCAACCTGACCTGGGCAGACTGGCTTCTTCTTCTTAAGCTGGCAACCTCTCTTTAATTCATTCTGGTCTTTTCATCCCAAGACACCCTTGCATATCTACTATTCCAGATATCCAAATTCATATTCTTTCATAGTCTACAGGTATAAGAGGGATAACAATGTGGTGCATTGTTTAGAGCATGAGGGCTGGAATTAGGAAGACCTGAGTTCCAGTCTGACCTCAGACATTTGCTGACTGTGTAACTCTGGGCAAGACACTTAACCTCTGTCTGACTCAGTTTCCTCAACTGCAAAATAGGGATCATAATAGCACCTATCTCCCAGGATTGTTGTGAAGATTGGTAAAGCACTTAGCACAGTATCTGGCAAATAGTAGGCACTTAATAATGCTTGCTTATTTTCTTCCTTCCCAACTGGTCAATAGCAAGAATAATTGCCATTAGTTTTCAGAGGAAGAAATTAAAGCTATCTATAGTCATAGAAAAAAATGCTCTAAATCACTATTGATTAGAGAAATGCAAATCAAAACAACTCTCAGGAAAAATTGGTGGGAAAATTGGAACACTATTGGATTGTTGGTGGAGTTGTGAACTGATGCAACCATTCTGGAGAGCAATTTGGAACTATGCCCAAAGGGCTATAAAAATGTGCATACCCTTTGACCCAACAATACCATTTCTAGGGCTATATCCTAAAGAGTTGATACAAGGAGGGAAAAGGACGCGTATATACAAAAATATTTATAGCAGCCCTTTTTGTGGTGGCAAAGAATTGGAAATCAAGGAGATGCCCATCAATTGGGGAATGGCTAAACAAATTGTGGAATGAATGTAATGGAATACTGTTGTGCTATAAGAAATGAGGAGCAGATAGACTTCATAAAAACCTGGAGAGTCTTATGTGATCTGATGATGAGTGAAGGGAGCAGAACCAGGAGAACATTGTACATAACCACAAACACATTGCTTCTGTGATGACTAACTTTGACAGGCTTGGCTCTTCTCAACAATGGAAGGTTCTAAGAAAGCTCCACAAGACTCATGGTGGAAAAGGCTATAAACAGCCAGAGAAAGAATTACGGAATCTGAATGCAGATTGAAGCAAATTTGCTTTCTTTTTATTTTATTTTATTTTATTTTTGGTTTTGTTACATCTTTCTCACAGTTCATTTCATTGGCTATAATTTTTCTTTACAATTTGATTATTGGAAAAGAAGTTTAATGTGAAGGTATATATAGAACCTATATCAGATTACATGCCATCTTGTTGGGGGGAGGAGGGAGGAGAAAATTTGGAACTCAAAAACTTGTGACAGTGAGTGTTGTAAACTAAAAAAATAAATTAATAAAAAAGAATAATTGCCATTTTGATAATTCTTTAAGATTTGAAAAGCAAAATTCGACACATATTTATTATATCCCCTACAGCATATAAGATACTTTATATCAATCAACAGATTGATAATCAAGAAATAAACATTTGTTAAGTACCTACTATGTGCTAGACATTGTGCTAAGGCTTTACAAATATTATTTCACTTTCTATTAATCTCATTTGATCCTCACAATGACCTGGTACTATACGCATTATGATCCTCATTTTACAGATGAGAAAATTACAAGAGTCAGAGAGACTGGGTTGTACAAAGACAGGGCATTTCAGGCTGGGATTTGAAACCAGAACTTGCTTGAATCCAAATCCAGTGCTATTCCCACTATCCCCTGCTGCTACAGTCCTCCAAAGTCTCATTTTTATCCTTCCATTCTTATAAAGTGCTTTGCAAACATTAAAGCCATATACTCAAGTTTATTATTATTATCATTATTATTACTAATTGTTCACCTTTTTCTGGAAGCAGTGGATATATAAGCATTTTTAGTGGCCCATTCTGTTTTACATATCATTTGGAGGTAGACCGTCCATAGAGAATGAGAATCAAGGGATAACAGTAGCCTAACGTTTAGAGGGTCATAGATCTTGAGATGGAAGGAACTTCAGAGGCCGCCTCTAAGCCAACATCTTAATTTTACAGATGAGAAAACGCCTCAGACACTTACTAGCTGTGTAACCCTGGGCAAGTCACTTAAGTTGTGTCTGCCTCAGTTTCCTCATTTGTAAAGTGGGAATAATAATAGCACCTATCTCCCAGAGTTGTTAGAAGGATAAAATGAGGTATCTATAAAGCGCTATGCAAACTTTAAGATGCCATATAAATGCTAGCTGTCACTATCATTATTAGAAAAATTAAACTCCAGAGAGTTTCAGTGCTTTGCCCAAGGTTACAAAGCTGGTAAAAATCAGGGGTGAGGATTTGAACCCAGATCCTGACTTTAAAGCCAGTGTTGTTTTCACTGTACCATGCATGCTACCCAGAAATAGGTGGCCAAAAGGTGATATATCCCAAGGAAGGAGAACTGAATCATACTCTTCACTGAAATACAATAAATATGAGAAAATTCCAATATGGAGAGAAAATAAAAGTATTTGGGTTCTCTTTTAAAGCTCATTTTAAGGGAAACTTTCCTAGTGTATACTGGAACAAGCACTGGATTTGGAGTCAGAGGATATAGAGTAGAATGTTGGCCCTATTATTTATCATCCATGTTCATGATCAAGTCACTCTGGGCCTCAGTTTCCTCATCTGTTAAATCAGGGGGTTACACTAGATGACCCTCTGGAGTCCCTTCCAGCTCTCCATCCAGATCAGGAGTTCTTAACCTAGGAACCATGAACTTCTTTTTATTTTTAATCTTTTGACAACTCCATTTCAATATAAAGGGTTTCCTTTGCAATACTGTGCATTTTATTTCATGCATTTAAAACCACTCTTCCAAGAAGGGGGTCTATAGACTTTGCCAGACTTTCAAAAGGGTCCAGGACTGTTTCAATAATCTGCTAGCAGCCGCTGTGGGGGTGAAAAACCAACACAAACCCAACAACAAGAACACTGCAAGCTCAGTTTTTTTTGACCTGCTTTACTAAGGAAAGCAACATTAAGGGGTTAACAATCTTACTTTAATCCAACGTACAAATATCATTCACTCAGCTCAGGGGGAAGATCCAGCACCCTGAACTTCAGAGCAATACGAACAAATTACAAAAATACATTTATGAACAGACCAAATACAATTCATAGTTACCAAGGAATCATCAACATCTGAGTTCAGCCAGGAGCTCAACAACGGCTGGCCCAGAGTCGTGCGCCACCACCGCTGTGGCTCAGAGCTCCAAAAGAGAAAGCCAACTTCTGGGTTTATATGTCTTGTTTAGGGTCAAAGGTGAATCACACATGCAACTCACCCACGTGACCTAAAATCGTCACAAAAATGCGACTTAAACCCATGTGGTCTAAAAGCCTCTGATGTCACAAACATGTCACTCAAGCCCATGTAAACTAGGCTTTCTCCTGAGGCAAGGAGGTCATCAAGGACTCCTAATTTAATCAAGGAAATAAAGGCCAAACTCTTCAAGGGCACTTGGTTGAATCAGTGCTAAGAGCCCATCTTGATTCCCGATACAAAGACACACACAAAAAAGTTAGAGAACCCCTGATCTAGATCTTCTGGCCCTTTAAGCTTAGCTCAGTTTACTCTCTTACCTCCGCACTAAGAAAAAACATAGAATCATAGACTTAGAGCTGGGACGAACCTTAGAAGTCATCTAGGGCAAGCCCTTCGGGGAACTGAGGCCCAGGTTTAACAACCAAGGTCAGTAAGTGGCAGGGATGGGATTCCAATTCCAAATCCAAAACCAATGCATTCAGCAGCATCTTATCCATGATGTGGTAGAAAAGTGCTGCATTTGAAGTTAATTAGTATTACTCTACAATTAGGTTCAATCCATCAGAACTTACCATGACTGAGAAATATGGTACATAATAGAGCATTTGGGAGAACCTCAAAGGTTGTAAGAAATCCATTTAATGTCCATTTTTTGTTATTGGTGAGATTTATTATCAACAACAATGCCAGAAAGACAAATGTTAGTTTTATGTCAATATGAATAATAATTGCTCTCATTTACACAATGCTTTTTTACTCTAGGGAGTACTTTCCTCACAACAGAATCAGAATAAGTATTACTGTCACAATGTTTACTGGTTTCTTTGTTTTACTTCAACCCTTCCAAAAAACTTGTGATTATAATGGTATGGAACCTCTCCTCATAGATGCAGATTCAATTTCTTCTGTGCCTTAGTTGCTATGGCAAAAGCAAAATCATCACCTAATGGCCAACCTCTCGGGCTGGGATGAGCTTCTCAGCATTTAGCCAAGTCAGTCCTTGGACAAGAGCCATTTGGTCTATCATCCACAGGCTGTACGTGAAGGCTATCCAGCTTGGTAAATCCAGTCAGAGCTTCTGCTCCACTGCCCATTTTAAAGATGAGGAAATCAAAGCTCCAGAAAATAATTTACCAATGGTCCATTTTAAAGATGGGGAAACTGAATCTCTACAGGGACTAGATGACTTACTGTCTGATAATTATTGAGTGTCAGATCTAGGTTTTAATGCAGGTCTTATGATTTCAACTCCAGAGCTCTTTCTTTTGTACCACACTTCCTCTCCATGAAGAAGGGTAATTATTTACAGGAAAGGTGAAAGAGATCCTTGCAGGGTACACTGCTTCACAGGGTAGAGTACAGAGCTCTGGGTGATTCCAATAAAACGTAAGCTCACTGAGAATAGTTGCTCTATCACTTCTGTATTTGTATCCCCAGCACCTAGCAAAGTGCCTGGCACACAATACTTGCTTAATAAATGCCTGCTGATTGATGAGAGTCTGGGCACCAGGTTCTAATCCCAGTTCTGCTATTAACTAGCTGTGTGGCCATGAGCGGGCCCTTTGACCTCCCTAGACGTTAGTTTCTTCAACTTTAAAATTGAGGGGATTGAATTAGATGACCTTAGGGTCCCTTTAACTTTAAATTTGTGGTCTTATAACCAGATAATCCCTAACCTTTCCAGGCCATTCTATGATGCACTCTGAAACATAGCAAAAAAAAAAGTCATCGATAGCTGTTCAATGTAAGTAAAAGAGACCATGAAGATTGATAGTCATCTGAAGGGGAGGGGGTAGTAGTCTGGGAATGCTAAACTAAATGCTAAGGCTGAAACATAATGCAAAGAAAAGTCCTGCTTGTGGAAAAACTTTAAAGAAAGGACAGACCATTCTAGGACATATGCAATTAATGCCTCAGGGATTTTAGGGCACACAGTAGCATTTTAACCAAATTTAAGCTTCATATAAGTCATAGCTACAAGCAAAAATATCCTATACGTAAATGGTAAAAATCTATTAGAAAATCAGAGTCCTGGCTATAGTCCTATTGCAATGGTTGGAGAAAGAATAATTAAGTGAAGAATTGTCTTTCTGTGAAAATATTGAACAAGTATTGCATCTTGAAATTTGAAGCACAATTTACATACACTTAGGGAATTCAAGACCATTTGGCAATGATGCCAGAAGGCAAGAAAGACTGAAGGTTAAAATAAACATGGTATTCTTGTTGATTATCAAAATGTAAACATGAGCTAACTTAAACTTGCTAAAAAGTCCTTCCCTGTTTACAGACAGTTGTCCCAGTTCTTAAGCTGTGATATTTTCTTTTTTGTCTTTTCTTATTTAAATTCTGTACTGAACAAATTCTAGAGGAAAAAAGTTAATATTTTCATATACACAGAACAGAAAAATGGTGACTGCCTATGAATCCCCACACCTTTATTTTCATTACAGTCTCTTTTCTAAAAAAAGGCTTATAATAAATCCAAAAGCTCTCCTGCTTTTTTGTCATTCCTTCCTGTCTTTTCTGTTCATTTTCCTTTAATGAGTTGTGACATTTTGAAAAGAAGGAAAGGTCCCTTGGAGAGGCAAGAGTACTCCTAGCAGGATAAGATGGGATGAAGTATCATTTTGCATTGCTTAATGAATGCTTGTGGGGTTGGATTGGCTTTTTCTGAATGCTAACCTTTTCTATTCCAAATGCAATGTAAATTGCCTTTCGCTAAATTAAGATATGTGAAATCAATGGAAACTTTGCACAGTGCCTTGAATACAATAAATGCCTGTTGGATTGTATTGAATTATTTCAATAAATATTTATTAATGTAAAATTACCATACTAGGCCTGGAGATACAAAGGGAAAAAAATGACACATTCCCTGCACTCAAAGTGTTTACAATCCCATGATTTTTTTGGTATAGTAACTCTTTAATGTATCATGTATATATTAAGTACATAAAATATACATTTTTGTATTATAGTTATCTGGGTTGGTCTTATTCCCTTAATACGCTGTAAACTCTATGACGGCAAGGAATGTGTCTTATCTAAATTTTATATCTCCTCTCAGCATAGTGCTCTGCATACAGTGAGTGATTAATAAATTGCTGAATGGATAAATTAATGTATATGCACAAATAATTCTAATAATATATAGGAGACTCAGTCAATGGGGAAGGAAGGAGCACTTTCAGCTTGGTGGGAGGGGTGAAGAGTAGAGAGCCAGATAGGAAGAGAAGGGACTAGGCACGAGGAATGGCCTACATTTGGAACAGAGACAATGTTGTATGAAATCATGGAGTTCAATTTAACTGGAATTTTGAGTATGTGGTGAAGGGCATCAGTGTGAGTTTAAGCTATAAAGGTAGAATGAAGCTAGATTACAGAGGGTCCTGAATGCCGTCCTAAGAAATTTATATTTTATGCTGTAAGCAATGGGGAAACCACTAAAGATTTTTGAGCAGTGAGTGATGTGATCAGAATCACAGGGCATTGTCTACAAACCACAGATTCTTAACCTTTTTTTGTATCATGGGTCCCTTGGCAGTCTGGTGAAGCCTATGGATCCCTTTTCAGAATGTTTACAAATGAATAAAAGATATTAAGATTCCAAAGGAAACTATTTATATTGAAATACAATTATTGAAATTTTTTAAAAAAAAATTTGTGGACCCTCTGAAATATACCCATGCATCTGTTATTAAGAATTCCTTCTGTAAAATGACTTTACACTTGCAACTTGTATCTACAACAAGAAATTAAGTTGTGTGTATACCTATAAATATAAAAAAATTAAAGGCTCAGTCTGGATAATTTTTCATCCAATTAGAAAGTGTGCAATATCCTGTAGGGTTCCTACGGGGAGGAAACTGAATTTCCATGTCCCATTCTAACCCTCCCCTTGAACTGTTGCTAGTGGCTTCTATGGCTGATATGAAAAGAATATAGAGAAGTGACAGCATCTATAACCGGTTACATCCATTTAATAAAGTAAATGAAAGAAGGATAACATGTATAAAATAATCCTTCTCCTGAGGGAGGAGAGAAAAAGGGAGAAAAGCATGGTGGGCATTTCATTAACATACATTAACCTGCAGGTCTAAGCCACCCAAATCCCCACAAGGAAGGAGAGAAAATAAGGTTTACTATACCTCAAAATAAAGATTAGCACCTGTTCAATAAGAATTCTCAAGAATGAAAACTGAGTCAATTTCTATAATACAACATGAATTACCATTCAAAACGTTAGTCAAATTTATTCTTGTAAAATATTAATGACAATAACTAACTTACAAATTGAGGACACTCTCAATGAAAACGAGTCCAACCAACAAGCATTTGTAAAGTACCTAATATGTGCCCAAAACATGAGAAAAATGACAAAAGATACATGTAACACTTTATAGTTTGAAAAATCCTTTTATGTATGCCATCTCATTTGAGCCATGGAGCTACCCTGTGTGGCAGCCACTATAGGTACTGTTACTTCCATTTTACAGACTAGGAAACTGAGGCTCAGAGTGGTTAAGTGAATGTCCTAGGGTCACGTAGCTAGTCGGAGGAAGAATTTGAATCCAGATCTACCTGACTCCAAATCTAGCACTCTTTACATTGAACTATTCAAACTTTCGGTGCAGAACAAGGAGGGCCCAAAACTAAGGATTTGGTTCTGACTGCTGGCCCTTGAACATAACACTAAATCTCCTGCCTCTGTGCCTTTCCCCCTACCTAGAATGCTCTCCCTATTCATCCTGGCCTTTTAGTTTGCTTGGTTTCCTTTAAGACTCATCTCACATCCCACCTACTTAGTAAGAAATCCCCGTCACCCCATCTCCTAGTATCTTCCCTTCTGAGATTACCTTCCATGTATCTATCTGGTTTATATCTAGTTATTTACGTGTTGTTTCCCTCACTAGAATGCAATATTCCAGAGGGCAGGAACTGTCTCTACCTTTCTTTGTATCCCCAGTGCTCAGCATAGTGCCTAGCACATAGTAAGTGCTTAATAAATGCTTGTTAATTGACTGACTAATTACCTTTCTATGACCAGAAGGAGTGAATGGGTGACAATGAAGTCACGTTTTGAAGAATAGAGTTGAAGAAGTTCCCATCAAATGGTCTCAATCTCAGTAAAGTAGGAACTTAAGTCATCTATTATATGGGAAATACAAAAAATGGGATGAGACTGAGAACTTCAGGAAAGAGGGTGGTGAATGAGATACTGATGGAATAAGAGAAGGTATTAGAAGAACTACCAAGCAGAAGTGAGGGCTCAGGTATTCTTCACCTGTAAAATGGGGGAGGATGGGGAATGAATACAAATTTTTTTGTCTCATATCTCTGGGCCTAGTACAGTGCCTTGCACTTGGTAGGACTTAATATATTTATTGAAGTGAAGTCATCTGAAAACAATTCAATCTAGCATACATTTATTAAATGCCTTCTGTGTGAAGTTTCCAATGAGTTCACAGACTTCAGTTCAGCCAAAGGGATGATTACCTGCATTTGGGACAGAAGGGGTTGATTTTAACAAATTCAGTCCAGTCCAATAGTTGTACTGCTTGCTAGACTATAAGCCCAATGAAGGTGGGGACTATGTTGTATCTAATCTTTGTATCTTGTACCTTCCCCAGTATCTAAATGGTGTTCTGAAAGCACAAAATAAGTACTTATAAATACTTGTTGATTAATTGGGGGAAAACAGTTACTTAATGAATATTTATGGAATTTGAAGGATTTCTGTCATCCCAAGATAGAACTCTAAATGGAGTTTCCTGTAGAAATATGAGTAGTAGTGGGTAGATTCTAAAATACTCTCAGTACAATGCTTCAAATGCATTACATATTGATTTCTCCAAAGTATGTAACCTCCTCAGAGGACAGGCCTATTTCATTTGCTTTGTCTTTGCATCCCCAAAGTTTAGGTAAATCGAAATGTTTCTTGAACAGCATGTATGCCGTTGTTTCAGTGGTAAAATGTGTTCCAAATTCTAAACTACAGATATAAAAACTTTAGATTGTAACCTTTCAAAATCTAGGGGCAGCTTGTGTAATGTTTTGTTCTACAGCAAAGGGGTAGAGAGCTACATGAAATGGGATGGAGGAAAAAATTAAATATTATTAAACAGAGTTTCAGTATACCTTGTTTAAATTTTAATGCCTGTTTCCGTTGCTTAAATTATTTATCAAGCCTCCAAAGATCATTAAGTTGAAAAGTTGATGAATATACAGTAGTGTCAAATGTCTAAGTATTGCCTGCCTGGTGATCAAAAGCAAAATGCACACACCAAACACCTATTGGCTGATTTGATTCATGCATTAGGGAATTTATAAGTATTTTATATAAGCTAATCTGAAATCATCTACGTACTTAACTATATTTGTTTTCCCAAATTGTCTTATAGATTTCAGAACATATCTTCCAATGAGAATTATGTGAAAGCAGAATAGCAAAGTAAGCACATCCTAAATACCAAATTATGATTATACAATTTCACTGATAGGTATTGAGAAAAAGATACTAAGTGTATTTGAGTCAAAAAGTGTACCAACTACAGATAATTTTTGCCTTATTTATCCCAACAGTTACAGCTCCCAGAAGACAATAGTTCTGCCATTTATATTTTACAAATTACATGCAGCCTAATCTTTACTAGCACCTTATGGGTAGTTGGGTAGTGCAAAATTATTATCTCCATTTTATAGATGAGGAAACTGAGACTCCAAGAGTATTTGAACTTGAATATTTCAAGTTCAAGAAGCTAGACTCAGCAATGGCCGTAGGGTTGGTAAGAGACTGAGTAAGGACCCAAAGCCAGGATTCTTTTGCCTCCAAATCCAGGACTTTCCACTACATCAAACTTCATAGCAACTAAAGTCTTGAAACCATTTCTTGGATACATTTTTTGAAAAATTATCTCAAAATTTCATCATGTTTTATTATGTCTATTCTAGAAGCAAAACAAATAAACAAAGAACCTTGGGATATGGAGCTTTATACAAATTATGTTCATTCCCTTAAGTGGCAGTAGGGAAAACAATCTCCCACTAACACGCGTCTTCTAGCCTAAGCAAAGAAGTAAAGGACTAAATTATTAATAAATAATTATTAAACCAGTATTAGTGAGATATTTATGTTCCCTCTTCTGATAGCTCAAAAGGAAAGATTTGTCCACTTTTGCAGAAAGAAGCTGTACTACATAAAGATTTTAAACTAAATCTAGCTTTGGAGATGGTATTAGAGAAGATTGAAGGAATTCTGACTACAATTACCTTGTTCTCTCCACTGTACTTTACTAGGCATATCAGGAAACGCTTTAAAAATGAAAATATTGGCCAAGTGTATTTGCATTCTTTGAAAATATTGGTTGTCAAATTAATGACTTGCTTGCCATAACAGTGATGGAGTCAAGTTTTTATGAAAAAACTTTTCAAGTAAGATTCAGCTTGGAAACTAAAAAAGAGTTGAAAGGAAGAAAAAATTTTGCTGTAATAATGGGTAGCAAGTCTTTCCTTACAGAAAAATTTAGAGAGACCACAGGGCATTACTAATTATAAAAGTGAGTTTTTACCTTACTCTGATCTCCCAAATATTTTGGAATTAAAATATTCTTGGGGATTAACTTCTGCTTACAATTTAAGGTCTCAGAGGGTTGGTTGGGGGTGGGGCAGAAGTTAAGTGACTTGCGGAGGGCCACACCTCTAGTATGTGTCAGAGGTAGCGCTTGAAACCCTGTGGAGCTTCCTGGATTGAGACTAGACCCACTCTCTACCCGCAAACCTTGGCTGGCTCTTGGAAAAATGCATATGCTAAGTGGAATTTATGATATGACTCTCCCTTGCCACCCCTTTAAGGAAAAAAAGGGGGGAGGTTCTTAGCTAACCCTATTTCACAATTAAGACAAATTTCTGGGGCAGCTAGGTGGCACAGTGAGTAGAGCACTGGCCCTGGAGTCAGGAGGACCTGAGTTCAAATCTGGCCTCAAACACTTGACACTTGTACTAGCTGTGTGACCTTGGGCAAGTCACTTAACCCCAATTGCCCTGCCCAAAAAAAAAAAGAAAAAAAAAAGACAAATTTCCACTACTTGGCAATCATATGTGATTATTTTAAAATACAGTAAAAATGAATGAACATAAATTGCTTACAAAGAAACCCAGGGAAAGCTGGTCCAGAGGGCTACAAGGGGATGGAGAAAGGAGGAGGAAATAGAATAGGAAAGGAAAGACAGAAGGAAGGAAGAAAAGCACCGTTTTTCTCTGGTAGATGTCTCTCTTTCAAACAGGTCATCAGGTTTCAGGTAAAAAAAAATCTGTCAGGGGCCAAATCTTTTTCTATTTTTCCAGGTTCGGAAATAGATATCACCAACTCTTTTTAGCCAATCACCTGGACAGAGCAGGGATCACAAGTTGCTCTTTCATTAAGTTTCCCTTGGGACGCCCCCAGAGGACGGTCAGAAGTTATTACCGCCCAAGCTCCCTGGATCCGGGGTCCCGACAGGAGATGGAAGATGGAGACTCCCGGTAAGCTGGGGGAATGAGAGGAGAGGGACGGGGTCTTGACTGCTCACCGCTTTGCTTCAGTCCGTTGGTAACACCGGTCTTGGTCACTGGCCTGCTGCTCTCCTGGGACTGGGTCTGGGTGCTGCTGGAACACCCCATTGCTGTGACGACTGCGGTCAATGCCAGCTGCTGGGACTCGGGGGAAGGAGCAGAAGTCGCTCGGCAGATCCCACCTCCAGCCCTTCTCCTGGGCACGTGACCTACCCCCTACCAAGCTCCAGCTGGGACTGCAAGAGTCTTCTAGCCGATATCCAGCGCGGTGGCTCCGGGGATGCAGCCCTGGCCAGTAACGTAGAGACACCTGCTGAGAAGGCGCGCTCCTCTTTTACTGCAGGCTGTTCGGGCTGGGACTAGAGAGGCGGGGCGTTGTCATGTATCAATAGCATTGAGAGAGGCCACCGCAGATTTCTCCTCCACTCTCCATTGGCTGGATGAAGCGAACCGATAGGCAGGAGGGATGGACTGCATGGCAGGTACACACAGAAGGGACTGGCAGGCGGCAGGAGAGTGAAAGAGCTGAACCTGATGCTAGATTAGGCTGAGAAGGAAAGAGGGACGCAAAGGGAGAAAAAGCACACGCAGGGGAACGGGGTAGCAAGAGGGCGAAGGAAAAGGAGCAATTGGGAATGAAGGCTGGAAAAACAAAACGAAGTACGAGAAAGACGATAGAAGACAGCGGTGATGCCGTGTGGAAGGGGCTCAGCAAACAGACGACCTGGGTTCAAATCTCTCTCTGATGATCACTACCTGTGTGAGTGATCACATGCAAGTCCTTTAAACATTTCTGTACCTCATTTTCATTTGTGAAATGATGGAGTTGGACGAGAGACATCTAAGATCCTTTACAGCCTATGACGCTAATACCTCAAAAAACTCTTTATTTTCCTTTTGGAAAAGGGTTATTATTATTCAAGAGTATTAAATACGTACTATGTCCCAGGCATTGTACTAGGTGCTGGGAATACAAAGAAGGAACTGTTCCTTTGCGTAAAGTGTTCACATTCTTTATCAGGGTATATACCACACATACTGTAATCTATATACATACTTATGATATATGTAATATCCACATACAAAATAGATACAAGATAATTTTATTGGGGGGGGTACTAGCCAGCTGAGGGGGTACTAATGAGGAAACTGAGACCCAGAGAGAGCTATCACACATCTAGTAAGTAAAGGTGATCAAACCCAACCAGGACTCCAGACAGTCAAGTCCACTGGTCTTGGCAACAGGGATGCCTGAGAGGTAGGGGAAATAACAAGAAAGTGGGTAGCCAAAGTTGCCTGAAACACAATCTAGGTATCAGAGGAGAGATGGATGTTAGCAAATGGATAAAAAGAGTAAATGAACTTTGGAGACTTCAGAGATCATTGTGAAGGGTAAGGGTGGTACTGGAAGTAGAAGTGGAAAGGATCAATGCATAATTCAGACCTATTCATGACCATCTTTATGTAAGCAACATCCAGGTTCTGATTGCAAAGAAAGTCTTCATAGACACTGGTTTCAAGTATCTGTAATTTTCCAAACAAATCCAAAGCTAATGCAATTTGGCTGGTTTATTGCTCTAGAGTGAGGATGAAGACCGGGTGATTAGAAAAGTAAACAGGAGAGGAGAGTCTTTTCTGAGGTAGGAATATTTGTGCTTTCAAAATAAGCAGCTTGCATTTTAAATATATTATAAAAATGCCAGTTCATTACTGTTTGCATCCTAAAATCACTTCTAAAGTTAATTAAGGATTAATAAATTAAACTTGCTTTTACACTTTTCTTTTTCATTATGAATGAACTTAAAAAATGAACATTTCAATATATAAAAAAACAGAAAAGAGAAAACACGAAACTGTGGGTGTCTATTACATAGTTTTGTAAAAGGCATAGGTCCTGATTAGTGTGGAACAATGAATTCCATGAAGTGGTCACATGTATTCCAATTCTTACTATTTGAAGTTATAATTATACAAAATATGGTAACTAGTTCCAACTCAATGGAAATATGCATTGCAAATGCAAATAATGAGACCACAGGATTCATTATTTCCATTAATCAGAACCTAGTATATTAAACTCAATAGGACAACAACAAACTTCTCAGGTTATCTTTGTCCCCTTCTGAACTTCCTTCTGCTCTCATCTCTGTATTTTAAAAATGTTTCATTGATATTCTTTTCTTCTTCTTCTTCTTCTTCTTCTTCTTCTTCTTCTTCTTCTTCTTCTTCTTCTTCTTCTTCTCCTCCTCCTCCTCCTTCTTCCATCACTATCACTTCCCACCAATTCTCTTCCCAATCCCAAAACAGAAGCCCTCTTTTGCACAATGACTGTGTCATTTCCAGTGGTCCTGATCTATGTCTTGCCACTGGACTCAGATGACTGGAGAAGAAAGTGAAGCTGGTGACCTTGCACAGCCCTTCCTCACTTAAATCCAATTTATTTGCAAGTCATGGCATCATCTTGATAATGTCATGGTCCTCCTTGAGAACAAAAGACAAACAACAATGACTGTGTCTGTAAATGTACACTTCATTCTACACCTCTGGTCTACTATCTCTCTTTGCCAAGAGGTGGGAAGCATGATTCATCTTTGGTCTCCTGGAGTCGTGTTTGGCCACAACCAACACCAATGGCTGATCAACTACTACCCAATGGGTGGGCGAACCCAAGAAACTTGGAAGTAGCAATACCCTACGGACCAGCACTGCTTCTAGCCAAACCAGGAAAGCTATCATCTAGTGGAATAAACCTTGTATAGCTATCCCTTCCATATGGTGGGGGTTAGGGGCACAGCATCACCTTGATTTTGAAAATTTGCATAAAAATTTTTGGCCCTCCCTTCCTACCAGAAAAAAATTCTGATTTTTTTCTTTTTCCTTTATGGGGTATTTACAATACCTTATTGTAAAATTTGGGTTGATATTATATAACACTAAACATATATTTTATGCCTTTCTGAATTTCTAAACTTTTTCTGTATCATCTATCCACCTTCGCATGTTGTCTCTGGCTTCTGCAAAACTCCCCCCAAATTCCCATTTAATTTCTTATGCTGACCTGTGATATACTGAAACCACAATGGGGAAAGTCATGATGTGGAAGGGATAACTACAAAGAAAAGCAAAAAAACCTCAAACCAACCCTTGCTTTCAAGGAGCTCACAGTCTAATGGGGGATTCAAGCTTTCAAATGCCTCTTCAGTGTTTACAGCTACTAAAGACCCAGAAAAGAAAGTTCTAACCACCAGAGACATTCTTTTGTTTTTATATGCCCTAGATTTCCCCTTATAACCCTCTCCTATCTCCTCAAAAAGAACCACATTTTATTTTTTAAAAAAAGAAAAAGGAAAAGAGAAAAAAAACACCATTAAAACTGATGAGCACATGGATAAAACCTGAAGCTATATATAATGTTTCATATCCATAGACCCTGACCTCTGCAAAGGAGGAAGGGAAGATGACTTCTCATATCTTTGCTTTGGAGCCATTTGTTCTTTATAACTGCTCAACATTCAGTTCTGATAGTTTTGTGGTGGTTGTTCTTTCCATTTACATTGTTATACTCTGTGTACTGTTTTCCTGACACTGCTTATTTACTTTGTATCAGTTCATGTAAATTTTTCCATTTTTCCAAGTTTTTCATCATTCTGTTCCTTAAAGCATAATAATATTCTATTATATTCTTATACCCTAATTTTTCTGGCCATTCCACAGTCTATGGTCATCTACTTTGTTTCCAGATCTTTGCTACCACAAAAAACATGCTGAGAATATTGGTAATCACTCCCTGAATGCCATTTGAGGTGACTGATCTCCCACATTTCATTTAAGAACCAAAAAAAATATGAAATGTTAGACCTGGAATACATTTTAGAGTTCATCCACTAAAACTCCCTCATTTCACAGATGAGGAAATTGAGGTCCAGCAAAGCTACATGATTTGCGTAAACTCTTATTCCTACATAGTGGCCAAATGAAAACCAGAACCTCCCTGACTCCCCAGTTCGGTGCTATACAAATGAAATGCTGAGTTGTATATTTATACAAATAAAAATTTGTATCTTGAATACCAGCCTTAACTTTTTGTCTTCTTTCCTACTCTTTTAGCAACAATATTTCCTTCTCCAATGGGCTCAGAATTATCGTTTCTCCATTAAAGGGAGAAAGCAATCTAATAAAATCATTCATGCACAGCCGACTTAATCTGTTAGGAGGACCAATGGCTAATAATTGCCATTTATATAGTGATGTTGCTTTCCTCACCCTGTGAAAGCATGATTCTTTTAATTTTAGAGGTGAGAAAACTGAAGCTTAGAAAGCTTAAATGACTTATGATCACTTAACATAGTCAAGATCAGATCTAGGATTTTAACTCAGATCACGTGACTCCAAGTATAAAACTCTTCCTACTTCATCTTTCTAGAAAGATGGCTTATGGTAAAGTTTCCTCAGTGGGTGAAATATTTTTGACTTACGCTATGATAGTAGAGAGAGAAGAGGCACTGTATTTTCCCCTTCTTGATTTGAGAAATGTTATTTTAGAACAAACTTCCATTTCAGTGTAAATGGAACTCTGCTTTAATGCCTACATTTTGCCTTCCTTTGCCAGATCTTGGTCAATGTCAACTAAAAAACAGAGTCTACTGTCTCTGACCATTGAGGCCAACAATAGACAAGCAGGTTAGAAAAAATCTCATCTCCCTGAAACGTACAAATTACTCCCAAGGCCAGGGAGTGACCGGCTATGAACCTAGCTGAGTGTGTTTTTTTGTATACTAGAAGTATCTGTGGGTACTGTAACTTTGTTCTAATTCTTCTTGTCTCATGGAGTCATTTGAGTTCTGTTTGCTCTATTTTGTTTTTCAGGGTTCCGTACTTGGTTACATTTTTCAGCCAACCAAGGAAGTTAGGCAGGATGTTGATAACTATTCTGTTTTAAGTTGCTTTATATGTATTATCATATGTAACTTTGGTGTGCAACAAATAGTTTCAAAATTGTAAAGAAAAATTCCTTTTCTGTGCCTTTCCCATTCCTTTTCTTCGTTCCTCTCTTCCTTTATTTGTATTCTTGCTCCTAAGGCTTACAAGCCTTATTCTGGCTGGCCCCAGGATGTGTGGATGCATTCCACTGCATGTCTTTTCTGGGCTTGAACTTCCCTCCCCATCAAGTCAAGGATATAGTGGCCCTCTCTCAACTAAACTTACTGGTCCTACTTCTCAATTCCTCCAAACTCTGCTAAGTGTCTGGCTTAATTCATGTTGTACTGTTAATGGCTGATAATAGTTCAGCATGTTTAAGGGTTATTTGCAATGTCTTAACCTAAAGAACACATCTTTCCTCTTTTCTTATTTGATATAACCACTTTTAAGATGTCAAAATGCACAAATATCTACAGTGAAATAAAATCAGTGGGCTTCATTCCATACTTCATATTCAAACAGATAATCATAAAATCTGCCTACCCAGGTGGAGCTTGATGGACAATGGGTTTCCCTAAAACATCTATTTATGTTGTAGTGCAGAAAGACCAACATCAGTTAGTCAGATACTATGCTATTATGGAAAAGAGAAAGGAATAAAGAATAGATGACTTCTCACATCAGGTCCTCTAAGGGCACACAGTTTTTTAAAATTTTTTTTATTTTTAGTTTACAACTTTCGGTTCTACATAATTTTGAGTTCCAGATTTTCTTCCCTCCCTCCCCTCCTCCCTCCCCAAGACGGCATGGAAAAGGGCACACAGTTTTGAAGATACAGGTATATATAACTGTTTGGAAATATACTGACATATAATTAGAATTCTCAGAGTTCTTTTGTCCTGATTTCCTCTTACCAACACCCATGATCATATGTTCATGACCAGAATGATTGCAGGGTATGTGAAGGCTGAGTCAGCTCACTCAGTTTCCAGATTCCTAATGTTCGGCTGCTTAATCTGGTAGCTGAATCAATGTGATTTGATGATGATGAATGTAATAGATTTGTCTTCTTGACAATAAAGGGATAGACCAGTGCACAACCCAACGAAAATTGGATGAACATGTTTGTATTTGCTCAAAACTAGTTCTTTATCAGGAAACACAGCCTGTCACTTTTAATTCTCATAGAATGTATAAATGCGAAGCATAATAAATGAAAGTGACTGTGCAGAGCTCCCAGAAAATAGCTACACTGATTTGAGTTAAGGAAAACCTGGCAGAAAGAATTGAGTAAGGCTGTCCTATAGCAATTGCTTAATTGCTACCCTTTTAAAATCATTGATGGCCTTACATGAAATAATACTTCCACTATCTTCCTCCTAGAATTGTAAGGCTTGTAAACCATAAAGCACTCTAGAAGTGACTTAATGGCAATAACAACACTATTATTATATAGATTATATTTATTATATTATATAAAATCTAGATAATGGTTGAATAACAATAAAGGCATTTTGGCTTAGTGAAACTAGAGGGCTAGCCTTGGAGTCAGGAAGACCTGAGTTCAAGTTTTGACTCTGACAACATTAATTATTGATGTGAACATGTGCTCTGGGCAATTCTATAGACTTTTAAAGTACAGATAAATTGCCTATCTTCGGAAATGGAGGAAACTTCTACACTGATGAAATCACAGATTTGGACCCCAAATAAAAGGATGAATGGCAAAGTGATTTCTCAATGTTTTTCAAACCTCTTTTCACTTGTAGTCAAGTAGACTTCAATATTTTGAAGATTTATGGTTTTATCACTGTGAGCAGGTAGTACTTCCATTGAAGGAGATCCCAATTATTCTGCAACTTAGTAATTAGTCTTTGAGAATTGGTTGAAATATTAATCACTATGCAGCCAATTTGATGATCAATCTCTCTAAAATTTGCTCTCACTGACCTCAAATGGCAGACATTCAATCTGTTGCTATGCCCAAATTTAAAGTCTTTCTAGCTTCGTAGGACTTAGTGTTCTGCTTCGCATGCCTTTTGGAAACTCACGGTCACGTCTACATTATGAGGAGGCTAAAGAGTAAGACTTTTGTGAAGATTAGTTAAATAGGTAGGTCTGGAGAAATTTATCAGATTCCTGTCATACAAAGTATTGTTGATCAGCCTTTGGGGTTAGGAAAAATGAAAACAAGTTTGCCCTGGCATAGTAAAAAACCAGTAAGATATGGCCAGTATGTATTCACATTGGAGGACAGTATATTTTTAATACTATGACACCTGTAGAGTTTTAGATACTAAGCTAAGTACAAATGAATGGAATATAGGGAGAAGCAATGGAAAGCATGCTAATTTGTAATTCCCTAGTGTCCTGAGTACATGATTTCATGCCTGACATGAGTAAGACTTTTTCTCTGCACATGAAATGTGTAATGAATATGAGAAAGGAGTGATTTCTTTTGCTCATTATTGCACAATCATTTATCCACCATTTAGTGTTGTGTTTGGCATATATAAGGTACTTAATAAATGCTTTTTGAACAAAGTTCCCAGGGAAAGGCTACTGCCTCTTTAAAGCCTAGCACGCATGGGGAAATTGCATTCATTTTTAATTCCAAAGGGACTACAAAAGTATATTTAATCTATCCTGTGTCTAATCAGTTTTCCCTCAAAACCAACCTAGAGGTCTTCAAATTTTATAGCTTATTTTAGTATTTTAATAGTCACTGTTGATGACCCTTATATCTTTTTCCATGGATAATTTAATCCTTTTTCCTTTATTCTCTTCATCTTCACTGGGGTGATGGAAATGGCTGGTCTATATCTTCAAACAATCTAGTTCATATCATAGACTGTTAGCAAGAAAAGGCACTGGATCTCTGTAAAGTATTATGGGACAGCATGTCCTGAAGTGCGACCTTGGGACTCCTCTAAACTAGGCAAAGAATTTTCATGGAATAGAAGATGCTCATCCGGAGTTGAATATGAGAGCTAAAGACACAGTAAGGATTCCAGAGTGGAGTAATGCCTTTTCTCTATTTCTGTCATTCCATGCTCAAAATTAGCCAGTCCAAGAAACTCTCTATAATTAACATACAGTTCCAGGCATCCATCTCCCCTCCATAGTTATGTATGTGCTTGGCACTGCATGAATTTGTACTTATTTATATATAGTAAAAACTCATTATGTGATGATTCATTAGTATCTGGACACTGTGAGGATGTTCCCTAAGGAGTAACTAAATTCAATAAAACTTTGATTAGTCTATGTGTTAGTCTATTGTTACTATCAATCAAGATGATAGAGGATTTAAGTTTTTCATATATGGGCATTTTTATCGGCCTCTATTTCACATTTAGATTGTAAAGCTAAATATTTCCTATAATGGTCTTCATAGCATAAAAATAAATTGTGGCTTAACTTCTTTTCAAATTATTACGTATTTTTAATTAATAAGGCCTGAGACTTTAGTGTATTTAATTAGTACAACAAGACTCTTAAAATTGTACTTGCAGAGTGTGATCCAGGTAATAGGGTCTTTTTTTAGAATATAAAAACTTTATTTTCCTGATGATCTCATAGGAATAAGTTCAGGAATTACAGAATAATCCTTAGCAGATATTTGAAGGCAGGTAGCTTTTTTTTTAATTCTTTATCCCTCGTGCTTAGCACAGTGGTATCTGCATAGTAAATACCTGATAATATTTTTTTCAATTACACATCTCTATTATACAACACAGTAGCAATCTCTAGATTCAATTAGTGTGGTGCTCTATAATGTGCCAATGCATTTTTTGGGCAGGATGAAAATTAACTAATACCAACAAGTGTTGTGCTTTACTCTGTCTCATGCTGGAAATCAGAATTCCATAAGAACAAATTAGAAAATGTGCAGCATTTCAAAATGACATATACACCTACAACTATCATAATCTTTTCCTGTGCTGTATTAGAGGTTAGAAACCTTTCGATATTCTTTTTCTTCACAAGAGGGCGCTTTTTCCTATTGCTTGCAAAAGCAGCATATAAAAATGCTCACAGGGAGGCAAAATTTGTACTTGTTAACAACTGCCTCATTTTAGTAACTGGGAAAACACATATGCTGCATTGTTTCTTATGGAAAGTACCTTTCTGAGTCTAGACCTATGATTTTAATCAGTGTGGGGAGTTCCAGTATTTCTTCTACAAATGCAGATCAGCAATTGTTTTTTGTTTCGTATTTGTGTAGAAACACAGAGAAATTAAGTAACTTGCCCAGAGTCACTCAATATCCAGCTAGTTTG
This sequence comes from Trichosurus vulpecula, assembly GCF_011100635.1. Lineage (NCBI taxonomy): Eukaryota > Metazoa > Chordata > Mammalia > Diprotodontia > Phalangeridae > Trichosurus > Trichosurus vulpecula. Next base: position 149,188,882 of record NC_050573.1, read on the forward strand.
GATTCTGAGGCCTGCTCACTACCTGCTACACACCAAGCTGCCTAAGAATTATTCTTCTTAAAGACATCTTAGGGAAGGTTTACTTTTATGAAACATTTTACTTGCACTGTCCTGCTAATAAAAAAAAACCCTTTCATTTAAATAGTGCTTTTAGTATACAAACCACATTCTTCATAATAACCCTTCAATTTGGTAGCCCAAGCATTATTATCTCCACTTTACAGATAAGGAAACTGAGGTATGAAGTGTGTTGCCCAACTGAATGGCAAAGCTACAAATCAAACCCCAGTTTTCTGACTTCGAAGTGCTTTTTCTACATGATGTTGTAGTTAAAAAGAGCACTGTGTGAAACTTGTGCCACCTGGGCCAAAGCAGGATTCTAGTTCCTGGGCAGCTCTCAAGACCATCTCATAGCACTGTAAAGCAAACACAATATAAACTTCAAAGTGCTAAATAAATGCGAGCTATTATCACATGCTTCTTGGGCATCAACTCACAGGTCTGGGCATTAGTTTGCCATACATAGTACAGGACCCTGCTATACTTTGACAGATTTGTTGTTCAGTCATGTATGACTTTTTGTGACCCCATGGACCAGATACAATTCTGATAACTAGAATTTGTTCTAAGATTATTTCTCAAGTGAACATTCTAATTGGCAAGACGATAGCATTTGTTCAAATTCTATCACCCAACCCTTTCTTCTGGTAAACAGGATTATGGGAATTGTGGAACTATCTGAATTCACTTACTGTATGTATCAACTTTTATTAAACTAAGACTCTTAAAGAACAGTGATGTAACTTTTAGTTTGTGGCAAAATTAACTGAAATTCATTCATTCATCCATTACATAAACATTTATTTAATTTCTACCACTTGCAATAAATTGTGCTGGGTGCTGTGAGGTATTCAAATTTTCATTCTCATAAAGGTGACAAAGTATAAACTATTAACTACCATGCAAGACAAAATGTGAGGCGTTTCGGCAATTTTTTTTCTTTTAGTCTGGATCTATGGAGAAACTCCTTCTGTGTAGGCTGGCACTTTCTTTGAAACTTGCGGTCTTAGAGAGCTGTCTACAGCATCTGAGACTGAGAACTATTATTATAAAGTTCATCTTAACAAAGAACCTGATGCTGTGAAAGAAGGCAGATAAGATCCATTATCCACATTGAGAACTTTGGTAGGGAACAGTGAAGACTTTCTCTCATACTGTCACAGGGAGTATATCAGCCCCCAGTGTTGCCTTCATCCATATGTCAGACACCCCCCCCCCCCATTCTCCAAGCTAAGTATAGCAATAGCAGTAGCTAGGAGTGCAAACAGAAGATTCAATAAACATTTATTATGCACTTATTATGTGCCAAGCACTATACTAAGTACTGGGATACAAAAAGAAGCAAAAGAAAGTCCCTGCCCTCATGGAGCTTATAATCTAATAGGGGAGACGACAAAGTAAGCTATATACAGAATAGGAAGTAATCATGAGGGAAGGCACTGGAATTGAGGGGTTGAGGAATCCTTCCTGTAGAAGAAGGGATTTTTGGCTGGAACTTAAAGGAAGCCAGGGAGTTCAGTACTTGGAGTGGAGGGAGAACATTCCAGGCATAGGGGGGTCAGCCAGAGACAGTGCCCACAATAAAGAGATGAAGTGTCTTGTTCATGGAACAGCCAGGAGGCCAATGTCACTGGGAAGAGGACAGAAGAGTATATGTTGAGGTGTAAGAAAGGTATAAGGGGATTAGGTTAAGAAGGGCTTTGAATACCAAACAGAGCATTTTGTATTTGCTCCCAGAGGCAATAGAAAGCCACAGAAGTTTATCAGGTAGGGTGGGACATAACCAGACCAGTCCTTTAGAGGAAAAAAAAAACACCAAACTTTAGTGGTTGAATGGAGAACGGATTGGAGTGAGGAGACACTTGAGGCAGGAAGACCGGTCTATGGTAGTAATCCAGGTGTGAAGTGATAAGGGCCTTACTAGAGTGCTGGCAGTGTCAGAGGAGAGAAGCCGGCTAGAGAGATGTTGCAAAGGTGAAATCAATAGTCCTTAGCAATAGCTTGGATGGGGGTGGAGGGTGGGGGATGAGACAAGAAATCCAGGATGACTCTTGCGTTGTGAGCCTGAGGGTCTGGGAAGATGGTGTTGCCCTCTACAGTAATAGGGATGGAGACTTAATGAGGAAACGTAAGGAGTTCTGTTTCGGATATGTTGAGTTTAAGATGTCCACTGGACTTGCAACTACAGATGTCTGAAAGGAAGTTGGAGATAGGAGATTGGACATCAGCAGAGACATCGGGGCAGGACAGGCAGATGTGAGAAACATCAGCACAAACATGGTAATTAAATCCATGGGAGCTGATAAGATCCCCAAGTGAAGGAGTACAGGGAAGAGAAGAGGAGTCGGGGCAGAAGGCACAATGTTCACCAGCTGCTGCTCCCAAGGAAAGCGGGCGGCTACGTTTACCCCTCCTCCTCCCCTAAAGAGGCACTTCCTTCTTGGGGGGAGTCAGGCTTTGCCACCCATTGGCCGCTTCCCTTCCCAGATCCCTTTCTTGGGAAAGATTTAAAGCTGGAAGGGACCTCAATCGAGTTCTAGGGTTCCTCATCTGGGGTGCGTGAATTATAAAACAAACCAAACCTGTGCATTTCAACGTAATCGCCTTCCTTTGTGATACTATGTATCCTGAGCTGCCTTTTTTTTTTTTGTCACTTTTGTCAGCCTGGCGAAAGGTCTGTAGGTTCCTCAGAATAAACAGGATTACAAAGAAAAACAATTATGTTGGATGGAATACAGCTAGGTGAGGTCTAAAGCCCTGGGCCTTAAGTCAGGAAGACCATCTTCAAATTAAACGCCTTAATGCGCGATATAAATGCCAACTGCGATTTTTTTTTTAAAGAGGTCCAACCCTGTTATGGAAGTGTTTTCCATGACTACATATGTACAACCTACACCGAATTGCTTGCCTTCTCAAGTGGGGTGGGGAGGGACGGAGAGAATTTGGAACTCAGTTTTAAAAATGAATGATAGAAATTGTTTTTACATGTAACTAGGGGAAAACAGAATGCTAAATAAAAAAAAAGACCCAACCCCCTTCATTTTGCAGAAAATTTAGAAACAGACCCAAGGAATCCCAAGATTCGAACCCGCCTCTTCCAAGTTCAGCTCTTGGTCCTTCCCTCACCTACAAAAAGAGGGGCTTGGCCTAGATCTCCTGGGAGGACCTTTCCCGAGAGTCAGGCCCCTCTCCGATCCTCGCCGCTGCGAACACATTTCCTATTCGCGGGCTCAGCCTCGGAGGAAGAAGTCAAAGCGACAGCTTCTCCCAAACACACAACCGCCGCCATTAGCAACTGCTACTACCTACTTCCCCTCGGCCCCAGCTCGGCTCACACGCTCTTCCGCTTCCGGTCCCGCCCCTGAAGAGCGCTGCATTGTGGGAGCTCCTTCCTTTCTCGCTTCCCGGCCATCTTGGCGGCAGGTCTCTGGTGAGTGGGCCTCTGTGGGCACGGGGATGGCGTGGCCCTGGGGGTCTCGCGGGGTCGCGGGTGAGGGGGTTTCTGGTGCTAAGTATCCCTCCTTGTCTCTCCGTGCTCCAGGCTGAGGGTCCTCCCGCACCGCAGGCAGGAAGATGGTGGCCGCAAAGAAGACGGTGAGTGGGGCGGGCCCGAGCCGCCGGCGGCCTCCACACGTGGAGCGAGCCGGGTTTCTGGAGCCGCAGCCGGGGACCCGCGGACTGGCGGGCGGGCGGGATCAGAAGGGGTGAAATTACCCCATCAACATCCCCACTCTGCCTACATCCTCGCAGGCGAGATTTCCAGGGTCTAGAAGAGCGAAGGGCGGGTCCGGATGTGGAAAGTCCGGGCTGGGAGGCTTCAACCCTGGGCCCAGGACCTTCCAGGCCGGCCGCTGGTTTGGGGTGGGGGTGCACTGGCTGCGTGGAGCCCCGGACTTAAAACAGTCTGAAATGTCTCCTGCAGAAAAAGTCGCTGGAGTCCATCAACTCGAGGCTCCAGCTGGTCATGAAAAGCGGCAAATACGTGCTGGGCTACAAACAGACCCTGAAAATGATCCGACAAGGCAAAGCCAAGTTGGTCATCTTAGCCAACAACTGCCCAGCCTTGAGGTAAGTGGTCCTTGTGGCTGGCTGTGTGCTCTGGGGCACCCCCGCAGAGTCTTCCGGGGGATGGCTTCTCGAGAGCGCTATCTTTTCTTGGGGGGGGAAAGAGGAGGGGGAGGGAGAGGGCAGGAGGGTGTCTGGGCAAGTGGATAGAAGCCAGCTTGTATTTGAGAGTCACGGAGACCCAGACTCAAGTCTAACTTCAAACACACTTAATAGCTGTGGGATCCTGGGCTAGTCAGAATCTCTCTGTGCCTTCGTTTACCCGGCTGTAAAACAGGGATCATCACCTTCCTCACTGGTTTATGAGAATCAGATGAGATGAGGTATGGAAAAGGTTTTGCAGAGTTTCAGGTAAATATCGGACTATTTGAAAAACAGCTTGTGAAAACCTGGTTTCGTATCCTGCCCTTGAAGCATACTGTCCATGTGACCAGAAATTTAAACTATCTGAGCCTCAGTTGCCATGTGTATGTAAAATGTGTACGTAAAGCCTACCTTAGAGGGTTGTTTTGAGGGGGAAAAAACTTGAGACCTAAGAAATTGTGTTTATTAAAATTAGGATCTGACAACATAAGCCAGATTAATTTGCAGATTGCTGTGAGGTGATTTTAAGCTACTTAGTAGTTAGAGTCATGGCATTTTGGAAGCTGGAAGGAACTCTTTAGACTGTTCGCTTTAAAAACCGTTTTACTAGGGTATGTAGCAGGTTGATATGTTTCTATTTTGTAGGTTGGAAACTGGTATACAAAGACTATGCCATTGGCTCTCTGGACTATCAATCCATTTTTAATCCTTTTAAAGACTTGTAATATTGGAGCTGTAAGGGATCCTCTTTGCTTTGTATTTTAGGCACTTAATGGTGGAATGAGTTTAGTTTTTTTGTCTGTAAAATGAGGGAGTTACAAATATTACATCATTTTATCCTCATCACAAAACTAGGGGCTAGCTGCTGTTATCCTCCTTTAAAGATAAAATGAGGCATATAGAGGTTAAATGATAAGGTAAGCGTCTGAGGCAGAATTTGAACTGCTGGTCTTCTGGTTTCTAAGTCCATTGCTCTACCTACTATGCCACCTAACTGCCTCACATGATTTCTGAGGTTTAGAGGGGGTAAAGTGAACTAAAAAGCAGTGGTGTTAAACATAAAAAATGGAGGCCACTGAACAGTGCAGAACCATTTCATGTTGACATCTGTTTTATTGTATTATTTGTTTATTTTGTTAAATATTTCTGTTATATTTTAAGCTGGTTAAAGCAGGGTATTTGACACCTGTGCTAGAGCAATATTGCTCAATTTAAATCTTGAGGTCTGCAGAAATTTAACTGGTCCTAGAAAACTGCTTAGCCATGGACAGCATTTCTCAAAACATTTTCTGGGAATTTAAGACTAAAGAAACTTTAAAAAAAATTTTTTTTCCACTTAATTTTTACATGCCCATAGTATTTCTCTTTTCACCACTGGCCTTTGTGTGCAAATTAAATTAGCATGACCAGGAGTTTTGTCCCTTCCCAGTTGGCTGGCTGTTATCCTTTAAGGTCCCTTCAAAAACTACTTCTATGGAACCTCCTTTGACTACTCTCATACAAAGTGGTAGCTTTACTTCCTCAGGCAAACTAGCACTTTTTGCCTATACCATTCATTTATCCCTTATAATGGCTTGTGCTACTAAGCATATGCTTTTGTGTATATACTGTGTCATCGTTGTGTAGATTGTAACTTCTTTGAAAACAGCTGAACGATAAACATTAAGTATCTAATGTGTCTGGCGTTGTGCTAAGCCTTAGCCTGTTTTAGTCCTTTTTGTATCCCTTTCCATGTTTGGCACATAAGAAACACCCATAAATTACTTCTTAACATTCTTTCCATTCTCATCTGTACCTTCTGGCTTCCCTGACTTCCTTCAAGTTCCAGCTGAAATTCCACTTCCTATTATTTCCAGTTTATTTTGTATATATCTTTGTACAGTTACTTGCATATTGACTTAGGTTGAGAGCAGTAATTTTCTTGTCTTTCTGTCTCCTCAGCTCTTAGCCAAAGTTGTGGTAGTCAATTTAGTCATATTCGATTCTTCATGACCCCATTTGGGGTTTTCTTGGTGAAGATACTGGAGTGGTTTGCTATTTCCTTCTCCAGTTCATTTTACAGATGAGGATACTGAGGCGAACAGGGTTAAGTGACTTGCTCAGGGCCACACAATAGGTGTCTGAGGCTGACTTTGAACTCAGAAAGATGAGTCTTCCTGACCCTAGGCCTGGCACTCCATCCACAATGCCACCTTGATGCCCCCTTAGCATAATGCCTTGCACGTAATAGGAACTTAAAAAATGTCCATCGACTGATACATAGTACTCTAATTTGAATAATGTAGCCCATCTTGTACTGAACCCAGCAAAATTTAGCGGGGTCATTGAGATGTTAATAGACTAACTGAAAGTGCTATTTGTTTTAGTTAGGATTAATATTGAAATTTAATTCTTTTTAACTCAAAAAATCAAAAGAAGCAGTAAGATTATTGAATTTTTACTCTTTCCCACAAACGTTAATTGCTGCATGCATAAAACTTGATATGCTGAGGGCAAAGAATAAATGATGCACAGGCCTTTCTGGGAGGAAGTGGGGAAATCCCTTGCACAAATAAAGGATGCCATGGGGATGTTGAAAGGAGGAGACAATTTTCAAAGGAACCAGGGAAGTCTGTGGGTTGTGACCTTGAAAGGTTAGCAGAAAAAAACTAATTTCTAGTTAGGGAATGGTATAAGAGAAGGAACCGGCAGGTAAATGTAGGGCCATCATTAAGTTTGATTTTACTGGATTATAGTGTGTATGAGGGTGCAGAGGAAGGAGTATGAGGGGTAACTTTGGAAAAGGTAAGTTGAAATATGATAGTTTTAGTTTGGCCTTTATTCGGAAGGCAGTGGCAAAGCTTCGTTTACTTAAATGGGCTAATATGTCATTAATTTTATTTATCTTTAGGAAATCAGAGATTGAATATTACGCTATGTTGGCCAAAACCGGCGTACATCACTACAGTGGCAATAACATTGAATTGGGTACAGCATGTGGGAAGTACTACAGAGTATGTACACTGGCTATCATTGATCCAGGTATGTTTATTTAAGGAGTCCAGCTTAGATATACATGTGCACTACATAGTATCCTTTTTCTATACTTTGTGATAATGTCTAAGAACTTGATAACGCCAACACATGGACATTTAATCAACAAGCATCATGTTAAACCTCAGTTACTATGAATTAGGGTTGTAGATGTTTAAAAACAAACTCTACACACCTTTAAAAACTCATTTTATGTGACAAGTCACCTAAAGAATAGCCACTTGCCTAAGCAGGCAGTTGCTGTGTCTGAAAAGGGAAAATTAATTTTAATGGCATGTGGGAAGGGATTGGTAAATACAAAAATTCTAGGCCGCTGAAGTTTTTGTACTTAATTTTAGAACAATAGGGCTCTTCCAAGAGACTTTAGCTTTTATATAGGATATAGTTTTAAGGAATTGGTAGTTAGGAGGGGGAATTGTAAGTATCACTGATGCCTTTGAAAGGTAAGGAAATCATTTGCTCCAGGATAAAATTGACAGCATAGGCAACCTAATGATCAGTGGAGTTTTGTTCAGTGTATTGCGAATATTCTCGCTGGCCTGATATTATTGTGATCTGGTCAGGCTAGACATTCGCTAAATTAAGACCATGCATTGTGCCTCCAGAACTAGTTCTCTTCCCTAGTTTTGGTTTTATAAATGCTGGTAACAAACTAAAGGTAAGATGTATTTGTTTTTGGTTTGACTGTTGGCTTCTGTGAATAGAAGTTGGGATATTAGCTTTTTAGTGGTCTTTTTTTCAACTCTGAGAGAAATGAAGCTTGCTCTTGGGGAGGTGATAACTATGTTCTCTTAAAAGGGAAGATGGGCACGCCATAATAGTTGGTAAAAATTTACACAGCAGTTTAAAAAATTGTTGTCATTTTCAAGGAGAACAATTTAAGAGAATTTGTTTGCTTTTGACTGCCAGTAGATACTAAGTTTAATTTTCATTAGTTGTCGTTCATGTAAATTGTAACATTACTTTGTTTTTTAAATTTTCTAGGTGATTCTGATATCATTAGAAGCATGCCAGAACAGACCAGTGAGAAGTAAACTGTACAAAAATATACTTTAATAAACGGGTCAAAACTTGTTTTAAAAAAGTTGTATGCATCGCTGTTTATTTTCCCTTGTTGAAATGGGAATCCATTTGCTCTGTCTTTTCATTCCTGTTCACAGTCTTTATTATCTTTTTATAGCATTCTTTCTTCCATACTAGTCTTTGTCAGTAAATAGATGTCTTAAAGTAGGGGAGGAGTCTATGCTACATATACAAACCCCTGAAACTTCTTGTAACCAAAATTTAATCTTCAACAAAATTCACCATTGCTTTTAATGAGCAGGAAAAGTGTTTAAAATCTGTATCCCTGACTTTTGTCCCAGTTTAGTCAAGGTTCACTCAGGTTGAAGTTCTAATGTACAAAAAAGAATAACACCTATGTGATACTTTTTGGGGGGCTGGGTGCTAATAGCCAATTTTTTGACAAAACTAAATTTTATAACTGAAATTTTATGTAGTGCTCCAAGCTCAGAGCCCCTCCACTTCTGCCAAAATGGGAGGAGTAGCATTTTATAGCTTTTGGGGGTCCAAGATTGGTCATTTTAACTTCACAGTGTTCAGTAGTATTAAACTTTAGTTTACAGAGGACAACAATAGGAGGAGAAGCAGGGAGAAACAGTTAATGGACAAATTCATATCTGCAGTGCAGTTTGTACTAGCAAAAACTCTGTAGAATGATGCTGTTCCTCACCTCTTAACTCCTAGTTTCCGTGTTTCTTTTAAGACTCAGTTTAAAAAGTTACCTGCAGGAGACTTTACCACCCTTCCCCTTGAGATTTTCATCTATTTTATAATGAATATATTTGTATGTACATAGTTACCCCTCCTACCTTCCCTATTGCTGTGGAGGGCAGCACCATCACTATCTCTTACCCCTTACCTCCTGCAATATCCAACCTGTTGCTAAGGCCTCAAATTTTACCGTTGCAATATTTCTCAAACATATACTCCCTTCTCCCTGACACTGCCACCACTCTAATGCAGGCCCTCAAGTCTTCCCCACTACAGTCCATCCTCCACCCACTAAAGTGATTTTCCTAAAGAGCAGGGCTGATCATGTAAAACACCTCCACCCCCACCTCCTTAATAAACTCCAGTGGTTTCCTATTGCTCCTAGGATCAAATATAAAATGGTCTGTTTGGTATTCAAAGCCTTTCATAGTGTCCTGTCCTACGTTTCTTACACCTTACTCCCCGTTACATTTCTTTGATCCAGTGACACTGAGCTCCTGGCTGTTCCATGAATAAGACACTGCATGTCAAGTTGTGGGCATTCTCTGGTTGTCCCCTATGCCTGGAATGTCCTCCCTTTTCAGTTTCTCCCTACTGACTTTTCTGGCTTCTAAGTGGCTAAGTGAACAGAGCCTGGGTCTGGAGTCAGGAATAAATGAGTTCAAATCTGGCCTCAGGCAGTTAATAGCTGCATGATCCTAGGCAAGTCACTTCTGTTTGCCTCAGTTTTCTAATTTGCAAAGTGGGGATAACAGCATTTACCTCCTAGGGTTGTTGTAAAGATCAAAAGATAATTGTAAAATGCTTAGTTTAGTGTCTGGCACGTAGCTATATAAATGTGTTATTAACTTATAGCGTCCTTTAAGTCCAAACTAAATTTTTTTACAGGAAACCTTTCCCTTAATTCCTGTGTCTTTCCTCAGTTAAATATTTCCTATTTATCTTGTATATAGCCAGTGGGTTGTTAGCTCCTTAAGGGTAGGGACTATCTCTTTAAATTTATTTTTTTGTACCATTTTAAGTTTTGAACTGTCTACCCATGCCACGCTAGAGGCCACCTTTTAACATACATATGCACACGTGTAAAACTATACTGGGCATACTTTATCAATTCTTTGGAGATAGCATCTTTCATAGGTCCTTTATGGTTGATTGGAGTATAATACCCAGAATAACTTGGTCATTCAGTTGTTCTTCAAACAATATTGCTGTTATATATAATAAATGTTCTCTTGGTTCTGCTCATTTTTGCCCTAAATTATTTCATGCAAGTCTTTTCTAAAATCAATCTGCTTTTCACTTCCTACAGCACAGTAGTATTCCATCATGGTCATTTGCCACCACTTTTCTTTGCCATCAAAGAGACCTGCTTCAAATGTTTTAGAACATAGGTTATTTTCCTTTTTTACCTGACCACTGTGGGAAATGAACCTATTAGTGGTATTGCTGGGTCAGAGGGTATACACAGTTGTATAACTGGGCATAGGGCAGTGTCTGTCTTGCTTTTTTTTTGTATTCACAGTGCCTGGCACATAGATAATTAGTAAATGTTCATTGATTGATTAGATGATTGGATAATTTGAATGTAAATTTGACAGTGCAGACAGTTGTTTTTGGGTCCCCAGCACTTAACCTTGCCTGACACATAGAGAGTCCTTTATAAAAGCTTGCTGACCTATCAAGCACTTATATAGCACATATTTTGCTAGGAGGATACAAGAGAAAAGACTGCAGTTCTGCCTTCAAGAAATATATTCAATCTCTAATCAAATATAAAAGTTTCATATAATTTTTCATTTAATATGAATATTTTCTGTATTTGTTGTGCTAGGTAGTCCAGGAGGGCTTGGTCCCTGTTTTTCAGGTGCTTATGACTTAGGTAAGATACATTGTGAAACAAGTAAATAACAAGAAAGTGTCAAATTGGTGATTAGTGATGAATGCTTATTGTGACAATATGTTCTAGCTGCATGCTTTTCAAAGAATATGGAATCTACCAACCTACAGGTGACCACAGAAAGGTCTGTGCATTCGTCTCCATGAATTTACTGAAACTTTTTGAAGTTGCTTATATTTGTGGGTTGTTTGAAATTTATTTCTTCAAAGGGTTAGAGCAGTCCTTAATTCTGTTATATTGGGGTTTGGTGAGCAAATTGTTCCATACCCTCTTGATATTTCATTGCCATCTTTTCAGACTATTCTTTTTAGTTAATTTATGTTTCCTTCTCTGCTAGTCTCCCTCCTTCAGTCCAACCACTTAATTAAATTAAAATCTTGGGGATAGAGAATATGGTTTTTTTCTCCATTCCTGCAATGTTTAATATAAAAACATGTTGAATGTTTCAAATTTATTTGCTCCTTTATCTCTTAGAAAAACCCAGAACTTAAATTGATTTATCATAATCACCCCTCAGTCCTTCATTTTACAGGGGGAGGGAGGTTGACTGTCGCTAATACTGGTGGTTTCATTTAATCACTTCATAATGGCAATGCTGGTCTTGTTTTCATTTGTTACTGTATTTGTGTTTTTCAGTCCTTTTTTCCGCCTTCTGCCCAAGTTCATATATATCTTTCCATTTTGGTCAGAGCTTTAAAAACTGCCCATAGTATTGCAAATGTTAACATGGTTTTGTACAAGGATGCAAGATTAATGGGTGTTTTTTTTATGTTTTTGTTCTTGGTGTGCAGCAGCACATTGGTCTAATGCAAGCACTCTGCATTCTGTTTCTGTATCACGGACCCCTTTGGCATCCTTTGGACTTAGAAATATGTAAAGTACACAGGACTACAAAAATGATATTGAAATACAGTTGTAGAGATGTATATTTTTAAAAACCAAGTTCGGAGCAAGTTAAGAACCCTTGGTCTTATGTCTTCAGACCACTTATCTCTGGGTAGAGAAAGTAATACAAAGAGTGCTGGAGTGAGGAGAGATCTGGATTCAAACCTGCCTCTGACGTGAACTAGCCATTATGACCTTGGGCAAGTTACTTAACCTCTCTAAGCCTGCTAACTCATCTGTAACATGGGGAAAATAATATCACTTGCCTCACAGTATTATTCTTTTAAAATTAATTTCTTTTTAGTTTTCAGTATTCACTTCCATTAAGTTTTAAATTTTCTCTGCTCACAGTATTGTGACGATCACATGTGATTATGTAGAAATGCTTTATGAGCTTTGGTGTAGATCTGATATATTGGCTTAATCAATACATTTAAGCAGTATTTAGTTTAACCTAAATATATAAACTTAATTTTGTCCACTTTGAAACTCATCTGTTTTTCTGTCTACTTAACCTAAAATTTTACAAATATTTGAGATTCTACTACATATGTGTGTAGATAAAAATAAAAGCCCTGTTTTTAAGGTTTGCCATTTAGTAGAGAAGTTAAGACAGCTGTAATATAAAGTAGAATGTAGCAAGTTCCTTAGAAGAGGTGTAGATAAAGTTCTGTTTAGTTTAGCAGTGGGTTCAGGAAAAGTCTGACTGAGGTGGACGATAAACAGCCTTGGAGCATATTGCTAGGATTTTGACAAGCAGGAATAGGGTGGGAGAGGGAAAAGGCTTGTAGCAGGTTGAATTTGGGAGAGAGTGAGTGGTCCTTTTTGCCTGGAGTGTAAATTACACAAAAGGCTGGTAGGACCTTAGGCTAACTGGTTGGGTGTCCTAGGGATCTTTACCGCATTTTATTCAAGTTAGTTTGGCATTTCAGTGCTTAAAGAATAGCTTATGCAGACTTGGGAGACCATCCTTTCTCTTTCATACGTATAAAATGTCTCAACTGGTCCCATTTCCTGGGAAAACTACTATCCCCTTTAAATCCTTGCACATAGTAGGTCCTTAGTAAATGTTGAATTCTCTAGGGATTCAAATTTCAAAATGATCTTATGGAACATTGTGAAAGACTTTTTAAAAAAAGTCAAATGAATATATTTTGGTTCTTTTAAATAAATTATGCTTATTTAACTCCTCAAGAATGCTAATAAGATTAGTAAAGTGTGATATGGTATCCAGACCATCCAATATACAGCTACATAGTTTGCCATTTCTATTATAGTGTGTATTTGGCACTGTTCTGATCCCTGTCTTCAAAAGATTATTTGGGTGTGCCAATCTTTGTAAGTATTCAGGCAATGCAGGGTCTCCCCATCTTAGTTTAGCTATTAAAAGTTTAAAATTGAAACAAAATTTTTGAGAGATTGATTGCTGAGGAGAGCTTTTGTAAACTGACTCACTGAACTTTCTGTGCCTTTTTTTTTTTATCTAGTTAAATTCAATAAATGAATCGAGTGCCAGGGATATTTGAAAAAAAAAATGCCCTCAAAGAGCTTACTGTAAGTTATGGGAGATACTATGGGTAAGTATAGAAGTGTAAGGAGGAAAGGTGGCAAAGGAGAAATCAAAGTGTTATGATAATTTGTTGAAGGTAAGAATAAATAAGAACTGGGGGGATTGGGAAGAAATGGGAAATGGCATTTGAGCTGAACCTTGGAAGGAAGGTTAGGATTCTGAGCAATGGAGAAAGAATGTACCTTCCTGGCATGGCAGACAACCTGTGTCAATGCACAGAGAGGGGAAATAGAATTTTGAGTAGGGTTAATGGCTATTAGTCCAATTTGGCTAGAGTGTGAAAGTGGTATGATGTGCAATAAGTTTGGAAAGGGGAATAGACTGATTTTGCTTCAAGTAAAAGCTAGATAATTGTCACATTGTAGAAGGGTTCTTGTTTAGGTGTGAGTTGAATTACAATGGCTTCTGGATCACTCCAACTCAGATTGTTTCGTTTAAGAGGTAGTAATGGGGAATGAATCACTGATTGGTAGTCAGATCTGTATTTTAGGAAAATCCACCATTATTAAACTGTCCTCTGCCAGGAATGAACAAGTAGAAAAAGGGAGAGAATTGAGATGGATCATGAGAAAGGAGGATGATATGACAAGCCAAACTTTGGCTGGGCCTCAATTCAAAGTATTCTAGATCTTCATTTATGTCCCCCCTTTACCTAACCTTGAGTAAAAAAGAATCTTTTCCTTCTCATGCTCATTCTCCTCTACCAGTTAATTGTTTAAAGGTCCTAAGTCATAGATCTAGAAGGAGAGATGGCAGATAACTTGCTTGGCATCTATCACCTGAAACCCCACTCCCTATCTCTTCCTCCATGCGCACCCCCAAGTGTCATCATGTTGGACAAAACAGAAAGGAAGTCATCTCCAGAGTTGCTTCACTGTTACCTCACTTTGGGTAAGGTGACATAAGCTTTCATTTGGAGATAACTTTGCTGCTCATGATGGTTACTAATACAGAGAGCCCTTAGCTGCACCGTGGCCCTAATGTAATTCTAATTTTGGGAGACTGAGGACCGGACAATACGTCTGACTTTGGTATGTTTTTGTATGTCTAACACATGATGTGTGTTTAATAAATGCTTGTTGTTTGGTTCATCTACTGTGAGATGGGTTGATGTATAAATTAGTTTTGCTAAACTGCCTCCCGCCCCGCAACCCCCATCCTTACTTTTTAGTCTTTTTTTACAAGGGATCAGAAGGATGTGTTTGGAAATGAAGGTGATGCATGTATAACTGATATGTTGCTTGCCTTCTCAATGGATGGTGGAAGGGCTGGAGGGAGGAAGAATTTGAAATTCAAAATGATAAAAAATTTAACATCAAAATAAATAAATGAATCTGGCTTCAAAAAAAAAACCTTAAGAATAAGTAAAAGCATAAAAACAGATTTTTTTTTTCAGGGAATTTTTCACTTTTCTGGACCTGATTGGGGCCCTTTTTGTTTATTGAAGTATAACTTAGATGCAGAAGGCCTCAGCTCTAGCTCTAGCTTTACTTTTCTAAATGCTATTATTTATTAGCTATTCAGCTTTGGATCATTCCATTTCACCTCATTTTTTTCATCTATTAAATGAGAATAATACCAGCCCTGTTTCACACCCAATTGTGAGAATAAAGTGAAATTATGTGAAAATAGCCTTAAGATAAAAGGTCATATTTTTCCTTTATTCAATTGGAAGAAATTCTTGAGGTTTTTAGAAAAAGCAGATGGCATATAATATAGTAGAGTGTGCTGGACATACCCCCTTGCTCCAGTAACTCCTCATGGCATTTAAGATAAAATTAAAATTCCCCTTTGGCATTTAAAGCACTTCACAACTTGGCCCCAGCTTTGCTGTCCATATTTATTGCATATTAGCTTCATCTACGAACTCTCTTTAGCCAGGCTGTCTTACTCTCCATTCCCCATATACTGCTTTCCGTGTCCCATCTCTGCTTTTCCACAGGCTATCCTTGTGCCTGGAATGTACTCTTTTTTTCACTAGACATGAGACAAGAGTAATTAGATGTCTTGAAGAATCAGCTCAACTGTCACACTACATGAGGCCTATCCTGATCACTGCTGCCAAATTAATTTGTGATTCTTATATTAAGTATAGTATCACATAGTAAATAGAGATCTGGCCTTGGCTAGGAAGTTCCCTAGTATCAGCAAAATCATAGATCCAGCCCCTATCCCTATTCTAATTGTGTTCCTTACAGAAAGTAGAAAGTTCCTTCTTCCTCCTCTAATAGAATATAATAGAACGTGTATTTGTTTTAGTCTGTATCTCTGTCACCTAAAGCGCTAAATAAATGTTTATTTAGTGAATGATTGAGTCAGAAGAACTGGGTTCAAAGCCTGTCCTTAGTACATAACTAGCTTTGTGAATAGTCAGAGGCAAGGAATTTAATCTCAGCCTTGTTTTCTCATCCATAAAATGGAGATAATACTCACCCCTATGTTACAAGGTTGATGTGAGAATCATATAAGATGTAAGCACTTTGTAAATCTCAAAGCATAATAAAGGTTTGCTATTGTTATTAATAATGTTTTTTTTTTGAAATGTGGTGACTGAACTGCATCACTCTGGCTTAAATCTGATTGTCAAACATGTATTCTTTATAGCCACCAGAGGGAGCCTCGTTACAACAAAAATCTAGAAGTGAAGCCTTATTTATGGCAACTGAGACTGGAGCCATCTGGAGACAATGCCAATATATCTTACTGAATACTTTGCTGTCTTTATGGCTCTGTGATCTCATTGATGCAGCTACCCTGTCCATCCACGTAGACTACAGTGCATCCCACTCTATCATAAATCCTCCATGTGTGGCCTGTCCAACTGGAAAGAGCCTTTGCTTCTTTTAAAGTCTCACAGATACCAGCATAGTAGTTGGGCTGTTTAGTTCTCATTCTTGCCATATGACTGACCCATCTCCTTTTCCAATGATATATCCTTGATCCCTTCTATACTACTTGGATATGTTTTACAGCCTCCTTACCTCCACATTATAAGTCTTTCTGTTGCCCTAAGGATCACCTGCAATTTTGAGTCTTTAGAGATGGTTGTGTTCTGTAATTCTCATCTATAGAGTGTCACGGGGTTTTCTCGATCACTTTGTGGCATGTGAGGCTGTTGATCATCTTCTCCACTGTTTCCATTTGTGTGTATAGCCACAGTACTTGGCATTAAGTAATGATAACGATAGCTAATGTCTATATAGCTTTGAGATTTGCAAAGCATTTTACATGTATTAGCTCTCCTGAATGTCACAACAACATGTAAAGTAGGTGATACATCGTCTCCATCTTACAGATGAGGAAACAGTCTGAGAAAGGTTAAAAGTCAGTCAATAAACATTTATTTAACTTGCCCCAAGCCACAGATGTTAGAGGTGGGACTCAAACTTAGATCTCTCCTCCCTCCAAGTTTATATCTCTTAGCCCTCCTCCTTACTTCCTCATCCCATCTGTAATCCTCTTTAAAATGTAAGTGCTATTAAATTGTCACATCCAGCAACCATTTCTTCTGTATGTATTTTGTCATCTTCTAAAGAGCTTAATTGTGCTGGTTCCAGTATTCACAATGAGAATATATTGTTATAGAAATAGTGACAGACTTGTTCTACTTAATGTCTATTTGTTGTCCTTAAGCCACATGTATATTCTTAAGCTTTCTGGATGATCTGAGTTAGCTGAGCGTCACACAGAACTTTCTGCAATCTGTTTTTTCCCTTCCTTTCCCTGTTTTATAAGGTGACACAGGGTGTAATCTCTTGTCCTTTCCTATTGTTGTTCGGTCATTTTTCAGTTGTGTCCAACTTTTCATGACCCCGTTTGGGGTTTTCTTCGCAAAAATACTGCAGTGATTTGCCATTTCCTTCTCCAGTTCATTTTACAGATGAGGAAACAGAGGCAAACAGAGTTAAGTGACTTTCCCAGGGTCACACAGCTATTAAGTGTCCAAAGCCAGATTTGAACTTATGAAGATGAGTCTTCTTGACTCCAGGCCCAGCACTCTATGCACTATTGGCGTCCCTAGCAGCCCTGTCCTTTCCTATAATGTTTCAAGATGAACTTGTACTCTAAATTGGTGTCACTTTTAAAATTTGTCATGATTTTCACTTAGCAAGGACATAAAATATTTGCTGGCTGAGATGGTTTCTAGACTTTTTTGGATTCCTTATTGTGGTGACTGTTTTAAGGCAGAGCTCTGGACAGTGGTAGATCTTTCCTCAATTTTATTTGAATATAAAATTCCCAACTTATAATACAATGCATATGTCTAATGATTCAGCGAAGAGACCTGCATATATCCACATATATATATCAAGTTAAAGTCCAATACAAAAAAAAAATACCATACTGTTTAGATTTTTCTATAGGCAACGTCCAATGTTAAAAAGACAGAGTTAACCAATGGTTTATTTTGTAGTCAAATGAAACATTGGCAACACTCTATAAGGGAGGAACAAGTAGTGAAATAAATGATGTACACTATATATGACAAAAATACCTTTTAAAATGCCCACAAATATATTTCCAAAATAATAGCTTTTGCCGGGTAGCTTATTTCTTCTCACTGGGTTGAATTCTACTGGGAATTCGGAATGGTTGTTTTCTAAATGTATTTCTACAAGTTAGTGTGCTTTTCCCTTGGTTCCACATGGAATCTAACACTGAATCTCTACCCCAGAAATGTTTGGGGATTAGATAATGTTACAGATTTAGCACCTGGAGCTGCATAGCTCTGACCTGCTTTCACCATAATTCTGCCTGGAATAATTCTGCATATAAACACACAGACAAGTTTAGATATTCATCTGTATCTCAGGCGATTTTCCAGTACTTCCATTCTCCTTGTCATTTCTTCCAGTAAACCATCAGTTAAGGAAACAAAGAAGCATCCAAAATGCATTTTTTTTTGTTCACTCTGAATTCACATGCAGGTATAGTTAGCCACATAAAATTTGGAGTGCCTTTCACCAGGAAAAAAAAAAAACCAAAAAATGAAACAACAATCCTTGCCTTTTCCAATTGCTGACACATATTTTGAAAATAAGCTGTACATAGCATTTAAATTTCAGCAACTCGTATTCAATACCTTATGTTCTTTTATTGTTTAAACACACACATTTTAATCCTAGCCTAGGCCAGTTAGCTCAGTTGGTCAAAATATGACTTTAGAATTTTTAAAAAATCCCAATGTACAATTACTGTAATGTTGGGAAGCATCTTTTGAAGGGGAAGGGATAAAGCTTATCCCAACTGTACAATTAGAAATGGTGAGGGTCTGACATATGCACTCACCAGAAGAGCAGAGGACAAGGGGCTGAATCTCTGAAAATGATTAAACTGGAAAAGTGTAAGAGGTAGGAGACGAAAGGAGAAGAGAGAATGAAACAGACAAAGGCAAGAGAAAAGTCTGCCATTATGCCATAGCTGTCAAGTGGCCAAGCAGCTGTAGAATTCTGGCGCATGGTATACCCTGTACCCCGCAGCTTCCTGCATTCACTGGCCATCCCCAGGCCTGGGGTATTATATACTGCTCTGGCTGGGAGCCAGCAGACTGCCTTTCTGCAAGCCTTGGTTTGCCTCAAGTTATGGGGTGGAGATGGTCATTTAGAATTGAGCAAGAGCATAGCAGAGGTCACAGCCGGGGTGCAGAAGAGTGAGCACAGGGAGGCTAGAGTTTCTTGTACACCTGTCACATCGGTCCTAACATCTCATCCCCCAGTAGGGAACCTTGGATCTTCCCAGAAAACCATGCCCTTGCAGAATCTTAGCCCTGCTATGTCCCTGGCTATCTTCCACACCACCAGTTCTAAACCCTATGATTCTACCAATTTTAAAGCTTCGGGAAGGGATATGGAGAGGGGGCCCCGTGGGGTTCTAGCTGTTGCCTCCCTTCTCCCTATAACGTAGCTGGGTTTGATTCTCTTTGATTAAGCTAAGACATGAGTGAGGAATGGGAGAAGCTGTTTGTGGCATAGGGGCTTAACTGTCTCTCCCACCCTTGCATCTACCCTCAGGCCTAGACAATGGTGGCAGAATTCTAGCTAGGGAAATTCCTGCCACTTCAGCACTTTCAAGCACTTAGAGCCCAGACTCATCCATTACAATAACCACATGCAGAAGCTTATTTCATTTACTTGGAAAACATATTGTGGACTTTCAAAAAGGTAATTGCTACATGCTCCTTATTGAAGGAGCTAGCGGGCACAGAGGTGGCTCAGAATTAAGTAGTTTTCCCACAGTCTGGTTAGTGCATAGTAAAGGCCTTTCAAAATAGGACTCCAATATTGGTCTCTGTATAGCATGCAGGCGCACTGTCGCTTTAAGTTGAAAACAGCAGGAAGGGTATTTTGTGTGTGAAATCACTGAGCCCCTCTTCTGTTATCCCAAAGCATTCCTTTGTTAGTAATATTGTTTTAATGAATCATTGGATCTGGCTGCTCCCTCTGCAGAGTGTTTTATCTTTAAAGTGCTGATGTAAAGGCTCCCTGCTGCCAACACACTCGTCTCCAGAAACTTATGTGCAGAGAATCAAAAACTAGGAGTAGTTACCCTTCAGGGCTAAGGAAATGGGTCAAGGTGTCAGATACAGTTTGATGCTTCCTAATTCTCAAACATGATTTGCTTTAACATACTGTACACCTTGGAGGAGATCCAGACCTAGTACATATCCTCTCACCAGGGGGGAGGAGGAGGAAACAGTTGTCAAGAGTCAAGGTCATGGTCTGTGCTCCTTTAGCAAGGCCTGGGTTGGCTGCTGTCAAGATGGCCCCTGGTTCATCCCACTAGGCCAGCAGGTGGCATGTAAGTGCATGACCTCCTGGCATTAAAGCAGTGCTCTTGGCTTTTAGTTAACTGCCTCATCAAAACAATTAGAGAATTTGTTCCTATTAGACTGCCTTGTACTGGTAGCAAATGGTTCGGTGGGCTTCATGGGGAATGACTGCATTGGAAGTTTCCTAGGTATCATCTGTTCTCTCTCCTTCAAAACACCCCTTAAATAAATCCACATACCTTGAACCCCACCCTGAAGCACAATTACAAGCAAAGGATATATCTCTCTGTGAGTTTTCTCACCTCTTGGTTTGCAAAATTCTGGAATGTAAGGAGGTTTTCACATTTGCACTGATTGAGTTTTTCTTCTGAAGGGCTTCCTGGGAAAACAGATGGAAAGTGTTCACCCCTGTAACCCGCTAAATGTCCCAGACACATAATCACAGAACTGAATCAGCATATGGGGGAAACCATAATGAACAGATAGATATGCTCAACATTTTCCGTGCAGTAATATCCAATAAAGCAAATGCCAGGAAATGCCATATACTCTTCTAGGACTGGCAGCAGCTCTTATTCTCTAATAAGGGGAGAATCTGGTCCTCTCTGATGAGCGGTCTTGGGGATATCTTGAGACAGTTAAGTAGTATGGTGGATAGAGTGCTGGACTTTGAGTCAGGAAGACCTGAGTTCAAATCCAACCTCAGACACCTACTGACTCTGTGACCCTGGGCAATTCACTTAATCTGTATCTGTCAGTTTTCTCATTTGTAAAATTGGGAATTAAAAACAGCATCTACCTCTCAGGGTTGAGGTGTGAGGATTAAATGAGATTATATCTGTAAAGCACTTTGTAGATATAAAAGTACCAGTTATTATTACTAACTCCTCTCATTTATTCTAGGTTTCTTCTAGGCTGTCCATTTACTTGTTATTTCTTGTTATTTAGGCTCCCTACCTTTTCCTTTTCCAATGATGACGATGATGATGATGATAATAGTAGTGGTAGTACTAGTAGTAGTAGGAGCTAGCATTTATAAAGCAACTTAAAGTCTGCAAAGAGTTGCACATCTATCTCATACAATCCTCACAACGACCCCATAAAAGGTGGATGCTATCATTATCTTCATTTTGTGATGGGGAAACTGAGGCTGAGAGAAGTTAGTGACTTACCCAGGGTCACACAGCCAGTAAGTGTCTGAGGCAGGATTTGAACTCAGTTCTTCTTGATTCCAAGTTCAATTTACCCACTACGCCACCTAGCTATCTCATCCTACTTTCCTGTTCCCTACTTCTTTGTGGCACAAGAGAAAGAGTGCTGGATTGGGAGTCATAGGAACAGGTTCAAATCCTACCTTTTGGGCCTCAGTTTCCTCCTCTGAAAAATGTAGGAGTTGGACTAGATGACCCCTAAGTCCCTTCCAGTTCTAAATCTCTTATTCTCTGATCCCTTCTTTGATGCTCATTTGGTTGGGGAGCCTAAAAGACCTATAATGGATCACTTTAAATACCTATTTCTTGGAATTACCTTTTGTTTTGGTTGAATGGAAAAGCCTCATTGTTGACTGTGAAAGGCTGTCATCTTCAAAGAGATATCTGTGTTGAACTGCAAAATTAGAACAGGAAAGTAGGTCTTGGATATTTATGGTGACTGGCTCAGGTTCTGCAAGAGACCACCCAGAGAGAGACAGAGAGAGAACTGAGATCAAACCTGGCTACAAAACAACCATCAGTAGGGAGAGGCACTTAGCATTCCCGCCTTGATGTTGTGTAGTTTGTCTTTGGGGGAGAACTGTGGCAATAAAGACCATCTGTAGTGCATACCATTGACCAAGTAGGGTTTAAGTGTGGAATAAATGATTCACAATTTCTCTGTGTCATCTAGTTTAAAAAAGAAAAAAAAAGCTGTAGTTGGCATAAATTGTTCTGTACTTTCTCTTTGATGTACATGAAAACAGTGTTTCTTATTCCTTTTAAGACTTTCAGTCCTGTTCTGGCAGAGTAATAGTGAATGAAGGCATCAATTTTAATACTTCAGTGACACGCAATTTCATAGCCATCCACCAAGGCGGACTGAATGCAAACCATTTTGTAGATGCACAGAAGTTCAAAGTTGGAAGGACTTTGGTGCCCATCTAGGCAAAACTATACCTGAAAAAGAATTGCTACCATAATATATTTGGCTAGGGGCCATCCAACTTCAGGTAAGTGGCCTCCAGCGAGGGGGTGCCCCATAACCTCCCCACATAGCCCATTCCACTCTTGGATATCTTGAATTAAGAAGTTTTTCTTGACATCGAGCCTTTACAATGTCTACCCATTGCTTCTGGTTCTTCCTTTTGAGGCAAAACGGATCAAATAAAATCCTTTATTCGCAAACAGTTGTAGACCATTATCAACAAATAGTTGTAGACCATTGTCAAGTGCTCCCTAAATTTTTCTCCAGGCTAACCACCCCCATTTCCTTCAAATGATCCTTCTTTGGCACAGACTCATTCTGGTGGCCTCCTCTGAACATTCCCTAGCTTACCAAAAAGGCCAAGGCCATTGCATCCAGGGCCATCTCCAGTTGTCCTGATCTATATCTCACCCCTGGACCCAGATGGCTCTGGAGGAGAAAGTGAGGCTGGCAATTTTGCACAGCCCTCCCTCACTTAAATCCAATTCACTTGCATGTCATGACATTACCTCCTGATGTCATGGTCCTCTTCAAGAACGAAGGACAAATGATAACAGCAATGCGTTTCCTAAAAATGGTGGCACCAAAACTGCACACAATATTTCAGATGTAGTCTGACTGGGGCAGAGTGCAGTGAGACTGCCACCTCTGTATTCCTGTTAAGCTAAGTCTCTCTAATCCTGGAGTTGAGATCACTTTATCTTTCTTGGCTGTTCAATCACTCTGCTAATTCATATTGAACTTGTAGTCTGTCTCTATACCTTTCCCCAATGAATGTTGTCTATCTATACCTATCCCCTCATGTGTTTGTGAAGTAGATGTTTAGAAGCCAAGTGTAAGACTTTACATTTGCCCCTGTTAAGTTTCATCTAATTTGATTCCACTGTGTTCTAGCATGTCAAAATCTTTTTGGATATTGACTGTCACTGAGTGTACATAAGCTATAACTTCCAGCTTTGTTTCAGTGGAGACTTTGATAGGCATGATATTTATGCCTTTATCCTAATCACTGATGAAAATGTTAAACTTCCCAGGGCAAAGCACCAGATCCGCAGGAAACTCCATTCCAAGGTGGTCTGAAACCATTAATGTCTCTTTGAATCTGGCCATTCAACCAATTCCAAATCTGTCTAAAACTACTATTGTCCAGCCCACATTTCTCCATCTTTTCTGCAAGAATTGTATGAGATACATTATCAAATACTCAGTTAAAATCTAGTTAAAGCTCCATCCCCTGTATTTTTCCTATCTACCAGTTTAATACTTTAAGGATTTGCAATTTGGAACTCTCCACTTAGGCAAATGGACTGCCACCTGACAAAACAGGAAATAAATTGAATTAGTCATGACTTGTTCTGTTTGAAGCCATGCTGACTCTTTGCTAGGTGTTTGCTAACCATTACTTTAATAATGGGTTCTAGACTTTTGCCAGGAATCAAAGTCAGACTCACTGGCCTTTAGATTTCATTCTCTTCCTTTGAAAACTGCCTGTTTGTTTCCTTTTCTTCAGTCATCTTTCAGCTGTGTCTGACTTTCCGTGACCCCATTTGGGATTTTCTTGGCAAAGATACTGGGGTGGTTTTCAATTTCCTCTCCAGCTAATTTTACAGCTGTGGAAACTGAGGCAAACAGGGTTAAGTGACTTGCCCAGGGTCACGCAGCTAGTAAGTGCCTAAAGGCCAGATATGAACTCAGGCCTTTCTGACTCCAGGCCCAGCGTTCTATCCACTGTGTCACCTAGCTGCCCTCTCATATCCCTTTACCATTTTTCTATTTTCTATCACAGACTCTAATAGATAGTGGTCACCTCTCATCCTTTCTTTACCAGAAATCAGTTCTTGCGTGTTAGTGAGAATCAGATCCAGAGTAGAATTTCTCCTTGTTGGTTCTTCTGACTTCTTAAGTCTGAGATTGTTATTATGGCAAGCCAAGAAATTATTAGCTCATTGCTTTTGTCAGATGGAGAGCTCCGGCTGATATCTGTATAACTAAAGCCCCACGTTACTACATCATATTTCAATGTCGGTCTTGTGCTTTATTTTCCAGACTCCTCATCTAGCTTGTCTTTTGGCACAGGTGGTCTTTGGCATACTGTGGTGATAGAATTGCCCTTCTTTGTTCCTCCACTGATTCGCCACTCTTGTGTTCTGATTTCCTTCTGTGAGTATTGTTGTTTTGTCATTTCAGTCCTATCTGACTCTTTGTGACCCTGTTGGAGTGTTCTGGGCAAAGCTACTGGAGTGGTCTGCCGTTTTCTTCTCCAGCTCATTTTACAGATGAGGAAACTTAGATAAACAGACTTGCCCATAGATAGTAAGTACATGAGGCCAGATTGGAACTCATATAAGTATGCCTTCGTGATACAAGGGGGATTTCCCCTTACCCCTTTAATTGGCCTGTTTCTTTAGGTATACACATCCAAAGGAAACCTATTACCATCAAAGTACCAAATCTCAGTGGAAACATGAGATCAAATTTTCTTCCTCGTTTTTGGTTCTCTCGTTTGTCTTGCATTTTGCCTAAAAGTTGTTCATTAGTATGTAGACATTTGATGTCATGGGTTTTATTACTGGATCTTTCTGAGGCTCAGAGAAGTTAGATGACTTACCTGTGGTATGTGGTAAGTGTCTGATAAAGGATCTGACTCTAGGTGGTCCTACCTCCAAGTCCATACTACTGTTCTTAAGAAGCTGAAAACATTTTTATTCTGTCCTGGAAATAGGGCTGAATTGGAAGTTATGGGAATTAGGTTCTAGTGTTAGTTTTGCCATGGAACCTTGGAAAACTCTGGTCACCTATTGGCCTCATCTCCTTCCTGGAAAATGTGAGAGTTAGATAAGATGACATCTGAGGTGCTTTCCAGTTCTAAAATTTTATGATGCTTTAGATTAGAGTAGGGGTCAGTGAACTACATCCCATGGACCCGATCTTGCATCCTGTTTTTGTATGACCAATGAGATAAGAATGGTTTTTACATTTTAAAATGAAAAAAGACCCTCCTTTATTTAAAAATATAAAAAACCATTCTTAGTTCCAAGGTTGTGCAAAAACAGGTGGTGGTCAGATTTGGCACTCTGGCCTTAGTTCATTGACCCTTGCTATAGAATGATGAAATACTCAAGGGCTTTTTTTATTTACCTGGAGGCTGCTGGGCCATCTTGGGAAGATCACCTGCTGGGGAGTCTTGGTTCCCACTTGAGTCTTCTAGAGCTAGGAGGAAAGATATGACCAAGAAGGAGTGAGACTTAGAGAGCCACAGCTGTGGAGAATAGTGACTGCTGTCCAAGTGTGAGTGCCGCTTAGACCCTTTAGATGCCGCATTCGTGGTGGTGGTACTAGTAGTGGTGTGTGTGTGTGTGTGTGTGTGGGGAGGGGATGAGAATTAATGCAGAGTGACTACACTTTTCCTTCTGACTACTATTACTAACTTTGTTTTCTTTTCTGAACTTTAGGGTTGCCAAACTCCCTCATACTCTACGCCAAGCAGATAAAATTAGGGAAGTTTTCTCTAATAAAAGAGGCCTGCAAGCTAAGGCAATATTTCTCACTTAAAAACCATCCACCAAAATATTAGTCCTAAGGAAATTAGGTGGAATGTCATGAGAAAAGCAGTCGAAGGAGCAAAGTGCAAATGATGAAAGCACATACTGCATGCCATTTTCCTGATGACCGACTTGGAACAGATAATGTTATTTGTTGTACTTTTAATACATCATCTGTCTAATAAAACACAGAGGAACTTTCTTCCTCCTCTCTCTTTGACTTAGTCCCCTCTTTCTTGAGGAATAACTCACACAATTCAGGGTAGATCTGGTGTACTTGATTGAACTGAGAATTTATGAGCAAGTAATAACATATCTAAATTTGTTGGAGTTTTTTTACGTCTATAAGTCACAGAGAAAGAGAACAGAAGAAATTATGAATGCATCTTGCAGATCAAAATCTAAGCTAGAAAAATCGAATAGTCAAAGCATCCCCCAAGTAGTAGAAGTCATGCATCTTCCCTATGCTCCCCTTTCTCACCTCTACCTCTTAGAATGTCTACTTTCCTTCAAAGCATAGCTTGGCCACTACCCCCTACATAAGGCCTTTCTTGATCTCTCTCCCCATCTGACTCCTTAACTCCCCTTAACTCTTTCCCACCCCTTATTATTAGCATTCCTTTCCTCTTGAAACTATTTTGGATACCTTTATGTCGTTACACATCTTTGTGCATCTCTCCAGTATAATTTAAGCTCTACAAGGGCAAGGTCCATTTCATTTTTGCCTATGTGTCACTAGTTCTTAGCATAGCATTTTCCGCACAGCAGACACATAATATATACTCACTACGTTGAACTGAATTCTCAACCTTTTCCATGATCTCATATAAATGAAACAATGTATATGAAAGCATTTGGAAAGGTATAAAAGAGTTATACAAATGTAAAGTAGTGTTACTTCCTATGAATGGAAACTCATTGTCATAAATGATGGTTTGGAAGGACATTTTTCCGTTGACCCTTTTCCATCTCAGTTGCATAGACACACATAAAATATGCATCAATCTTTACTTTTTGTTACCCATTGAAACTTAAAATGGTTTAACTTTGATTAGCTAGCCAAGTTTTAATTTGTTTCATTTTACGCAGGAATATCTCCCCACCTAATGTTAATTTGTTCCATGAAAACAGAACATTAGGCAAACTAGTGTTTTAGGGGGCGGTTAGTTCCACAGGAACAGTGTTATAAATGAGAGATACGTTTCCGCATTACCAAAAGGCTAAAAATTAGACTTACAGAGGATTGAGACTATGTGATCTCTGTAATGGCGATACCAATTCCTCCTCCCTATCCTACTCTTCCTCCATACCTAAGACTAGTTATTACTCACTTAGGACATCATACAGAATGAAAGGGAGTGGCCTCACATGTATTCTTATTTTGTCCTTGTTGAGGCTCAGGTGTGTGTGTGTGTGTGTGTGTGTGTGTGCTGGGGAGTGGTTTAAGGTTTGACTCTACTACACCTTCATAGCCTCATCACTCTCCCACAACTTTGTCTTTCCTTGGGGGCTTAATATAGCTCATCTTTAGTGTCAAAGTAGCAACTCCCTGCATCAGCCCATTCTCTCCTTAGGACCGGCTTCTGTCAAAATGGAAAGAAGAGTGATTTGAGTAGCAGAGATGGGGTGGAGTTAGGGGGTGAGTAGGCAGCTGTGCAGGTGGGCATCTTTTATATTTTATGATTGCTACCATCCTGGATCCGGCCAACCACAATTTTGTGATTGGTCCATGTATTAAAGACTACTTTCATTCCTACCAGTCAGAGGCAGGTGACTCTTAATCTCCATTAATTGGAATGTAAAAGACTACATCTGGGCTATTGGGTTTATTGCAATAATGTTTGGGTCCACTATGGTGGTACTTTATTATAATGTATTAATGTTATTATGAGAGACTATGGCAGGGAGTGAGGGGCACACTATTTGGGGCATGCCTGTACTTGACTTCTCAATCTCTAGGCCCTCTTCCTGATATTCCTTGGTTCTCTTAAGCATTATTTTCCTCTCAACTTGAAAGAATACTTTTTTTTAAATAAAAAGCTCCTGAGCACTGGAGTTCCTAAAGAATACATTAAGAGTCTAGGAAATAGGGAGGTTCCGGCTGCTCCCTTTCCTTTGTCGCTGATCAAATTTATACTTGACACCTTCACAGATTCCTATCTTGAGTTTTTCGCTTATTTCTCCCATTGTGCTGAAGTCTTCTGCATAGAAGAGATGTTTGTCAGGGGGATCAGATGCAATCTCCTGCAATTCTTCTTCAATGGCTTTTCCTACTCCAACAGCATAGATGGTTATTCCTAGATACAAAACAAAGTAAAACAGTGTAGTTAAGGCCTTACTCTAAGGTTCTGGAAGGCATGTGTCTCCTATGATGGGACAGATTGACTTTCGCTTCAATATGGATAGAGCACTGGGCTTGGAATCAAGAAGACTCTTCTTCGTGAGTTCAAATCTGGCCTGGGACATTAGCTGTGTAACCCTGGGCAAGTCACTTAACCCTGTTTGCCTCAGTTTCCTTATCTGTAAAATGAGCTGGAAAAGGAAATGGCAAACTACTCTCGTATCTTTGCCAAGAAAGCACCAAATGGAGTCATGGAGAGTCAGACATAACTGAAACAACTGAACAACAACAAAATTTTTTGTATATATGCATATGTGTGTGTGTATTGGCAAACCTTAAAGAGGTTTATAAATGTTAACTATTATTAGTATTATAAGGGGTCCTATCAGTTCTTAATGATGATCACTTTCTGTTATTCTACCATCATTGGTTCATGCCTATGCATAAGAGGGAAGTACTCATGGGACAGGAAAGTGGCATTGATGGGGGAAGGAGGAGGGTTACAGTCATTGAGTAATAAACCTTTACTCAGCTCTGGGAAGGGTCACTCAAGAAATGTTTATCCTTTTGTTCTGGGTGAGGTTTATGCAGTGTACAGTGCCTAGAACACAGTAGATACTTTAAAATGCTCATTGAATGAATGAGTGAATGTTCACCAAACCCCATGGCATTAAAATGAGGCATCATTCCTTTGAAACTTGAGAAAAGATAGTTCTAAGATACATGATACTTTAGGACATTTCTTTCATTTATTTATCTATCTATCTATCCATTTATTTATTTATTTATTTATCTATCTGTTTATTTATTTCTTTTTTGCTTTTTGGCAGGGCAATTGGGGTTAAGTGACTTGCCCAAGGTCACACAACTGATTTTATGCTTTTAATAAATAACTGAACAATGATGTCTCAGTCCTTTAAGCATGCTCAGATTTGGCTGAGTTTGGCATTTCTAAATATTAATGTCTGGTTGCTTTTCTGTAAAATATAGGTGCATTAGTACCCAGGCTAACTCATTAGTTCAGACTCACAGAATCACTTTAAGTGGTTAACTTTCAGTTGTGGCAAAAGTTGTGCTGTCCTCTGTCTGTGAAAGGTCAATAACTATGTGAGTTCAACAGTTGTCTGGGAGCCCAGCGAGTTTGTGGACAAGCTTCCTAAAAAGCCTTACTGCTATTTTAAGGCTTAAAAAAACTATATATAACAGTAATTAAATTCATTAGCTTTTTGCAGTGAAAATATTGCTTCAGTTAACTCTTGGTTATTCAAGGGCTAGTGAAACAATTGCTTCTTTTTTCAGTCAATTAATAAACATATTATTAAGCACAGTGCCAGGCATTGTGCTAAGTGGTAGGAATACAAAGAAAGGCAGAAAACAGTCCCTGCTCTCAAGAAGCTCACAGTCTAATTGGGGAGACAGCGTGCAAACAACTATGTACAAACAGGATTTGCTTTTTATCTATCTATCTGTCTATCTGTCTATCTATGATAAATTGGGGATATTCACAGAAGGAAGACACTAAGATTAAGGTGGACTGAGAAAGGCTTCTGTAGAAGGTACTGAAGGAAGCCAGGAGGTAAAGATAAGAGGAAAGAGGGATCCAGGTGTGGAGGACAGACAGTAAATATGCCCAGAGTTAGAAGATGGCATATAGCGTGTAAGGAACCAGTGTCATTGGATCACAGAGTACATGTGACGGATGTAAAAACATAAGACAACTGGAAATGTAGGAAAAGGCCATGCTACGGAGGGCTTTAAAAGCCAAACAAAGGATTTTATTTTTGATTCTGGAAGTAATAGAAAGCTATTAGAGTTGATTGAATAGATCAGACTTGCACTTTAAGAAGATCAATTTGATAGCTGAGTATGGGATATGTTGGGGTGGGGAGGGACTTGAGTCAGGGAAAAAAACCAATAATTTATTTCAATAGTTCAGGTGTGAGGTGACGAAGTGAGCTCTCTCTTCTCCCCTCCCTTCATCACACATCACTCAGATGCCTTCCACCAGTTTCTCCTCCTTCACCCCTGTCTTATATGAAGATGCGACCCTTCTCTTTGCCAAGGCCCACCCTTCTACATGCACAAGTGATCCCCTTCTATCCCATCTCTTCCAGCAGACTGCTGCTTCTATCATCCCTACACCAGGTTGGTGGCTGTGTCAGAGGAGAGAAGGGAGTGTATACAAGAGATGTTATGCAGGTAGAAATGATAGAACTTGGCGACTGAGTAGATATAGGAGGCAAGAGTGAGGAGTTGAGGATGACACTCGGGTTGTGAGCCTGGGTGACTGGCAGGATGGTAGTACCCCCAATGGTGATAAAGAAGTTAGGAAGAAGGGGGATCAGTTTTGGACATACTGAGTTTAAGATGCCCAGTTTGAGACATTCATTAGGCAGTTGGAGATTCAAGACTGAAGGTTAGAAAAGAGGTAAGGGATGGAAAAATAGACTTGAGGATCATCTGCATAAGGATGTTAGTTGAATCCATCAGAGCTGATGAGATCACCAAGTGAAACAGCATAGAGACAGAAGAGAAGAGGGCCAGGACAGATTGAGAGACATCTACAGTTAGCCAGAATGACCTGAATGAAGATCCAGTAAAAGGGACTGAGGAGTGGTCAGACAGGTAGGAGAAGGACCAGGAGAGGACTGTGTCACAAAAACCTAAAGAGAAGAGAGTATCAAGGAGAAGAGGGAGATTGATGGTGAAAAAAAAATGCAGAGAGGTCAAGAAGACTGTGGGATGAGAAAAGGCCATTAGATTTAGTGATTAGGTCACTGATAAATTTGGAGAGAGCTGTTTCAATAGAACGATGAGGTCAAAAGCTACACAACAGAGTTAGGAAGAAAGTGAGAGGGTAGGAAGTGAAGGCCCTGGTTGTAGACAGCTTTCTTAAGGAGTTTAGCCACAAAAGGGAGAAGAGATATGGAATGTCAGGTAGCAAGGATAGACAGATCAAGTGAAAGTTTTTTCAGGCTGAGAGGGACATGTAGTGAGGCAGGGAGAGATTGAAGATTAACGGGAGAGTAGGAGTGGTGGAGGAAGCAGTCTGCTGGAGAGGATGGGATAGAATGGTATCACTTATGCTTGTAGAAGGGAGGGCCTTGGCAAGGAGAAGGGTCGCATCTTCATATAAGACAGGGATGAAGGAGGAGAAAGTGGTGGAAGGCATTTGATTAATGCGTGATGAGAGGAGCAGAGAAGAGGGAATGAGTAGCCTCAGGTTTTTCAAATATGAGGCAAAATTCTCAATCAAGAGGATGGAGGTTAGGAGAACCCTGAGAGGTTTGTGGAAGGATGAAAAGATTTATGAAAGCCACTGTGGTATGTGGGATAGTGACACCTTGTCTGTCTTAATGCAGCCCAGGACTTCGTTAGCTTTCTTGGTTGCTGTGTTCCATTGCTGACTTCTCTGAATCTTTCAGTCTTCAGACTTTTTTCAGATAAACTTTGGCTGTAGAATCCAAGTTCCAATTTTTATGTTTATTACTATTAAATTTTACCACATTAGGTTCAGCCCAACTTTCTGGCCTATTGAGTTTTTTTAACCCTGTCTCTTTTACCCCAGTTTATTAGCTATCCCTACCAGCTTATTGTCATCTGAAACTTTGATAAACATGCTATCTATGCTTTTATCCAAGTGACTGATGAAACTATTAAGCCTCACAGGTCCAAGTATAGATCCCCAGGGTGGCCTTTGGAGACCTCCTTCCACATCCAAGGTGACTCTGAACCATCAAAGATTACTCTTTGGTGTCAGACATTCAACGAGACATGAAACCATACTATTACACCATCATCTAGTCCACACATCATCATATTTTCCACAAGAACAGCATGAGAAATTTTGCCAAATGCTCAGCTAAAGTCTAAGTGAATTATATACACAGCATCCTCCAGACAGACTATCATTCTAATGACCCTCCCAAAAAAGGAAACACATTTATTCTGGCATGACCTGTTCTGGATGAAGCCATGCTGGCTCTTTGTGATCACTGCTTCCTTTTCTAGATGTTGATTATCCATCCCTTTAACATTTTAGAATGTTTCCAGGAATTAAAGTCAAACATTAAGCTGGCTTTGTGCACACAGGAAAATGCAACTCATGATGGGTCCATTCCCCCAGCCATGCATCTACGTATTGAGAGGTTATTGCTATTAGCTTCCGTGAGCTCAGATTTCCCCAAGTACATCTGGAAAGGATTAGTAGTTAGGCTAAGTCAAGCAAGGGGTGTCCCCTCTCTTGGGTTTCACTTTTCACATCTTTGAGATGAAGGTAACACTCATCTACCTCACGTGCTTGCTCCTTGCATTCTCCATAGGAATTATCACACTTTTATTTGAAAGCTTCTCGGGCTGGGCTTAAGTTGACTGAGTGAACAAACCTGGATTAGCTCTCCTCTCCAAAGTTTTTATTTTTAAAAAGTCAACTATTTCCTCTTCCTAACCAAAATCATTCCCGTAGCCTAGGCTAATTATTGCTTTCATGGTATTGAGATCATAGGATTTAGAGCTGAGGCTCAGAGAAATTAATTGATTTGGTCTTCTGACTGCCTCTTTAAAATACACACTGCTTTCTAGAAGAGGCTCTGAATGTACACCATAATGAAAACTATTAGAGGAGGTTAGAATTTCTATCCCTGTCCAGACATTTTATTCAAGCAATAAAGGTTTATTCTCTCCCATGGAGAACACCCTACAGCTGATAAATATTAGTATATGATTATTCACGGTCAGGAGAATAAAAAGTCTCTTTGAGGAAAGAACCTTATTTTGTTTTTGTCTTTGTATTCCCAGCACCCAGCACTGGGTCTGGCACACAGCAGGAGCTTCATGTTTGTTTAATTGCATTGTGAACTGAATCATGAGTGTATATACCGACATTATCAGGGCCCTCCTGGAAGGGTGTCCTGCAAGAGTGAGGATTTGGAGGTACTCTTGTTGTTGAGTAAACTCCCTGAGGCCACTAGGGGGCAGTATAGTAAAGTTTTATGGTGGCATTGGAAGACTTTCAACCACTGTCTAGGCTTCCTCTGGCCCTCTGTTTGGTTCATGAGAGGTAGCTTGGTATAAGACGGACTTGGGGGCCAGGAGACCTCAGGCCTGACATAGCACTTTATTTTGTAACTAACTGATACAGATTAGCTTTGTGTATTGGTTAATCAACCCTACTAGACTATAAACTCCATGAGGGCAGGGGCTGTTTCTTATTTAAACTTTCTATCTTCTCTCTAGTGTCTAGCACTGCATCCTGTACCCAATCAGCACTTAATAAATCATTCTTTGAATGAATTAATGAAACTTCACTCTCTAGCTGTGTAGCTGGGCTCATCTGTTAAAAAGAGAGAAAATGCTCAAACTACCTACCTTACAGGACTGTTCACGAAGAAAGGGTGCCATAGAGACCTTCACAGTGCTACAGAAATTATTGGCAGTTGTCATTAATAGCTTGGAGAAATTACTAATGTTGTTACCCCCGGGGGAATATAAATAACACACAATAATGCAAGATTACCATTCTGCTGGGCTCTCTTTGCCCATTCAGAGACATCATCTTGGGCCCGTCCATCCGTGAACACAATGGCTACTCGGGGCACTCTTGCAGAAGGTGGCCGGGCTCCTTCTCCTTCTGTAAAACTTCTCTCAAACATCTGTTTCAGGGCCAACCCAGTCATGGAACCCTTGCCCATGTACTTCATGTGGGCCACAGCCTTTTTCATGTCTCTGGCAGTGTGGAAGTCCCTCAGTGTGAACTCTGTGCGGACTTGGGTTGAATACTGCAGCAGCCCCACTCGGGCTGCTTTGGGGGAGATCTCAAGGGAATCTAAGATGCCCGTGACGAAATGCTTCACAATCTCGAAGTTTTCCTCTCCGAGACTTTTGGATCCGTCAATCACAAATACCAGGTCTATGGGGCCTTCAGTGCATTCTGTAGGATAGAAGAAGGAAAACAGAACTTCATTAGTCTATAGAAACACACACATGGACAAGATTACCTAGTAATAGGAGGCAAATTAATTAATTCCAACTCCTATTTTCCTTCACACAGAACATTGTCCAGCTTCAAATACAGATGTTCCACTCTCCTTCGAAGCTCAGCTGAGGTTCCACCTCCTACATGAAGCCTTTCGTGATCACCTCAGGTCCTAGTGCCTTCTACCTTCTCCTGATATTTATGTTTACTTTGATATTTTGTATCTATTTACATTGACGTTTGTACATGTTGTTTCTCCTGATTGAATGTAAGCTCCTTTAGGGCAGGGACTGAGGGTTTGTTTTTTTGTCTTTGTATTCTCTGGTCTGACACATAGCTACTTAATATATGAATTTCATTTTCTAAAATTAATGTAAGAGATGGCCGCAAATGCTTAGGCATGTGGATATGCAAAGGCTTCTTGTGATTTTTTTGGGGGGGGGAGTTACAGAAATTGCAACCAACTGAATTTGTAAGATCCTAGATTTACAGCCAGATGGGACCCAGGTCCCTAATTTTACCAAGGAGGAAATTGGGGCTTGGAGAAGTTAAGTAAATTACCCAATGTCACATAGGGGGAGGGGCAGAGGCTGGATTGGAACCCAGCTCCCTCCTATAACTCGTTGCCTCCCTTCATGAGTTCCTTTCAGATATAGCTAAATCCTGTGGAATGGTCCATTTCATAAATCAAGCGCATCTTCATTTGATAGCAGAGTGTTATAATGTAATAAAAAGAACTCTGGGTTTGGAGTTGAGACCCAGACTTGAATCCTGGCTCTGTACTTTTACTAGTTCTGAACAAGTCATTTTAGTTTCCTCATCTGTAATAATTTAGATAATAATATTTTTACTCTCAACCTCTCAAATTTGTTTAAGGGGGGAAACATCAAGTTTTATAGAAATATGAATTATTTTTATTTTTTATTATTATGTGACTAGGTATCTATGAGGGGCCTTTACATATCTACATACAGTGGAACCAACATCTTTAATTAGCAATGCGTTCTTTGATGGTGACAGGTAACACACACACACGCACACGCACACGCACACATCCAATTTGCACTCTTCATGTGCAGAAGTCCATAGAGAAAGGCATTTCTATGCTTCCAGAAAGGAGAAGGCTCCAGCCCAGGTCTAGCTTCCATCATCCTTGCATAAAAAGTGAAGAGACTTCAGGGAAAGAATTGAATAGAGACCCATTTTCCTTGGCAATGAGGATGTTTGTTCTCAGGCCCAGGAAAGAATGACAGTTATGCTCACTGGTTCCTGGCTTTCAAAGGGGGCTCTTCTTACTTATTTTCCTTAGAAGTTTTCCCAACAATGATCCCTAAGTAAATGGGTCTGCTTTTAATTCAGACAAATTTTCAGAACTTGACTTTTATGTTTACTCATTGTGGTGGAGGATACGAATGGGGAGAAGAAAAAAGTGGTTAGGGATTCATTCATTCTGATAAAGTTCAAGAAAGCAGCTACTTTCAGCCCTACCAAGGTGTGGAGCCAAGCTCTCATCACACTGTCAGCCCTTCCAAGGGGTTGGGACCATCCTCCCATCACTTCTGCTCTCAGACCCTCCGAGGGAGGAAGGGGGGCCAAGCTCTCATCACTTCTGCTCTCAGACCTCCAAGGGGGCGGGGCTGAGCTCCCATCACTTACTTCTGCACCGTTTCCCGTCCTCTGCCAGAACAAATCCCTCTGAGCATTTGCAGATGTAGGAATTGCCATCATTAACACAAGTGTGTTCACAGCCGTGGTTGGTAGATTTGCAGACATCCACCCCTGAGGATTACGGAGAGAGTTAACATAATTCTGCCGAGGCAGTACAACAAGACCTTAATAGTCCTCTAATGAGGGATTATTGAAGTGTTCTCTTAAACACACTAGCGCAGGCTGAATCTCCTTTGGGGTGCAGCAGGAAGGGCTCTGACTGGGCTCCTGGCTCTTGCACCTGATCTCTATCTCTATCTCTATATCTCTATCTACATACGTATATATGTATGTATATGTGTGTAGATATATATGATGTATATATATGTGTGTGTGTACATATATATATATATATATATATATATATTTGTATGTAGGGTGGAGATGATAATATGTTACCTAGTCTCTGTGAGCCTTGTCTGTGAAATGGAGATAATACCCACACCACCTGCCTCCCAGGGTTGTGAGAAAAGAACTTTGTAAATTATAAGGTTCTGTCTGTGTTATTATTATCCACTGCACCACCTAGCTGCCACAAATTTTTTTTCCTTTTTTTGGAGGGGGGAAGGCAGAGCAATTGGGGTTAAGTGACTTGCCCAAAGTCACACAGCTAGTAAGTGTGTCAGGTATCTGAGGTCATATTTGAACTCAGGTCCTCCTGACTCCAGGGCCGGTGCTCTACTTGCTGCGCCACCTAGCTGCCCCCTGTGTTATTATTAAACCTTTTTAAAAGTTCCAGATCTCCAATAAAAATAGATCTTGAATGATAAAGAAAGTTTACTGAGTTCTGCTGTGATCATCAACACCATCTTCCATGTCTTCTTTTAGGGCTTAGCTCACATGCCACTTCCTCCTTTCCTCTCTTCTTTCCAGTTGCTGATGCCTTTCTCCCCTCAGTGTAGCTACCTTGCATCTATTCTGGATAGAGCTAGCTGGAGCAGTGGGGAGACTGCTTGGCTTGGAGGGAGGAAGGCCTGAGTTCCAATTCTGCCTCAGGTAGCTACTAGCTGGGTGACCCTCACTTTTCTCTGCCTCAGTTTTCCCATCCGTAAAATGAAGATAATATTAGCACTTCCCTCCAGGGTTGTTGTGGGAATCAAATGAGATAATACTTATGATATTCTCCATAAATACTGGTGATTATTGTTGTTGGTTGGTAGCTATTCAGTATGTCCAACTCTTCGTGACCCCGTGGACCATAGCATGTCAATACTGCCTTAATCCACCGGAGAGGGAAATGGCAGACCACTCCAGTATCTTTGCCAAGAGAACCCCAAAAGGGGCCAGGAAGAGTCAGACACAACTGAAAAAACAACCCAACCAAAAGAGCTTGTCCTGCCATCTCTTGCCTCTGGGCAGGCTCAGGCTATCTGTCCTGCATACTGGGAATGCCACCTTTCTTCCCTTTGTTGTGTCTGTTGGAATACTTTTCTTCCTTCAAGCTTCTGCTCAGCTTCTCCTTCCTCCATGAAGCCTCCTCTTAACCATTCAGGTGATAAGGATCTCTCCCTCTTCCAATTTTCCTCTAGCATTTTGTCTGCATCTCTCCTTTGTTTCTACCATTCTACTACTCAAATTGACTGGTATACCTGTCATATTATCCCTCAATCCCATATCTCAGTAAAGGGTTTCTTTTTTAAAATAATATTTTATTTTTTCCGCAGTTACATATAATGACAAATTTTAACATTCATTTTTTAAAATTTTTGAGTTCCAAATTTTCTTTCTCCTTCCCTCTCCTCCCCCCTCTCTGAGACAGTAAGCAATTTGATATAGGTTATACATGTTCAGTCTTGCAAAACAGATTACTATAGTTGTCATGGTGTGAAAGAAGACACAGACCCAAAGGGGGAAAAACACAAAAAGATAAAGTGAAAATAGTATGTGATTCTATCTGCATTCAGACTCCCATCAATTCTTTCTCTGGAGGTGAATAGCATTTTTCATCATGAGTCTAAAGGGTATCTTCCTAGGGGCAGGGATTTATTGTTTTTGCCTTTGTATCTCCCATGCTTAAAGGGGGAGAATGGTATAGTACCTGGAAAGCTGACCTCAAAGCCAGGAAGACCTGGGGTTCAAGTCTAACCTCTGATCCATTTCATCTCAGTGCTCCGGGCAACTCTCTCAAGCTCCTTTAATTTGTAGAGGAGGCAACTTGCATTGGTGGAGGGAGTTTCCTCACTTGGGAGTTCCCTATCCTATTGACAAGTCCAGTCCCTATCCCTAGCACAGTGCCTCGTACACAGTAGGTGCTTAATAGATGTTTGCTGAGTTGGATGTAACTCGAACTTACTTTTGCAGGTTTTCCCATCCTCTAGAAGCATATAACCTTCAAAACAGAGGCACATGTAAGATTCTCCTCTGTTCACACAGGAATGCTCACAGCCATGATCTCCCAGAGCACATGGGTCCAATACTGAGTTTCCGTGTGGTTCCAAAGGGCACAGATGGGAAAAATATTATACGTGTTAGTAATTATTCCCCTGTTGACAATTTATGTGAATTAGACAAGTGTTATGCTCTATTTCCCACCAAAATATGTTTTTGAACATTAAGGCAACGTTGGATGTCTTCCTCTAGGAGCAGTTTTTTGGGATGAACTTCCACTGACATTTTTGAAAGTGAAGAAATGACATGGTTATTGAAGCCATAACACAGATAGGGTTCAAGGCAAATTTTTCATCTCTCACCTTTATTCATAGTAATGATTTTTGTTGTGGTTCAATTGTGCCTGACTCTTTGTGACCCTATTTGGAGTTTTCTTGTCAAAGATACTGAAATGGTTTTCCATTTCCTTCTCCAGCTCATTTTACAGATAAGGAAACTGAGGCAAGCAGGGTTAAGTGACTTGCCTGGGGTCACACAGCTAGTAAGTGTCTGAAGCTGCATTTGAACTCACAAAGATGAGTCTTCCTGACTCCAGACCCTGTACTCTATCCACTGTGCTGCCCATTAATAAGGATAGCACCTATTTAACTGGTGCTTTGCAATTAACTAAGCCCTTTCCCCAAAAACAACCCAGGGGAAAAAAAATCAGAATAAGCATTAGCCCCATTTTAAAGATGAGAAAACTGAGAGTCAGATGAAATCATCTGTTGGCCTAGGGTTTGACCTCTGGCCTTCAAATATCACATCTAGTGCTTTCTCCACTACACCATGCTGCCTTTCTAAGGGGATTTTGTTACTAATGGGACAAACTGAGGTGCTATGAAAAAGACCCAAGGAAGGCATTTCAGCACGGGGTGGATTGTGACCTGTCTCATGCCACAGAACTCTAATTATATCTTCACAATGGCCTTGCTTGAGTAATCAACTGACATGGAATTCAGGATCTCCATTTTTATGTAGTAGTTCCTACGCCATCCCTTGAGCTAGAAACCCCATGGACATACTTCTGCAGGTTTTCCCATCTTCTCGGAGAGTGTAACCTTTGTAGCAGTGGCACTCGTAAGAGTCCTCGAGGCTTACACAGGTGTGTTCACAGTCATGGTCTCCCAGAGCACAGGCGTCCAGTCCTGAGGTTCCATTTAGAATGATGCAAACAGAGAGGAAAAGATTTCACACATTAGCGATCTATCCCCCTTTAACACCGCACACAGAACGACGGTTGATATTTACATGGTTCCTTAAAGTTTACAAAGCAAGGCTACATACGTTTTTTGTTATTCAGTTGTTTTTTTCAGTCACGTCTGACCCTTTGTGACTCCATCTGGGGTTTTCTTTGCAGAGATACTGGAGTGGTTTGCCATTTCCTTCTCCGGCTTATTTTACAGATGAGGAAACCGAGGCAAACAGGGTTGAAGTAACTTGCCCAGGGTCACACAGCTAGAAAGTGTCTGAGGCTGGATCTGAACTCAGGTCTTCCTGATTCCAGGTCTAGCACTCTGTCCACTGCCCCATCTAGCTGCCCCTGCCACATACCTTCCTTCCCTTATAATGCTGTGAGAGAGATACTACAGGTGCTATCCTAATTTTACAGATGAAGAAACTGAGACTTGGAGAATTTCAGTGATTGGAGCTAGTAAGGGTTGGAGCCACATGAGTCACACAAGTAGCATATAGTGTTTTCCTACTAAAACCTTACACGCTAAACTAAACTAAAACATCATATACAAACTAAAACCGGAAAATTTGGGTGTTTTCTAGTCCAGCTTTGAGGGGTGATGCTTCATTAAAATGTTTTAAAAGGAGAAGTGGTACGTGTATTGACACATAGGAGTTGCCTATATATTTCATATAAACACACAACTAACAACAAGGAAGCTGCTGTTTTAATACGAGCGATAGTAAAGATACCTTATGTTAGTGTAGACATCTATATGATCTATATGATTTCCAAAGCGCTAGGAAGGGTTCAGGGCCAAGTTCTCAGATCCGGTTTGCATGGAATAATGCTAACATCTTACACCAGGGCTTTATAGTTAACTAAGCACTCTGCCGATACCAGTCCTTTGAGGTAGATCATGAAAGGCCTTTCCCCCTTTTTAATCTTCATTTTACATGTGGGGAAACTGAGGCTCAGAGAAATTAAATTACTTACCCATAGACACATAGCTAATAAGTGGCACACTGGATAGAATACTGCGCTTGGAGGTGAAGACCTGGCTTCAAATCCTGCTCCTGATGTGGCGTGGTCCTGGGCAAATTGCTTACCCTCTCAGAGCTTCTGTTTCCTCCCCATTAAAATGGGAGGGATTTGACTAAATGGCCTCTAAGATTTCTTCAGTCTCAATAATACGATAATACTTAGGCTATGCACTCAGTTTCCTGCGTGTTTCTACATAATAACTTACATATTCACACTTCTACTCTTCTTTTTTGTTGTTTTGTTCTTTGTTGTTCCCACCTGTTTCCTTTGGTGAGGAAACTCTATCAAGACGTGTTGGTCCACTTAGTCTTGGAGGTTACCTGGGGGTACTGAGCCTGTATGTATCATAGGTGGGACCTGAATGAAAGTCTTCATACTCCCAGGCTAACTCTCTAACCCTTAGACCACATTGCCTTTGGTATATACATATGTGCGCAGCTAGGTGGCACAGTGGATAGAGTTCGGGGCCTGGAGTCAGGAAGAACTGAGTTCAAATCCAGCATCAGACAGTTATTAGCTGTATGATCCTGGGCAAGTCACTTAACCCTGTTTGCCTCAGTTTCCTCATCTGTAAAATGAGCTGGAGAAGGAAATGGCAAACCACTCCAGTATCTTTGCCAAGAAAACCCCAAATGGAATTATGAAGTGTAGGATAGGACTATAAAATGATTGAAAAACAATAACAGATGTGTGTGTTTGTATTGAAGATTGTATATATATCTATCCTACCTAAAGTTCTATTCTGATGCCTCATTGTAGCATGTAGATAACCCTTTAAGTGTCACATGGCCCAGAGTCACAAAGTCCTGAGTTCAATCCCAGCTGTGTGACCCTGGGAAAGTAATTTCAACTTCAGTTTGCCTCAGTTTACTCAACAGTAGAGTAGGGATAATACCACCTATCTCACAGAGCTGTAGTGAAGATCGAATGAGATAATATTCGTAAAGTGTTTAGCACAGTGTCTGGCACTTAGTAGATGCTTAATAAGTGCTTGTTTCCTTCGGCTATCTGGGGGTGGGCTGGAGCCAACTCATACCAAAGGCCAGTATATGCTACAAATCAGGGCTTGGTTTATTGTTTTGTTAACCGTC
The DNA here is from genome assembly GCF_011100635.1 of Trichosurus vulpecula. NCBI lineage: Eukaryota > Metazoa > Chordata > Mammalia > Diprotodontia > Phalangeridae > Trichosurus > Trichosurus vulpecula. Next base: position 149,230,439 of record NC_050573.1, read on the forward strand.
TAGACGGAAGGAGATGGGGAAAATGCTAATAAGGCAGATGAAATTTAAAAGTGTGGTGCACTCCTTTTTTTCTTCCTGGAAAGCTTGTTGTTAAACATTTACCAGCACACCAGTGACTATGCCAATCTTAAAACACTTCTTTGAGTATTATCTGTCTTTCTTCCGAGGACTAGCCTACATAAGGTCAGAGAGGCTGGCCATACACAGACTTTTTTTTTTTTGGAGGCAAACAGAGTCAAGTCACTTGCCCAGGGTCTTACAGCTAGTGTCTGATGCTGGATTTGAACGCAAGTCCTCCTGACTCCAGAGTCGGTGCTCTAACCACTATCCCGCTTCATTGCCCATACAAAGACTTTCTTTGGCTGCAACAGCTCTTGAAGATAATCCACCAAACCATGGAAAGGTTATCATGTGTCTCTTTGGAAGGTGTGCCCCAACTAACAAAAATCTCGGATCATAGAAGTATTGACGAATACGCCTTATGTGTTCCTCTGGATTGGATTCGAAAGTGATCAGGAAGAAAAGATCTTGAGCTCTACCCTGGCTCCAGCCTTTCACCTTGAATCTTCACTGAAATGGATCATTTTCTTCCCTGATGCTTTTAGACTTTAGTGTTGACAGACTGAGCTTTCCTGAAGATTTTCCAGTCTTCAGCGGGGAGCTTCCAACTGTTCTCTTTTTTTTTTTCCCCTGTTACATAAGCAGGGCTCAAGTCCACTGTAGTTTGTTGTAGGCCAACTGTGCTGCTCATCCTTTGTCTTGGCATAACACAAGTAAAAGCCAGCTCTACACGACAGCTTCACAGAGTCTTCAGCCAGGACTTCAGCCAGTCTCTCTTGCTAAGAATCCAGTTTCTGGGCTCTCTTGGGTTTTCAAATTAGTAGCAGTTTTTTTTCAAACAAGTCAGTAGAGCATTGTGGTATGGTTTTTACCTTTTAAAATTGTTGAAACCTCTCATTCTCTCTTAGCCTTAGGGCCTATACACGATTCATGAATTAGTCAATTTCCTTGTCACTGGCTCTAATAGAACTGTATCGTGCCTTAATTTGGGTTCCCCAGAACCTAAAACATTTCCAAATAGTAAGTTAATTGATTTATTTGTTGGTAACTCCTTTCTTTCCTCCCTGTCTCCTCTCCCTTTTTTCTTTCCTTCCTTCCTTCTTTTCCTTTCTTACTTCTCTTCATTTTTTCTCTTTTTCCTCCCTCCCTCTCTTCCTTTCCTTTCCCTTCCTTCCTTCCTTCCTTCCTTCCTTCCTTCCTTCCTTCCTTCCTTCTTTCCTGCTTTCCTTCTTTCCTCCCTTCCCTTCCTTTTAAAATAAATTTTAACAATGTCTTTTGTTTTTATAGCAACCATTTTGGGAAATAGTTCCTCATTTTCACCCCCTCCAAATGGAACCCTCTTTTTGACAAATAAAAACCATGAAGCAAAAATGCCCAATAAAATCATCCCATCTGACAATGGATACAAAATTCTGCCCCAGGTGTCATTCTCTTGTCAGCCCACAGTGCAGCCAAACCAGTTATCTGGCTATTTCTCACACACTATGGTCCAGTTCCTGTCTGGGATCCTTTTTACCACCTGTCTTTGGTATTTGCAGTGCCTGGAATGGTGCCCAGCAATAATTTAATACATTATCATTTATTTAATAATTTAATCAATTGTCTATTTTGTTCTTTTGATTCTGCTCATTGAATTCTGTACTAGTTCATACAAATCTTCCCATGAAAAAAATGTCATTTGTTACCATCTGATAATATTCCATTACATTTCTGTGCCACATCTTGTCTTGTTGTTATCCAGCTAATGTGGGCATCTACTTTGTTTCCAGCTCTTTTCTGCAGAGCAAATGCTGATATGAATATTTTGGTATATGTTGGACCTTTATGTTGTGTTTGACCACCTTGATTTTGCGCGCGCGCACACACACACACACACACACACACACACACATACACACACACACACTCATACCTTGACTTTGCACACATGCACTTACACACACATTCATACCTTGATTTTGCGCGCGCGCACACACACACACACACACACACACCCCTAGTAAGAGATTGGTGGGTTTGAGTATGAAGTTAATAACTTTTCTTGAATAATTCAAAATTGATATCCAGAATAGTTGGACCAATTAGTGTCGTTCTCCACCAACCTGGATAGCAAGTTAAGTGCTTAAATAGTCAGAAGGATCTAATTGTCTCTAACTTAGGGACCGAGACCTTTGAAAGAATAAAAATGTAATCATAAGTCAAGTCTAACTCCTCATTTCCCAGATGAAAAACTAAACCCAAATGAGTTAAATGACTTGCCCAATGTCACACCTGGTTCCTGACAGAGCCAGAATTAACTATGGTGGGAGATTTCCCCTGTTCAAATTACATCTCTCTCTTTTCAGATCTCACAGTATACGGGGTGTTTTAGGCTTTTTAAAAAAAATAATTAATTAATTTTAGTTTTAGGCTTTAATAACTTCAGAAGTATAAATGCTACAAACTTACCAAAAATCATTTGAAAGTTTAATTGTATAAATGTATTTTATGTCTATTGCATTTTGTGAATTTGAATAATAATTTAATTTTAATAATTTAATAAATTTAAATTTTAACAAGGGGAGGTAGTGAATGATTATACATTATGTGTACAACAGTTTCCACATGCCACTTTCTTAGATCAGTGGATTGATACAGGAAGTCCTGTTGCTTGGCTAGCTCAGTCACTTGATCTATCTCTATTGGGCTTTTTCTTGTGTAGTCAATATCAGAATCGTTGTGTATGAACTTAAGGCTAGGATTAATTATAAATGCAGTATTTCCAGTCACTGAGCCACAATTAATGAAAGTTTTTATAAAGTTCATAAATCTAACAGACCAATGTATAGCATAAGATGGCGGGTTTGTTGAATTTTAATAAGAAATATATCAATATTTTAAGCCTTCAAGTGATTATTTTTCAAATTTTTGGAAGTTTGTAGTATTTGTACATCTGAAGTTATCAAAAGTTAACAATGCATTAAGAATTTAGGAACATACAGTATTATAAAGCAGCAGTCATCAAAACCACCTGATTAAAAAAAGAGGTTGAAAAAATGAGAGGTAAATCAATGGAAGAGATGAATGAGGGAGAATCAGAACAATGAATTTCAATAACCCAGTTTTTGACAAATCAGAAATTATAAATTGCTTAGGAAAGAATTCCCTATTTGATAAAAATTACTGGGAAAACTGAAAAGCAGTCTAGCAGAAACTAGGCTTAGAGCAACACCTCATACCATATCCCACAATTCGTTCTAAATGGAGACTTGACCTTAGTATTAAAGATCACTTTCTAAAAAAAATTAGAAGAGAAGCAGACCATATACATCTCATAGCTATGGGTAGGAGTTATATTCTTAAGCAGGCAATTATAAAAGATAAAAAAGATAACTCTGATTACATGAAACTGAAGTTTCTGCACAAACAAAATTAATATACCTAACATAAGGGAAGCAGTCAATTGCTATCCAATCTCTCTGATAAGATGTGTATATATATATATATATATATATACACACACACACACACACACACACACACACACACACACACACATATATACATATATATGTGTGATATATATATATATATACATATATAATTAGCATATATGTATATATGGTATATCCACCAAAAACTATTAACTACACAAAAAGTTACAAATCACTAATAATAAGAAAATTATGAATTAAAACAACCCTGAGCTTTTACTTCATATCTTTCAAATTGGCAGAGATGACAACAATGGGAAGAGTCAATGTTGGAGGGGTTGTGGGAAGAAAGGCATACTAGTGCATTGTTGGTGGAGCTATGAAAGGGCATAACCATTCTGGAAAGCAATATGGAATTATGCAAATAAAGTAACTCAAATGTCCATATCCTTTGGCTTAGAGATTTCATTGCTAGGTTTATACTCCAAGGAGGCAATTGATAAGAAAAAAGTCCTGTATACACCAAAGTGTTTATAGAAGCACTTTTTATGATAATGATGTGTTGGAAATAAAGTAGATTCCTATTGATAGGGGAATGGCTAAACAAATTGTGGTACATGAATGTAATGGAATATTATGGGCTGTAAGAAACAATGAATATGATGAATACAGAGAAACATGAATTGATGTGGAGTGAAGTAAGCAGAGCCAAGAAAATAATATATACAATGACAATAACGTGTAAATGGAAAGAACAGCTATAAAAATAAAAAGTCAAAAGTGAGTTGTTGCAAAATTGTAAAAAACAAACATGGCTCAAAAGAAGAGATATGAGAAAACCCTCCCATTCCTTTGCAGAGATGATAGGGTCACAGGTTTTATACATGGCACATATTTTCAGACTTTTTTTTTCAATTTATTACCTATTATACTGATTTTTTTCTTTTAAAAAAAACACAGTTTGATAATACAGAATGGCTCTTTGGGAAAGATGAATCCTGAAGGAAATAGGATGATAGAAAAAATAAACAAAAGAAATCAGTAAAAACCTATTTAAAAAAAAGAAATTACATCTCTAGATACATTTGTATCCAAAAAATATAGTTTCCACTGTTCTCTATTACTCTCCAGAGCCTTCTCTGACAGTCTGGTAAGGATCTCAGAAAAGGAGTGCAGAGGGATGGCCAATAGTTGAGTATGAGCCAAGAGGTTAAGGAGGGTGCAGAGTTCAAATCAGAAGAAAGGAGCAAAAGAATCCACCTTGAACTTCTTAGGTTTCTCCTGGGAATTCCCAAGAGGAAGAATGAAATCTCCCAGGAAGAAAACATTTCCTTTCTAAAAGGATGATTTCTTCCAAATCTAGTTAAATAGTGTCTTTTTTTAAACAATTTAATTAAGCAATCTGGAATACAACTGATTAGGAGTTTAATGATTTGGAAAAAGTTTCTGGATAGGAAACTTTTCCCCTGGTCATTTATCCCAACCCAGAAAATGCTCCTAATGTCTGGATCAGGGTCTGGTGACTCAGACAGTCTGAGGCAGGGCAATAACTATTCTACGTGTATTTTAGAATAATAGTCCCTTTCTACTGATGACAGAGAAGCAAGGTGATGTCTAAAGTTCCCCGTGGGACAGCAGGAAAACCAATCCTGCTCTTCAGAGAAAAAAAAAAAGCCACAGTGCACATTGTGCCAAGAAGACACGGGAGTGGGAGGTGGGAGTTGAAAGGGGAGTGTGTGTGTGTGTGTGTGTGTGTGTGTGTGTGTGTGTGTAATCACATGATTTTATTTTATTTTTTACAATTAAAAAAATTAGAATAATCTCCTGCTAACTCTATATGAAACTTAGTGTTTTGGAGGCAAAAGTATCTCAAGCCATAAGGTCCTGGTCCAAAGGTCTAGAAACTTCTTTGGGTATGTCATCCTTTGTCCCTCATTATTTTCTGTCTGTGAAATGAGGGATTAAAATAAATTTCTGTCCAGGAGTGGGTGCGCTGTTACTCATATTTTTATAGACATAGACTAGATTGCAAGCCCTCTGAGGGAAAGGAGCCTCTTTGTAACCATCCTTTACCATGCTTAGCCCCAGATAGGGCACTGGACTTGGAGTCAGGAAAACTTGGGTGGGGAATCCTACCTCTGATACTGTGGCTGTTCCATAGCCTGACACTAGTCACGCCATTTAACTTGGATGTGCTTCAGGTTCCTCATTTTTAAAATGAGTGGGTTGGGCTTGATGACCTCTCAGGTCCCTTCCTGCGATAAGCCTAGGTTCACATTCCACGGATGATTTCAGGCTTGTTGCATTTTCCTTGCGGTTGGGTCGCTCATTGCTTCTGTAAGCCTTTGCCACAGGGAGCATCCCAGTGCCTAGAAAAGGGGAGGATCTTTTTCGCATCAAATAGTGGAAGTCTGAGAAAAGTACTATCTCCTCTCTCTTGTGGCTCAGGGTCATCTCTGCATCCAACAGCAGCAGGAAACGATAAAGTAAGTCAGTGTTGGGCAGGCAGGTAGAGTTGCTAAGGGTTGCTACTCCGCATGTTGGGAATCCACAGAGGCAAATGATGCCAGGTGAGGTAGGAAATAATAGAAAGTTGGACCCAGGAGGGACCTTACAGAGCTGTTAGTCCAGTCTCTTCATTTGGCAGATTGGGAAGCTGAGGCCCAGAGAGGTCCATTGAATATTGAAGTGAATTGTACCGAGGTGAATGCTGAGGGGAATACGTGATAGCACTGGGTCTCAAGTCCAGGTCTTGTGACTTTGGGTCCTCTGTTCTTTTTGTGGCTTTTGGAGGAAAACCTCTGATCTCATTCATGAAGACAACTTCTAGTGTGGAAACTCCATCCACACTAACACAAATAGACAACTTGTCTGCAGCTTATGGTCTTAAAGGGTGGCCCAGGGCATCAAGAAGAGACGCGCCCAGATCACATGGCTAAGTCTGGATCATACATGGGATTTAAGCCCAAATCTTTTTGACTCCGGGGACAGCCCTTTACCCATTACTCCTCATTGCTCATCATTTTTTCCACTACACCATATTTAAATGAATCCAGCTTCTACCCCAGCATAGGTAGGGAAGGGAATCATTTTTCTATTGCTTTCAGGCTTCTGGCCAGGGTTCCCATGGCTTCTCTTTGAGGTCTTTCCTGATCGTTAAAGCAGAACTGTTAACTCCTAGATCTCTCCTTCTCCCCCATCACCCATTATATTTATCTATCTAACCCTCCCTCCCCAACCTCTGGTAGAATGTAACCTCCTTGAAGCCTGGGAAGGTTTCATTTTTTTCAATCTTTGTACCCTTAGCACAATCCTTTACACATAGTAGGTGTTTAATACCTCTTTACTGAATTGAAATCAAGTGAATCACTATGGCTTTTCATTCTTCGATGATATACCTGCCTAGGTAGGTGAAAGAGAATCTTCTTGGTTGACATCCTTCAGGCCACATGACTGCAAGAATAAGTCCACAGTCTGCCTTTGGGAAGGGTCAAGGGCACACCTATCTGCTTAGCTGGAGCTGGCTTACTGCCCCCCAATCCAGCAGGCTTTGTGAAAGTGGAGGTGAAGTCATGTCTGTCATCTGGCACAAGGCTGGGGAACATAGACCCCAATCTCCAGTTAACTGTGGCTGAACTGCAACCCCAGCATATTATTATTGGATAGAGTGGCCACACTGAATCATCCTGGGGGAAGACAGAAAATCCCTTTTTTGTGGGAATAGCTTGGCTGCATACATACAGTGGGGCGAAGGGGCAGAGAATATCTCTGCCAGTATAGCTATGTCATATCTTATTACTTCACAGGTTCTTAGCCACATACTACCTCCATATGCATGTATCAAATTTCAATTTTAAATCCTCTGGTTGATTTCCACCGATGAGATCACCCTAACCCCAGTAATAAATGTACTCTGAATGGGAAAATGGGGAAGACAAAAAGTGTCATGATGCATATGTGGATGTAGAATACAAGCAGCATTTGCACAGATGGGTGTGTCCCTAGACACGAGAGCACAAGGTGAGAAGGAGTGAGCTTGTCATTATTTTGGAAGGCCCATGTGAACTCTGGAACTAATGAAAATTTTAAAGAAATTTCAAGGAGGGAAAGAGCAATTAGCTGTTAGAACCCAGCTATTCAGATTCAGTAGCGACAGGAATATTTGGAGGGTTCTGACCTCCAGTCAGAGACTGAGTACTGGGCTTTTGTTGGCCCATTTGTATGAAGTCAGATATAGTAATCTTCCTGTAGAGCATATTAAAGAAGGAAGCACTAAGCCAAAGAGACAAGGTTCCCTTGGATCAGCTCAGAGAAAGGAGCCGGTTCCTGGGAAGCTGAGGGTTTGAGGGCCCATGACGCTCAGTAGACATCACTCACAACACTCTTATCTTCTGCCAGATTATTTAGAGTCTCTTCAAGAATGTCAGCGTGGGGCAAAATTGGAGGAATTTTGAGGAAATCCCTACCTCCCCTGCCCCAGTGCTTTCTCTCCCTTTCCCATTCTTCATGCCCAAAGTTGGCTGATGGCTAAGTTAGGCGGGGTCATTGCGAGGACAGAGAAAGTGAATAAAAAGGGCTTTGTGAGACAACAGAAAGAAAAGGAGAAAAGCATGAAATTGGAAAGTTTTGCCTAGAGAGTGTGGGAAGGAAGGCAGCCTGGGGACCAGCTGGTTGGCAAATTGAAGAGATGTTTCTCACAGCATACAGATCTCTTAGGGTTGGCTATATACAAATTCATATATAAAACAGAAGGCTGGCCAATGACAGCCCAGTCCTGGGAGCATATTCAGGGAATCCATGTGGATGTTTGGTGAGCCTGATTCTGGATATGTGTGATGACATGGCATGGAGAGATCAAAGGATGTATTTGGAGGCTGTTTCTCGTGTGCTTAACTTTGTAGTGAAAAATAGGCCATTTGGTTGGCTGAGGACCCAGAAATGGGAGATCATACCTAAGGTGAAAGTAGAAAAATTTGCCCTTTCTTTCCTGCTAGCTAGGAGGGGTCAGAATGACCCTTCAAGTTCAGGAGGGCCAGGGGGAGGGTGCCCTTCCTCCTACTGTGCTTGCGCCATGGCCTCCCAGGCAAGCCTATGGGGCTGTGACATGTTTGGGCATTCTTTCCTTTGGACATAGGGCCTTGAAATGTCAAAAAATCAGAGATTCAGAGATTCAGTGACAGGAATCCATACTAGTATTTGCCAGCAGTGGAGCCCAGTGAATCAGCCCAGCCTTAAAAAACACCCAATCCCCAGCCTGGCAGTGGTTCAACCTGGTACCTGAGACACCATGTTCTATAGAAATGGAGGAACTTATCCTGTGGCTATGCTGCACTCAGACATGGACCTGGTAGGGAAAATGCTTTGTAGCAACCACTTGAAGTCTTAGTCTACTCTCTTAAGGGACAAAGGTGGAGGAGAAGAGAATATGATGTTGGGGGACAATGTTTTTGTATTTTTGTTCCTGATGTCTTCTCAGGAAATCTCTCTTTGTAACAGCTAATTCATATTAACTGGTTAAGTTAATAATGGGGGTTTCATCAGTGGTTTAATCAATGAAATAGGGGAGAAACTAGCTGTAACTGCCAGCCGATATTAGGAAAAATGTATTGGAATGGGATCTCAAGTCAATAGCATTAGAACAATCACCCCAATCCTTCAGAATTACTCCTAGAATCTTGAAGGGGTGATGTTGTTACTCCCCGAGGACGCAACTTGCCAATTCATAGAGTCCCAGAGTCTATATATGGGCCCACTGCACCTCCCCTATCTGCACCCCCATTACCTCTAGGACCCTGAGGGGGAGCAGTGAGCTCTGGTAACCTGATCTGTTAGTGCACATGCAGGTTGGGAGAGTTGAGTGCAGAGTCTTACTACATATATGTCAAAATATGCATGCATGTAGTATGTACACAGAAAGCCTATTTTTTTTTTTAAGCAGAAACTATGAAAACTTACTTTTGCAGGTTCTTCCATCACTCCTGAGTACGTACCCCTCGGGACACTGACAAGCAAAGGATTTGTCAGTATTGATGCAGGAATATTCACAACCATGATCACTCAACAAGCAATAATCCACCCCTACAAAAACAAGGAGCAAAACAGTGATGGAAGGCTATGTCTTGTTCAACTCAATTCTACTCAACTCAATTTAGTTCAATAAACACTTAGTAAGTTACTACAGTGTGAAAAACACTATGCTTAGGAGTAAAGTTCAAATTCATTGCCTGACATTCATGGTTCTTCACGATCTGGTACCAGTCCACGTGGCCAATCTCCTCTCATATTGTTCCCCTCTTGCATTCGATGCTCCAGACAAACAAAACTCTATACCCTGTGCTGAAGATCACATAATCTCTAAGTTGGAGAGGACTTCGGGGGGGAGTCTCTAATACAACCCAGAACAGAGTAAGAACCCCTTCTATAATCTCCTAGACCACTGGCTGTTCAGCTTTTGCTTCAAGAGCTTCAGGGAAGAGGAAGTCACTCCCCTCCTGAGGCAAACCCTTCCACACTTCCTTACGATGAACCTAAATTGGGCCCTCTACAACTTCCACCCTTTGGTCCTAGTTCTGCCCTCTGGGGAAGGAGGGAGGAAAGGAAGGAAGGAAATGAACATTTATTGATCACCTACTATGCGACAGAACTATGCTAACTGCTTCACAAATATTATCGTATTTGACCGTTATGACAACCTTGAGAAGTAGGGTGCTATTTTTCTCCCCATTTTACAGTTGAAGAAACTGAGGGAGACAAAGGTTAAGTAACTTGCCCAGGGTCACACAGCTAAGTGTCTGAGGCTGGATTTGAACTCAGGGTTTTCCTGACTCCAGGCCCAGCCCTCTGTGCACTGTGGCACCACCTAGCTGCCCCTCTAATGGCCGAGCAGAAAAAGACTAACCCCTTTTCTGCCTGATAGCTAACTTGAAGACAGCTAACATGTCTCCCCTACATCATCTCTTCTCTAGGAAAAACATCCCCATTTCCTTTGCTTTTCCTCCAGTAAGCATGGTTTCTAGTCCATTCACTACCTTAATCATTTTCCTCTGGACACTCTCCAGTTTGTCAATGATCTTAAAAAGTGGTACCAAGAATACAGTATTTTAGATGGAGTCTGGAGAGGGCAAAGTCTAATAATAGGACTATTGCCTCTCTTGTTCTGGATACCATCTTCTTCATTCAGCCCAAGATGGCACTACCTTCTTTATTTGCCATTGGTTGCTTTGGTGACTTGTACTGAGGCTCTATGCTTTGCATGTTCTTGTTGTCCTTTGTGATTGGAATACCTTCCCTTTTCTTCACATGTGAAATTCCTACCCATTGTCTAAAGCCCAACTCAAATGCCACCAGGTCTATGAGGTTGCCCTGGTCTCCCCACTGCTAACAACCATCCCCCGGGAATTTCACACAGCATTTGATTTTTGTACCTCACCAATGTATTTATCTTGTAATGCATATTACAGTTATCTCAGTTGGGCCATTATCCCTCTATTAGACTGTAAGCTCCATGACTATCCTATTTCAATTTTGCCTCTCCCTTAAGAGCTGGCACACAAAGTAAGAAAATGCTTAATAATCATTTATTGTAATGCCCAGATTTGTTTTGCTTGACTATTGTTACTTGTGTCAAAGGAGTGCTTTTATTTTGGGGAGAGTTGGGGGAGTTAGCAGAGTTATGAGGCATGAGGGAAGGGGTTAGTGCTAGAGATACCCAAGAAAGGGAAGAAAAGAAAGAAGAGAGCATCACTGAATCATTTTAAAAATACACAGAAGGGAAACAGATGAATAAGGTAGTGTTGGAACTGCGATGTTAAATTTAATATGCTTAAATGCCAGGAGGTGAGATGGATGATTCTTCATTAGTTTTGCACAGTAGAGACTGGTCATTGGGTCGATCATAATTCTTGTTTTCCACGGTTGTTTTCCTTTACAATGTTGTAGTCATCATATAAATTGTTCTCATTTGACTCACTTCTGAGAAGCCACCAAGTTTCTCTGAACACATCCCTTTTATCATTTCCTATGGCATAATTATATTCCATTCCCTTAATATAACATATTTTGTTCGGCCATTCTCCATTTGATAGGTACTCGCTTTGTTTCTGGTTCTCCTACAGAGCAACCACAAAACAATTAAAAACAAATGCTGCCAAATTCCAAAGAACAAACAAGGCCCCAGAGAAGTTGTATGAGAGGATATATCCTCTCCTTCCTCCATAGAGGTGAGTGGGCCACTGGTGCAGGACTGTATTTAATGTCAGATTTTTTTGATGTAATAATTGATTTTGCTGTTTTTTTTTTCCTTCTTTCTCTTTAAAAAAATCTTTGTTGGGACAGCTGGGAGGCACAGTGGATAGAGAACTGGCCCTGGAGTCAGGAAGATCTGAATTCAAATTTGACCTTAGACACTTATTAGCTGTGTGACCCTGGGCAAGTCACTGAACCCTGATTGCCACCAAACTAAAAAAAAATTTTTTTGTTATACTGGATGGCTTTCTGTGAGAGGATGGAGAGGGATGCAAGGGGAAATACAGATGATGTAAAAATAAAAGGTATCAATAAAAATCCATTTTAAAAGTGCTACCAGAAATATATTTTTTAAGTATGGATCCTTTCCTTCTTTCCTTGTTCTCTTTCAGGGTATACTCCTGGTAATGATATTGCTGGGTCAAAGGATATATATGGTGCAGTGACTTTGGGAGTATAATTCTAAATTGATTTCCAGAATGGCCGGCCCTTGTCACAGATCCACCAAGACTGCATTAATGCATCTATATTTCTACAGCCCATCCAACAATTGTCATTTTCTTTTTTTTATTCTTGGCCAATCTGTTGGGCATGAGGTGCGATCTTGAAATTGTTATAATTTGTATTTGTCTTATCATTAGTCATTTGGAGCATTTTGTCATATGGTTGTTGATATCTTGCATTTCTTCTTATGAGAACTGCCTGTTCATATCCTTTGATCATTTATCTATTGAGGAATGTCCCTGGTATTGATTACCTATATGTCTGGGATAGCAGGTATTTATCAGAGAAATTTACTGCAAAGATTTTCATCTAATGAATTCTCGACTTTACTTACTAACAATTTCATTTCTCAGAAGGCTGTGAAGGGAACTATTATTCTTTATCTACTCTAATTCTTCCCCAAAAGGAAGATGTGGTGGGGAGCCCAGGGGACAAAGTGACCATTCTCAAAAGGGAGGGGGATGCTGAACTTAGATATTTATGCTGGACTTCAGGAAAACAGGTCACAAAAACCTCAAAGAAATGATAGGCATGTTCTCATGGCCAGGAACTCTAAAAAGGGTGATGGCCTAGGGAAGCTCTCAAAAAAGAAATTCTGACCATACAATTGTCCCCTAAGGGAGGGGACAACTAAAGAGATCTATTTGATCAGGCCTGGAGCTCTTTAGTGAATTCAGATGTGATTTCATTCCGCTAGGGTTCTTCAGGTGAGGAAACTTCCTCTCCCACTGCTGATCTACCACGCACAGTCATAGAAAGAGATACAAGGGGCATAGATGAAAGGGACATGGACAGAAGGTGGAAGAAAGGACACCTAACCAAAGATGAACACACAAGTATTCATGGCATGGGTCAACAAGCAGAGTGAAGGGAGGCTGAAGCATTGAAGGAGTTGCGGCTAGCAAAAAATAAAAAAATGTTGAGGACAATAAATGGGGATTTAAAAGATATTCAGAGCACGAAGAATGTGGAAGGGCTAAATCTGCAGCTTGGGGTATTTAATAAAAAATAAATAATACAGATAAAGTGGAACTACTTTATTCTTATGTTTCCATCTTCTCTATCAAAGGGGAAAATATTCAGACTAGAAGGGTCAAACGAATACATTTAAGAGGGATTTGAGGCTCAAGCCCAGTCAGGAGATAGAGTTCAAGTCTCCAATCAAAAAGTGTTATAGCCCAAGGTACAGAAAAAAAAGCCAAAACAAAACAATGAAAACTTGTAGATGAGATCACAGAAACATTCTTTATAATCTTTTAGTGATTATGGAGACAGAAGTGCCAGAAGCCTTGCCTTGGATGAATGGACTCATTTTCTAAAAGGAAAAAAAAAGCAGACTTCACAAGCTATGGACTGGCGAAGGTGATATTGACATCCAGTGGAATTCTAGAATAAATTATAAATGACTCATTTTGGGTCACTTACAAAGGGGAGTGGTGGTAATTAGGAGTCATCAGGGGATAACCAAGTGTTAGTCATGCCAGACTAATCTCATTTCCTTGTGTGACAGGGTTATTAGATTGGTAGATTAGGGGAATGGTCAAAATATATCTTAGTTTCATCAAAATATAATAATAATAATACTAGCTCCTATTTTTATAATTTTTTGCAAATTCTAAAGTACTTTACTCACAACAAACCTGTGAGAGAGGTAGTATATTATTCTTATTTTGCAAATAAACGAATGGAGGTATGGAGAAGTTAAGGGGTTTGCCCCCAGTCACATAGCTATTACAAGTCAGAGCTGGGAACTTGAATCTAGGTCTTTTGTCTCCAGATCCAGGGCTCTTTCTACCCTAGTCAGCTATAGACAATCCCTGTGGTAGCTTTATGGAGAGGAAGAAATGTGGACTGAATGGTTAGGCAAAAAACAAAACAAAGAAACAATCATTTTTATAAAGCATTTTACAAATATTATCTCATTTGATCTCTACAACAACCCTGAAAGGTAGGTGCTATTGTTATGCCCATCTTACAGCTGAGAAAATTGAGGCAGGTAGAGGTTAAGTATCTTGCCTAGGGTCACACAGCTAGTAAATGTCTGAGGCTGGATTTGAACTCAGGGTCTTCCTGACTCCAGATCTAGAGCTTCAGACAATGATTAATGAACTGATGGCATAGTGGAGGAAGGTCTCCAGTGATATGCCTCATGCCTCTCTTGGGCCCTGTCCTGTTCATCATCTTAATGACCTGAAGGAAGACATAGAAGGCATATTTATCAAATTTAGAGATAATACAAATATAGGAGATTCTAGAATCATGATTCCAAAAGTTCTTGATAGGATGGGAAGATGGGCCAAATCTAACAGGATAAATTATAAGAATAAATGAAAAGGGCTGTACTTTAGTTAAAACAGTCAACTAGCCAAGTATAGGATGGGGGAAGTGTGGTTTAATAACAGTTCATTTAAAAGGCTTAGAGGTTTTAGCTTACCAAAAACCCAGTGAGTCAACAGTATGAAGTGACTGCCAAAATGGCTAATACCTTCCTTTTTTGGGGCCTGGGGGCGGGTGGTCTGGACCTGTGATTTCATCACTGTAGGGAACTTCAGGTGAGGAAACTCCCTCTACCATTGATGATCTGCAATATAGTCATGAAGAGTTGACTGGGACAAGATTAGGTGATTTTGTTCAGAGTCACAGACAATAATTGTCAGAGATAGGACTTGAACCCAGATCTTCCAAACTCTAAGACAATCTATCCTTACTGTCTCTTGATGCCACCTTTGATTGTCATAAAAGAAATAAAACCAAAGAGGCAACACACATACTGTGGTCAGACCACATCTAGAATGCTGTCTTTAGATCTAAGCACCACATTTTCAGGGGCATTGATAAATCTGAGCTTGTTCAGAGGTGGGTAGAGACAGGTAGGTGTTGCAATGGATAGAGGGCCAGGCCTTGGAGTCAAGAAGACTCATCT
This sequence comes from Trichosurus vulpecula, assembly GCF_011100635.1. NCBI lineage: Eukaryota > Metazoa > Chordata > Mammalia > Diprotodontia > Phalangeridae > Trichosurus > Trichosurus vulpecula. The sequence continues at coordinate 149,245,583 of NC_050573.1, forward strand.
TTCTGAGTTCAAAACTGGCCTCAAACACTAGCTGTGTAACCTTGGGCAAGTCATTTAACCCTTTTTGCCTCAGTTTCCTCATTTGTGTAATGAGCTAGAGAAGGAAATGAATGGCAAACTACTCCAGTATCTTTGCCAAGAAAACCCCAAATGGGGTCATGAAGAGTCAGATATGACAGAAATGACTGAATAACTACAGGAGAAGAGGCATGGTGGATAGAATTTGGAACCATATAATGAGGAATAATTGTTTTTATTTTTGTTTTTTTGGAGGGGGAGGGCAGGGCAATTGGGGTTAAGTGACTTGCCCAAGGTCACACAGCTAGTAAGTGTGTCAAATGTCTGAGGCCTGATTTGAACTCAGGTCCTCCTGACTCCAGGGCCGGTGCTCTACTTACTGCGCCACCTAGCTGCTTCCAATGAGGAATAATTGAAGGAAGTAGGGACATATAGCCTAGGGAAAAGAAAACTTGGAAGAACCATGATAGCTGGCTCCAAATATTTGAAGGCCTGTCACTGGAACAGTGATTAGATTTATTCTTCTTTTTGGCCCTAACAGGGAAAACTAGGAACAATTGTTGGATGTTATAGGGAGGAACATTTCGGTCCAACATGAGAAAGAACTTCTTGATGATTAAAGCTTTCCAGAAATGGAATGGTCAACTTTGTGAGGTGATGAGTTTGTCATTGCTGGAAGTATTCAAGCAGAGGCTGGATGATGGCTTTGGGGATATTCTAGAGGGAGTTCCCTGCATGGTATATGAGGATGGATTGGGTGGTCTTTCTAAGATCCTATGATTCTAAAGTCATAGAAGAGGCAACTCCAATAAAGCAATACTTTTCTCCCAGTAGAAGTCATACAATTAAAATCAAAACAACTCTGAGGTTTCACTGCACAACCAGCAAATTGGCAAAGAATAAAAAATGAACATGGTCAATGCTGGAGGGACTGCAGGAAGCTAGGCTCACTGATACAGCCTTGGTAGAGTTTGATTGGTCCAATCATTCTGGAATTTTGCTATAAAAGGAGTGACTAACATCCATACCCTTTGACCAGATATCCAAATCACTTCTAGGCATGTATCCTAAGGAAGGCAAGGCAGGAAAAAGTCACCTATATACTAAAAGACTATAGTAGTACTTTTTGTGGTAGTAAAAGATTAGAAACAAACTAAATGGCCACTGATTGGAGAAAAGTGAAGCAGTGGTATACATATGTAATGGAAAATTATTGTGCTGTAAGAAACAATGACTGTGATACACACAAGACGTGTGATACAAAGTGAAATAAATAGAACCAAGAAAAAATACACAATGATTATTATAACAAGACTGGAAAGAACAATAAGATGGAATGGGAGACTGTGTAATTATAATGACCAAGCTCCACCACGCCTGGAGAAAAGCTGAGAAAATATATTTCCTTTCCTTTGTTGCAAAAGTGGGAGGCTAAGACATGTACTCTTAGACATTGGGGACATGTTAGCTGGTTTTGCTGATTCCACCCCCTCTCTGGTCTTTCTTTTTCAATCTTTGTTTTAAGGGGTGGGGAAGCTGCTGCCTCCAGGACGTATGTGGCCCCCTAGGTCCTCAAGTGTGGCCCTTCGACTGAATCCAAGCCTCACAGAACAATTCTCCTTAATAAAATTATAATTAGATATAATATAGAAGAAATAGCATTTATATAGTGCATACTATGTGCAAGGTACGGTGCTAAGCACTTTATGAATATCTCATTTAATCCTCACAATAACCCTGGTAGGGTAGGTACTATAGTATTCCTATTTTACTGTTAATAAAAGGGTTTGTTCGGTGAAGTTTGGATTCAGTCAAAGGGCCGCACTCCAGGACCTAAAGGGCCACATGTGGCCGGGAGGCAGCAGGTTGCCTATCCCATCATTTATGGGATGACTTATTCAGCAGAGATAGGAAAAACAATGTATTTGGAAATGAATGTGATGTAACAACAAAAGGATGTTACATCAACCTTTGTTAACAAAAGCAATTTTTAAAAAAAGTCATGCAATTCAACGTATTATCTCATCACAATCTCCCTGGTGCAGTTAAAAGGCTGTTGTAAAGGAGGTTCAAATCCTCATTTCTCTTTAAAAGCTGCAGAAAGAAACAGATGGAAAATAGAATTCCAATGGACAGAGTTTTAGTGAAAAAAATTGTCAGCCCTCCTCTCCCCTGTTCCCATTCCCAGTAAGTAAATTCTGTAATTCCCATTCCCAGTAAGTAAATTAAGTAAATCCTACTTAATTTAGTGTAATGGTAACTGTGGCTCAGAGGAGGCCATGTTGGTAAAGTTGAATTGATGTAGAAAAGAGACTTTTTGAAGGAGAGAAGGAAAGAGACTCACTTGTACAGGTTTTGAGGTCCTCATTAATGACGAAGCCTTCTGAACACTGACATACATATGAGTCATCTGTATTTAGGCACAGCTGCTCACATCCATGGTTGTTCTCTGCACAGTGATCCACCCCTAAATTGATTTAAGTGAGTGAACAAAGGGAAAAAGAAAGTCAAGAGCAATGGGGATTTAAAAACGAACTCCTGCTTGGGGGATTCTGTATTGTTTGACTTCATCAGCAATCAGAACAAGGAGGTGCGCACATGACATTCCTTCCCACAGACTGTTTCCTTTTAGGAAAGCCATCCTCTGCCCCTTTCACTCTTTTCTTAAGGGGAATGCTTGTACAATTTCAATGACCAAGAGATAATTCTAAACACTTTTGTTACTGAGTAGAAGTCACAGTTCTAAAATAAACTTTTTCTTTACTGTTTTGAATCTGAAAGATTCTTGCTTGGTTTGTGATAACGTTTTGATAATCTTCTCCAACTTCCATAACAATGCCAGGCACAAAGAGTATTTGTTTGGTGATTAAAAAATAATATAGCTAGTTTGGGGAGAGTGATGGAGAATAGCTAATATTTATATAGCATTTGTCATTGTTCAGTCCTTTTAGTCATGTCGGACTCTTTGTGATTCCATTTGGGGTTTTCTTGTCAAAGATACTGGGGTGATTTGCCATTTCCTTCTCCATCTCATTTTACAGATGAAGAAACTGAGGCAAACAGAATTAAGTGACTTGCCCAAGGTCACACAGCTAGTTAGTGTCAGAGGCTGGATTTGAACTCAGGGAAGATGAGTCTTCATGACTCCAAGCCCAGTGCTTTATCCACTGCACCGTTTAGCTGCCCCAACCCCTTATATAACACTTAGAGGTTTGCAAAGCATTTTGTATTTATTATGAATCTCATTTTATCCTTGCAACAACCCTAGGAGGTAGGTGCTATTTTTATTCCCATTTTATGGATGGAGAAATTGAGGCACAGAGAGGTTAAATGACTTGCCCAGGGCCAGCCAGTCAGTCCATTAGCATTTATTAAGAGCCTACTATATGCCAGGCACTGTACGAAGCACAGCTAGTAAGTGTCTGAGGCAGGATTCAAACTTAGAATCTTCTTGATTCCGAGTCCAGTGCCATCCACTATAATTGTGGTAAAAATGCTGCTGCTTAAGTGAGGAGTTTCCAATGCTTGTTTTTAGGAGAAAAAAAAAGTAACTCCTAGAACCAGGGGTAGTACACTGGGAGGGCATCTAAGTGTAGCGACTGAAGGTTGGAGAATGCAGCTGGCTTCCAAAAAAGATCAGCTAACTCTCCGGTACATCCTGGCCCACCTCACAAGGTGGAGGTATCTATTACCAATAACTGCACAATTCAATTGACAGGATCGATAAAGAGCGGAAATTCTAAGGAGGAAGATTCTAGCATAATGGTAGGGAAAAAATACTTTCTAACAATTTCATTCATCAAAAAATGAAATAGACTGTTTTGTGAGTTACTGACTTCCCTGTAATGATAATAGTAGTAATAATAAAATATCATTATAGGCCATAATTATATAGAATGTGTGATTCCACAGAAAAATATATAATACTATAATTAGATATGATATAGAAGAAGAAGTAACATTTATATAGTGCATACTATGTGCAGGGTACTGTGCTAAGCACTTTACAAATATGTCATTTAATCCTCACAATAACCCTGGGAGGGGTAGGAACTTCTATTATTCTTATTTTATAGCTGTGGAAACTCAAGCAAACAGAGGTTAAACGACTTGCCCAAGGTCACAGAGCTATTAAATATCTGAGACTAGATTATGAACTCTGTGCCACTCAGCTGTCCCTGTCACTGAAAGTGCTCAATTAGAGGTTGGATGATGCCCTGTCAGGGAATTTTAAAGGAGATTCTTGCATTGGGTGGGCAGCTGGGCTGGACAGTCTCTGAGGTAGCTCCTAATTCTCAGGTTTTATTATTCTAATATCTACTATCTAATATCTAACTATCTACATAGACCATAGGGTTTTGATGGTCTGCGTATGACTAGGTCAGACATTCATTTGATCCCTAGGTACTCTGAAAGCATTGACTGCCAGTAAAGTGGGATTTAACTTGTATCTGTGGAAGGTTGGGTCGACACAGATCTGAGTCCTGAATGAAGTCACCTATCCAGAGTTTCTTCATAGGCCATCCTCCACATCTCAGAACTTTTCTATGTCTTCTTTTATCACCTTTCACCCCTATTATTATAATGGTTTCCTACATGGACCATGCTCTGCCTCCAATCTGTCTCTTTTCTAATCCATTCTTCACGCAGCTGCCATGATAATTTTCCCAAGGTACAGCTCTGACCCCATTACCCCCTTACTCATAAAACTTCAGTGGCGCCCTATTGCATACCCTAGGTCAATATATTATTGCCTTAGCTGGGCATCTGAAGTCCTTGACAGTCCAGCTCCAACCTACCTTTCCAGCCTTATTTCCTATTATTCCCTTTCATGCAATCTGTGATCTAGCTACACTAGCCATTTTCTGACATTGTCTTGCTATGTCCTTGGGCAGGAAATATACCCGACATATAGTAGGTACTTAATAAATGCTTACTGATCTTCTAATCAATGTCCTTCATCTGTGCATATGTGTGGGCTATGCCTCTATATCTGAAAAGTACTCCTTCCTAGAATTGAAACTTTCATGGGGAAATGGAGCTTTGTTCCAGAGCACTTCCTGAGAGGAGCTGGCCCAATCTGTGTGGCACCTCTTCCTGCCCCAGAGACCCACTGCCATGGTACCACAGCCACAGTGTCAAACTCACCTCTGATCTCTGCTAATGTCAATATTGGACCATCCCCTTTCCTTATGCAAACTTACCTGTGGTCCTATGTGCTACCTGCTGCACCTGCTTTTTCTCCCCAGGTGAAAATATTCTTAGTTAGTCATAGTTCTGCTCATTTCCTTATCTCAATCTACTGAAAATAGCTTCTCTTCCTTTAAGGCTCAATTTAGGTGTCACCACCTACATTAATCCTTCCCTGATCTCAGATCAAAATCATCCTTCCCTCTATACATTTTCCTAGAGCACTTTATTTGGATTTTCATTTGTACCTATTACTTCATACCTTTGTATTATTAGAAATATAAGCTCCTTGAAGGCAAATACTGTCTTGCTTATATTTATCTATATTTATCTTTAGCACTTAGCCCAGTGTCTGGTACATTATAAACATTTACTAAATGCTCTCTGTCTCTCTGTCTCTGTCTCTCTGTCTCTCTCTGTCTCTCTGTCTCTGTCTCTGTCTCTCTGTCTCTCATAACTCTTATTTGTCTATATGACATATGCGTCACTTCATCTCCCCGGAGACTATAAGCTTCTTGAGGGCGTGGACTGTTTTTCTCCTATATTTTTATCCTTTATTATTAGCACAGTGCTTTGAACATATAATAAATAGACATCAAATTCTTATCTGCCAAATGGAATTAATTAGTCCAGACTTTCACTTTGTTTGCTTATTTTCTTAGCTTACAGTTTCAGAGGCAGAATGCCAGATAAGAGAAGGTCTTCATGAATGTTGTGAAGATGGGGTCTGGGAAAGTGTTTGGATTAGCTCCATTTCTATACCAACTTACTGGAAAATCTGTATCTAGGGGCATTTCTAAAAGTCAGTCCTTAGTATGATTATACAGGGTAATTGTCTTCCTTAGGGACTCAAAAGGAAACAATTTTTAATGAGGACAAGTCTGTACCTAGTGCTTTGTCTCTGAAACTTTCTCTCTTAACAATTTATGATTCAAATATTAAACAGCTGCACTGTTCTCATTCACAATGTATCTCTGTCCTTAAAGCTTTTACAGATGTGCAGCTAGCTTGGTGAACACTCTGAGGTGCACAGCTATCAGCAATGACACAAAGAACCCCTTTTTTTCCCCAGGACAAGTTACTGCTCTCCTCCTCCACACCCCTGCCCCCCAATATGGCAGATTTACAGGAATCCATCCTGACTTAACATCCGTTCTTTCTAGCCCAGTTGGCTGGAGCAAGCAAAGTGGAGACCATGACTTGTAAAAAGCTGCAGAAATTTCCAGTTGGCAAAGTCTCCATTTTTCCATGAGCTTACATCATTAAACAGAGCTTTGTTGTTGGCTGTTGGATGAGGGAATTAAGAAAATGCTTAAAAAGAAAATGCCCCACTACACTTGGCTCAGTTTTCTGGTAATTGGGATGCTTATTACTTCAAACTTGCCTCAACTAGACTATTGTACCAATTTTCCTTTCTTTCTTCCATGTTTAATATTAATAAGGCAACTGTATATCTAGAGAGGCTGGTGTTGCTAACTACTGCATGAATACCAGCTTAAGTCTGATAGCTGTCTTCAGGTGTTTGAAGGATGGTTACGTGGCAAGGGGACAAGACTTCTGCTTGGCCCAAGGAGGCAAAACTAGGAGCAGCAGGTGGAAGGAAAGCACAGAGAGGTAGATCAGGCTCAATTTAATTGGGGGGGGGACCCCCAGAAAACCTAACGAGAGCTACGCATTTGTCATCTGGCTGCACTTCTCTGAGCCTTCTCTACCATGGCTCAGGAAGCTCATCATTGGGAAAAACCTCATTTTCCTACAAAGGTGGATCCCATCTGTCTTTAGACTCCATCACTAACTATCCCCTGCCTCTAACTGGTGGAGGGGCATGAACTCCTAGACCTCCATTGAAGGAGGGAGGTCAGATTAGAAATCTCCTCATTTCTCACCTGGTGTCACTACTCTTCTCCACCATGCCCCTGACCCTAGTACCTCACCTTTCTCTCTCCTCCTCTCCTCCCCCAGCTTTTCAGTTTCATGTTATGTGGTGTCTGCTCACGGTAGACTGTAAGCTCTTTTGGTGTAGGGATGGTCCTTTTTGTATTTGCATCCCCAAACTTAGCACAGTGCCTGACATATAGTCAGAGTTTGATAAGTATTTGTTGACTATTTCAATGGGTCATTTCAGTCATTTTCAGTCATGTCTGACTCTTCCTGACCCCATTTGGGATTTCCTTGGTAGATACTAGAGTGTTTTTGCCATTTCTTTCTCCAGCTCATTTTACCGATGAGGAAACTGGGGCAGACAGGGTTAAGTGACTTGCCCAGGATTATACAGCTAGTAAGTGTCTGAGGCCAGATTTGAACTCAGGGAGATGAGTCCTCCTGACTCCAGGCCTGGTACTCTATCCACTGCACCACCTGGTTGCCTCTTGTTGGTTATTTATTGACCATTGATTTATCTAAAAGGAAAATGAACAGCTTTGGGAGGTAGTGAGATCCCCCTTTAGTGGAAATCTTTCATTTTGTCTCTGTAACTCTAGAGCCTGGATCACAGCAGGCACTTCAGAAATGCTTGCTGATTGACAGATTTGCCCATAACCAAGTGTGATGTTGAATGTTAAATCATTATAGAAGATCTTCCATATTATAGTGTAAGCCTGGCTTTTCTTCCTTCCCTGCTCCCCCCATCCCCAGCTCCTGCAAGATCTTTAAACTCTCCAGCTTGGAATAAAGAATCAGACATTCCCTTCCGGCTAGAAGACTGAGAAGCCCGTCTCTGAGAATGCGCCTCTCAGACATTCCTCTCTGGCTGATAGGCCCAAACAAAGAGTTGAATACACTTCTACTAGGAGACAGATAGGTCTTGAACAAAGGATAGGAAATTCTGAAACTGCTTCTTGAGGACCTAGCCAGTTTTCAAAAACAAAAGGATGGACAGGATCTTCCACTCCTGAGGAGGGTGGCTCCCCTCTCTGCTGGGAAAAACTTTCTTTGTTCAGCACCCTATAAAGGTCACCACATGGGGCAGTTACATTGGAACCTCACCCATGGGGAGGATGCTTCACCAGGGGCTACACTCAGAAGGGACTCACCAAGGTGGCTGTAAAAGACAGGGTTCTCCAGCTTAGGAAAAGCCTTGGTGTGGGTGGTGAACATATGTATGTTGTATGTTGTGTGTGTGTCCTTTGTCGGTGTCTCTGCATTTGTAGAGAAGAGAGGGGTTCCCCAGCTTGGAGAAACCGAGGGTGGGTGGTTTGCCTCTGAACAGGTGCTGCCTCTGTGTGTGTCTGTGTCTCTGCCTTGGTGGCTGCATTAACTGTGTTTGTTAGGAATTGTTGTGATTAATGTGGTTGTGGGTTTAATAGAGTATCTTCCCTGTCTTTCAATAAAAACCTTATTCTTTGAGAGTGTGCTTTATTGCCAGCGCGAATCCGAATCCGAACCTAACTTAGCTTAACCGAACAGATGCCTGTGCTGCCCTTCACAAAAACAAGACTGGCTGTTATCTCCGACACTTTGGGGAGAGGATTCCCCTTTGGCCCTTGCATGCCCCAACTCTAGGAGTGTGAGATGATCTGTGTCAGTTTGGACTGAATACTCACTTCTGCAAGTCTTCCCATCGGGATTCAGGGTGTACCCAGGACGACACCGACAGTAGTAGCCGTCTTCGGCATTTGCACATTCATGGTCACAGCCATGTTTTCCCAGAGCACAGTAGTTGATTCCTGAAGGGAGCAAGATAAAAAAAAAAAAAAGGTAGAGGTGGATTCCTAGAGAATAGAGATGGGGGCCCTGAAGTAGTTCCTGAAACACTGGCCATAGTGACACAGAAGGAACAGATGAGAGAACTGTTCTGCGGCAGAGGGAGGAGTGAGGCAACCTGGGTTCTAGTTTTAGCTCAGCAGTCCATGGCCAAGCCATACAGCGGTAAACACTCAAGTAGTGAGACCTTGTTTCAAATCTCCTCCTCTGACCTTAATTAGGCAGCTAGGTAGAAGAGTGGATAGAGCTAAGGAGGGCCTTAGGTTTTGAATCCTGCCTCAGATACTTAGTACCTGTGGAACCCTGGGCAAGTCACTCAACTGCTCTAAGCCTTGGCTTCTTCATCTGTAAGACAGGAATAATAACAGCACCTACAGCCCAGGATTATTGTGAAGATCGAGTGAAAATAATATAAGTAAAGCGTGTTGTAAACGTTAAAGTGCTATATAGATGTTAGCGGTTATCATGGTTATCATTGCTACCTGTGTGACCTTGGGCAACTCACTTAACTTCCTCAGGCCTTACTTTCCTCATCTGTAAAATGAAAGAGTTAGACCTAATAAGAAAAATTCACATTTATATGGAACTTAGGGGATTTGAATCACTTTCCCCACAGCAACCCGGAGAGTCAGGCAGTCTAAGAACTATTTTACCTTTTACAGATTTTTATTTTCCATTTTACAGATGAGGAAACTGAGGCTCAGAGTTTAAGTGACTTGCCTGAAGTCAAGCAGCTAATAATTGTTGGGATTTAAACTCAAGAATCTCCTGACTCTGGGGGTAGCTAGGTGGCTCAATGGATACAGCATTGAGCATGGAGGCAGGAAGACCTGAGTTTAAATCCGATCTCAGACACTTACTGTGTGACCCTGGCCAAGTCACTTAACCTTTGTTTGCCTTAATCTAGTGGAGCAAGAAATGGCTGACCACCCCAGTATCTTTGCCAAGAAAACCCCATGGATAGTAATGGCATGCTCATGAAGAGTTGGATGTGACTGAGCATTCTTTCTATTATACCACAATGCTTAGTGATTCTTTTTTTTTTTTTTTTGGTGGGGGGAAAGCAGGGCAATTACAGTTAAGTGACTTGCCCAAGGTCACACAGCTAGTAAGTGCATCAAGTGTCTGGAATCAGATTTGAGCTCAGGTCCTCCTGATTCCAGGGCCGGTGCTCTACTCACTGTGCCACCTACCTGCCCCAATGCTTAGTGATTCCAGAGTTGACTTTTCCCTCAGCTCAAAAGAATTCCAGCATCCCAAGATTCATGGAGGCATCGAACAATAAGAGTTAGCGAGTGGTTATTTTTTGTTATTTTCGTCATTATCAGTATTTCCTGAGGATCTTAAATGAGCAGGGCATGACACAGACTTTTTGCAGGAGTTATGGTTCCTGCCCTTAGGAAGCTCACATTCCAAAATGAAACTGATGCTCTAGGCACTGTCTGTCTCCTCTATCGTGACTCTTCCCATAGTCTGTTGCTGTTTGATATCCCTCCCTCCCAACCCAAAACAACAAAACCCTGCTGGATGTTGAGAGAAGCCAGTCTGTCCCTTCTTTCTGTATAACATGAACTCTAACAGCTGTATGTCCTGAATATTGATTAGCTGTCTAATGTGTATATTAACCAGATATGTAGTATGAAAATTAACCAGCCTTCAGAGGGGCTGGTTTGCAAGTGCCGTAGGGCCGTAGGAGAAAGGATCAACAGTGGCTGATCTTGCCAAACACTGAAAGAGGCATTTATGAGAGTGAGGGAAGGGCATTTACATTCAGCGAGTCCAAAAGCTTAACCTTGCTCCAGATGAGTTCACGATTACAGCCTCCATCTCAGGAAACTCAAGATGAAATCCAGGAGGCATTTCCATTGGAAATGTCTCTAATGATGCTCCGGGTGACATTACTATAATAGACCACCCCTACACCTCTCCTCATTCAAACTGCACTCTTGTTGCACAAGAAAAGCTAAGGTCTAGCCATTAGACAATTAGTGTTTTGTTTCCCTGATTGAAAAATGTTAAAACACTATGAACTTCTCATGTGAATCCATACACTGGACCATGCACAAAGATGGCTGTGGGGAAGAAAGGAAACAGGCCTTTTATTAAACACCTGCTGGCACTGTGCTAAGCCCTTTATAAATACTCATTTAATCCACACAGCAATCCTGGAGGAGGGGGGAAGGGAGGTGCTATTGTTATCTATTTTTCAGTTGAGGAAACTGAGACCAGCAGAAGTTAAGTGACTTGCCCAGGGTTTGTTGTTATTATTCAGTCATTTTCAGTTGTGTCCGACTCTTCGTGAAAGATACTGGAGTGGTTTGCCATTTCCCTCTCCAGCTCATTTTACAGATGAGGAAACTGAGGCAAATAGGGTTGAGTGACTTGCCCAGGATACACAGCTAGTAAGTGTCTGAGGCTGAATTTGAACTCAGGGAGATGAGTCTTCCTGACTCCAGGCCCAGCACTCTGTCTACTGCACCACCTAGTTGCCTCTGCCCAGGGTTACAACTAGTAAATGTCTGAGTCTGGATTTGAATTCAGGTCTTCCTGACTCTAGACCTATCTCTCTAGCACCATCTATCTACCTCTTTGTAGGAGGTGGAAAACTACAGAGAGGGAAGTGAATAATAGGCAGCATTTACTTAGTGCTTATTATATTGTGGACACTGTGATAAGCGCTTTACAATTCTGGTCTCATTTAATCCTCACAACAATGCTTCGAGGTAGATGTTATAAATAACCCCATTTTATAGATGAGAAACTGAGGCAAACAGAGGTTAAGTGACTTGTCTAGGGTCACAGAGCTTGTCAGAATCCAGCCCTCCTCACTCCTCGTCCAGAGCTCTTTTCGTCCCTTTGTTGTCTGTGTTATATTGTCTGCCTGCTTTTACTTACATGCCTTTGTGTGACAGGGGACCCAAACCTGACCTGCAGGATGTTTGCACGTGCGTGATAACGAATGAGGAGGAGAGAAGGAAACAGAAAGGAGAGGAGAGCAGAGTCACTGGGAGGAGTAAATGAAATCGCTTTACGCTTGGCCGTTGCCAGACCACCTTCGAGTCTTGCGTCTCCCGCTGAGTGACCTTGGGCAGAATTATTCCCTCTCTCCTAGCCACAGTTTCTTTCATCTGTAAATTTTAAACTTTTGGATCCAGACCTGTGATTTCATCAGTGTGGGGGAATTCCCACCGTGAAAACTCCCTTCACCAGTGCAGACCAGCAACTCAACATACTCTTAGAACAGTCACCCACAGCACTGAGAGATGGAGCAGTTCTCCTATAGTTAATAATAACAATAGCTGGCATTTGTGCAGTGCTTTTATGTTTGCAAAGGGCTCCATAGGTACTATCTCATTGGATCTTCACAATAGCCCTGGGAAGTAGGTGCTATTATTATCCCCATTTTACAGGTGAGGAAATTGAGGCAGGCAGCAGTTAGGTTACTTGTTCAGGGTCACACTGCTAGCAAACATTTGAGGCTGGATTTGAACTCAGGTCTTCCTGACTCTAGGCCTGAGACTCTATTATTATTGTTGTTGTTGTTGTTGTTGTTGTTTTTATTAACTACACAGTTAATATATGTCAGAGTCAGGCCTTAAACCCATGTTTTCCTGATTCCAAAGATGTCCCTCTAACCTGTAATATAGGGAACATAATACTGTATTGGTAACTGTACATGATCAAATGAGGCCATGCATATACATGAGACCAGGTGTATAAGCAAGACCAGTTATATAAATATGGGTGTTGCCATGGCTAGAATATTGGATCGGGAGTCAGGAACATCTGAGTGCAAATTCTCCCTCAGACATTTATTAGCTGCGTGACCCCGGACACACAGGTCACACACCTTTCTCAGCCTCAATTTCTTCATCTGTAAAATGGGGATAATATTAGCACTTACCTCCCAGGATTGTTGTGGGGATCAAACAAGATTTTATCCATTCATCCATCCATCCATCCATCCATCCATCCATCCATCCATCCATCCATCTATCTATCTATCTCTGTCTATTTCTATCTATCTATCATCTATCTGTCATCTCTATCTATTATCTACCATTTCTATCTGTCATCTCTATTATCTATCTATCTATCTCTAATCTATCTATTCCTATCTATCTATTTCTATCTCTATTTCTAAGTATCTCTATTATCTATTTCTATCTATCTTTCTATTTATTATCTATCTATTTCTATTATCTATATATCTCCATTATCTACTTTTATCTATCTATTATCTATCTCTATTGATCTATCTTTCTATCTATTATCTATCATCTGTCTATCTATCTATCTATCTATCTATCTATCTACCTGTCATCTATCTATATCCATCTCTCTCTCTATCTATCTAATTCTATCTTTCTATCTATCTCTAATTTATCTATCTATTATCTATGTATCATCTATTTCTATCTATCTCTAATCTATCTATTTCTGCCTATTTCTATCATCTATCTATTTATATCTATCTCTATCTTTCTATTATCTATTTCTATCTGTCTATTATCTATTTCTGTCTATTTCTATTATCTATCTATCTCCATTATCTATTTTTATCTATCTCTATTATCTATTTCTATCGATCTATCTTTCTATTATCTATTATCCGTTATCCATCTATCTATTATCTATCTTTCTTTCTATCTATCATCTTTCTTTCTGTTTCTTTCTATATTATCTATCTTTCTTTCTATCTATCATCTCTCTGTAGATGCCAGATAGATATAGATAGATAGTTATGTATGTACATATACGTATAAAATAAATGCCAGCTGATTTTTGTTTGAATGGTAGTTATTAAAGACCATAATTGAGTTCTCTGTCTAGACTTTGAGTTTATTTAGTGTTTTTAATTCAGAAATGCTTTCAAATCTATTATCTCATTTTTAGCTCCCAACACAGGTAGGGAGGAGATGTGGGAGATGATTGTCTTGCCCAAAGCTGCAGTTAGTCAATGGCAGATTTATTAATCCCCTCAGAACAAAGAAATCGTTCAGTCCTTTCAGTTGTGTCCAGCTCTTTGTGACCCCATTTAAGGTTTTCTTGGCAGAGATATTGGAGTGGTTTGCCCTTTCCTTCTCTAGCTCATTTTACAGATGAGGAAACCGAGGCAACCAGGGTTAGGTGATTTACCCAGGGTCATACAACTAGTAAGTGTCTGAGGTTGGATTTGAACTCACGTCTTCCTGACTCTAAGCCCAGCACTCTATCCACTATACCACCTACCTGCTCTATTCCACTTAATAGCTAGGATTCATACAGCACTTTAAGGTTTACAAAGTGTTGTACAAATATCTCATTTGATTCTCATAACAACACTAGGAGCAGATAGGTTTAATGATTTGCCCAGGGTCACACAGCTAGTGTTAAGTATTTGAAGGAGGTAGGTGCTATTATCCCCATTTTACCTATATGGAAACTGAGGCAGACAGAGGTTAAGTGACTTACCCAGGACCACACAGCTAGTATTGAGTGTCTGAGTCTGCATTTGAACTTGGATCTTTCTTATTCTAGGCCCAGCACTCTATCCACTGAACCATCTAGCTGCCTCATACTATGCTGATCCTCTTGGACTCGGGTCTCCTGCTTCCTAGTCCAGGCTTCCCGGTTGGACACAACAGTGCCTCTGAACCTGAAAGCTAAAGAACCTGTCCATAAGGTATCATTCGCCTTCTTATGAATTGCGGCTAGTGTGAGGAATCTGTGATCTCACCAGTGTGGGGTCTCACCTCACTGCGAAAGATGTGGCTCATTCACATCTTTTCACCTGGCACGGTTCCTGTTCACTGCCTACACACGAGTCCTAGGCAAAGATCAACCTGACAGACTAGAGGACTTCCTTGGTTCTGTATCTTAGATGCTGGTGCAGCCCTGGGGCCCATGTGTTATTTCTCACTCTTGCCTCTCTCCTTTTCCTGTCCTATATGTCCCTGATATTGTCTTTTATGGCATTCCTCATGTTTAGGTCTTTGGCTATGTACAGTAGCCTCCTCACACCCACCATGTTTCTTTTCATTGACCTTCGCTGCTAATCTAATTTCTGTAAAATCCTGTGGTTACCCAGTAGAAAAGTGTGACCTAGTGAAAGGAGCTGTGGTTCTGGAGTCAAAAAGACCTAGGTTCAGATCCCATCTTTGATACTTATTACCTGTAATACCTTGTACAGGCCTCAATTTCTTTATCTATAAAATAAGAGAAGAAAGTTGGACTAGAGGGGAATTCTTTTTGGTCCGGGATCTCTGATCTTATATTCTGTGGGGGGCCAATTACAGACCTAGTGTTTAATGAACATGGGGGTAAAGTAATAATTAAGCTCTCCTCTCCCCTCCTGCCCCAAAGAGCGGAGAAAATTCACCTCCTTCCCTTCTTTGCAGAGGTGGAAGTCTATGGGTACTTTTCCTGAACTGCTTTTTATTTTTTTTCTCTTCTTTCTTCTTGATGTTTCCTAACAATGGAAGGCTTCCTGAGTAAGGTAGGAGAAATATATTCAGAAATGCTGTTGTTGTTCAGTCATATGTAACTCTTCCTGACCCCATTTGGGGTTTTCTTGGCAAAGATACTAGAGTGGTTTGCCATTTCCTTCTCTAGTTCATTTTACAGATGAGGAAACTGAGGCAAACAGGGTTAATTGACTTGCCTAGGATCACACAGCCAGTAACTGTCTGAAGCCATATTTGCTTGACTCCAGGCCCAGCACTCCATCCACTGTGCCATCTAGCTGCCCATTCAGAAATGAAGGCAATATAAAAAGAAAAGATAGCAATAAAAAAATTTAAAAGATGGTTATAATTCTTTACAGGAATGTGCCTCTAGACAATTCTATTTCCTGTCACTAACTTTAGGGCTCTGAAAACAGTGGAATGTGGAATCCTTCAGGACTGACTCAGTTTTGGAGTAGCCCAAATGGAGATGTTATTTCTACTCCCGGGGCAAGGCAGGTCTTTAAAGGTTTATGTTCTTTAAATTTCAAAGGTTTTATGTTCAAGTGTTGAGCCTAAGTCTTCCTTATAATCTCCCTGATGGCATTCTAGGAGCATTAAGCACACACAAAATTGAATGGAGAATTCTCCCGGCAAAATCCTGGAGCAAATGAGACCTAACAGGAAATCTCTTTCTACCATTCTCTGAGTTTCTTTTCCCACTCGACTCCTGTTTCGGGGCTGGCTTCATCTTCCCAGGCTGCATTACGGAAGGCACAGGATGGCTTTCCTGATGCCCATTTAGCTTCAGTCACCAAGCATGGGCAAGAGGTAAATAGCATGTTATAGTCAACTGGGCACTGGTCTTCCTCCATATGTAACCTTGTATTAGACTCCCAGGCCATTGTAACATCAGAAAGAAGCTGGCTCTCTGAGTTTTTTATTTTCTTGAACTTCTTTTATTAATGCAGTCAGTATTTGTTCTATAAATTATATTCTTAGAGAGTTGACTGAGGCTCTGTATGGTTATGTAACTGGCCCAGGGCCACATAGCCAGTGTGTGTTAGAGGTAGCATACAAACCCAGGCCTTTTTGGCTCTCTGTCCCCTCTGACAAGCTGCCTCTCACCCACAGCTGTTAGGTGTCTGCAAATTCCTTGACTATTTCAAGAGTGAAAATATGCTCTTTGGGTGTTGGTGATCCAAGCATATTTGGCATAGTGTTAATGGGATCCAGGCTTGGGTGTGTTTGTGAGAGAGCATGAAGTGTTTTTGGAGTGAGTGAAGTAGAAGAGGGATGTGGGTGAGGGAGTGGGAGAATGTACTATCAGTGAGAGTGTGGAAAGAAAATGAGAGGCAGCTGGTATAGCATCCATGCTTTGGGGGTCCCTTGAGTTAGGGCCATGTGCTTGGATCTGTGGAAGGACAGAAGGAGGGGCTGCTGGGGTTGGTAGAGGATGGTGTATTCTACTCTTCTGGAGCTTGGAGCCCTGGGTGCCCCTGGGGTCCAGTGCTCTCTCATGCAGTGATAGGAACATTAGAGTTCAGAGGAAGAAAACAAGCATTTATTAAGCACCTATTATATGCCAGGTACTGCACTAAGCACATAACGAACATTATCTCATTTGGTCCTCACAACAACCCTAGGAGGTGAGGCACTACTAGTATCTCCATTTTATAGTTGGGGAACCTGAGCCAGACAAAGGTTAAGTGACTTTCTCAGACTCACATAATTAGTAACTATCCAAGGCAGGATCTGAACATAGGTATTCTTAACTCCAGGCTCAGCGCTCCTGGGTCATTCAGCTGCCTCTAGATGGGTGACCTCTGGAGGACTTGACTTGAAATTGCACGTTACCTATTTATTAGCTGTGCAACCCTGGGTATCACTTAGCCATTTAGCAGCACTTGGCACTGCATTTTAGCACTATCCACTGTGTGCATAAATGCATACAGTAGGCACTTAATAAATGTTTACTGATTAATTGATTGATTGTTGGGAGGATCTAATGTCTAAAGTGCTTTGCAAACCCTAAAGCACCACATAAATGCTAGCTCTTACTAGCAAAGATGAGAGAGCCCTGGCAAATGTACATTTCTGACCTCTCCTTCACACCCCCTCCAGTTTTCTCTGAATGGGAAAAAGAGAGCATTTGGAGAGAAGCCCTCATTTCTGGAATCAGACTGTGAATGGTGAGCATTGACTTGGGAAAGTCACAACCCCAAACCTCAGTTTCCCCATATTTAAAATGGGGAATGATAATACTTGTATTACTTAGCTGACAGAGTCGTCATGAGGATCCAATGAGGCAACGTACATAAAAAGTAAGCTATTATTATTGTTATTAATAATAATCATAGTCTCTGCCCTTAGTGAATATGGAGTCTGGCAGAAGGGACAAGACACACACACATAAAAGACTGATTAATACTGACCAGGTGGTGGGTGAGAAGGGCCGAGTAGGATAGACAAGCTTTGGGAAGTGGGGCACAGAACAGGTGTTATTTGTCACCCATCCAAAGTGAACCCAATCAATCCTACTGAAGTCAACAGTCTTACAGGGCCAAAGGATAAAGGATGAGTGGTGTATGTGGGAGGTAGGCTTTCTGATGATTCAGGTCACCAGTCCCCAGCTCTGAAGGCAGCCCAGGCCTGGCTTTCACGTATTTCATCAGGACCCTGGTGATTTATGCTTTAAAATATGATGACAGTGCTGCACAGTATGAGTTGTAAATGAAACTCAGGAAGGAGGGGGAGAAAAAGTAGGGTATATCACTGATTCTCCATTAACAGCTTCAGGTTGTGAGAAAAAAAATCACAAAATGAATTAACCCTGTGAATAAAATCTGAGAAAAAAGGAATGAAATTGTAGTACTGGAAAAATCAGTTATTGCTAAGGAGAACCCTGCCCCCAGCCCCTAGCTAAAACCTCAGTTAGCATAATAAAGAATGGACTCAGACCTTTTGGAATCTAGCAAACGTCCCTGGGGCTCTGTGACTCCTCCAAGGAATGTCAATAGATAAGATTATCCCACTTAAGGATAACCAGTCAGAATTTGTGATCTGTCAGGACCTTTGTTCCTGTACCCCCAGACCACCCTGTGACCTGGCATGTAAATTTCCTATATAAACTACTTTTTCACCCCAATTCGGGGCCATTTTTGATATGGGCTAATTGCCCCTAAAATGGATGCCGGCTAATAAATTCTCCATTTAAAACTTATACTCTGTGGAGTGTCTCACTCGCTCTCGGTATAACAAAATCTGAGAAAAAAGTTATCTTATCCAGAGTATAACAAAAAAAATCCCCTAGAAATTAAAAAAAAACTTCTGTTTAAGTTGGATAAGAACTCATATTCCTCTCCCTCAATGATTGGAGATGATCTTTGTTTTAGAAAGAAATGCAGCTGCGTGCTGGGAGAAAGGAAGAGTTCAGCTCATATGAAGGAAGCTGGAAGATAGGACCAGCCTCTTGGACTAGGCAAAAAAGCACATATATGTCCCTCCAAGAGCAGTGTACTGTATCATCCATTTAAAAAAATTAAATTATATTTATATATCAAACTTTTTTTTTCTTCCACCTCTTCTCCTGCACCAAATGAAAAGAAAAACAAAACCCTTGTAACAAATATGCACAAGACAAATTCCAAAATTGACCATGTCCAAAAATATGTATCTCATCCTGCATATGTAGTCCATTCCTCTTTTTCAGGATAGTGGGTAATGTCTATCTGGAAACATGGTTGGTCATTGCATTGACCAAGGTTCTTAGATCTTTCAAAATGGTTCATTTTTATATGGCATTGTTATTGTATAAATTGTTCACTTGGTTCTCACTTGACTTTGCATCTATTTATCCAGAGCCATCTCTAGTCGTCTTGATCTATATCTGGCCACTGGACCCAGATGGCTCCGGAGGAGAAAGTGAGGCTGGTGACTTTGCACAGGGGCGCTCCCTCACTTAAATCTGATTCACTTGCAAATCATAGCATCACCTTCCTGAGGTCCTAGTCCTCTTTGAGAGTGAAGGACAAACAACAATTGTGTCAAACAAGAATTAGGAAGACCTAACTGCCAGACTAAGCAGACACTCCAGTATCTTTGCCAAGAAAACCCCATGGACAGTATTCTATAGTTCACGGAGTCACAAAGAGTCGGAGATGACTGAAAGACTAAACACTACCACCATCAAACTGCCAGACTTAGGCCTTTGCTAGCGATGTGACCATGGGCAAGTCACTTAGCCTCTGCCTTCCTCAGTTTCCCCATTTGTAAAATGGGTATAAAAGCGGCACCTACTCCTAAGGTTGTTGTAAAGATCAAATGAGATAATATTTGTAAAGTGCTTAGCACATATTGCTGTGCAGTTGTTAAAGTCAAGTTCAACTCTTTGTCACACCCACTTGGGGTTTTCTTGGCAAAGATACTGATGTGATTTGCCATTTCCTTTTCTAGTTTATTTTACAGATGAGGAAACTGAGGCAAACAGGGTCAAGTATTATGCCCAGGGTCACTCAGTTAGTAATTGGGGCTGAATTTGAACTCAAGAAGGTGAGTCTTCCTGATTCCAAGCCCAGAGCCTTATCCACTGTGCAACCTAGCTGGTCTTTGTAAGGCTATACTTATTTATACTTTATAATAGAGCCCATGAGTTGATGACATTGAGAGAGACAGAGAGAAAGAGAGAAAGACAAAGAGATAGAGAAACAAAGACAGACAAAGAGAGAGAGAGAGAGAGAGAGCAGAGAGTCATACACGTGTGTTGAATTGCACTGATTGAAGCTGACTGGGCATCAGGAAAGACATTCTAGTCCTTTGGTCATAGAGCCTGGGAGAACAAGGCCTGCCCAAAACTAGGAGAAACTTAGCTGCCGCAGAATGACACACACAAATGGCCCTGACCAAAGATGATGGACATATCCGACTCAAGCAATACACTACACCTGTTCAACCTAATTTCTAAAAGTTCTCAATGTTCTCCTGAAAACCCATCTAGAGCAGGGGTTCTTAGTCATTTTTATGTCATGACCTCTTTGGCAATTTGCTGAAACCTATGGACCCACCTCAGGATAAAGTTTTTAAATAGATAAATAAAATTCATAGGAAACCAAGGAAACTAAGGAAACCAATTCCATATTGGAATGAAGATGTTATGTTTTTCCTACCCAAGTTCATTGACCCCCTGAAATCTATATAGAGATTCCTTGGGATTATGTGAAACTCCTGAGAGAAGCCTGCAGTGAGGCCCTCTTCTATTACAACCAGATAACTAAGCATCAGCAGGACAGCTCTAAAGAGAACAGATGTGGAAAGTAAAAAGTGACAGGTCACATCGCTGCTGCGCTTTAAGGTTTAGAACGTGCTTTCCTTACAACAAAGCTGTGTGAGGTAGGCAAGAGGAGGATCAATAGCCCCGATTCACTGATGAGAGAAATGATGATCAGAAAGCTTCGCTGATTTGTTCATGGTCACAGAGCTAGTGTGAGGCCTGGCACTTGAATCTGGGTATGGAGTGCAAGCTGAGAATTCCTTCTATCACCCTTTCAGTCCCCTTCCAATGTCCTGGTCCTGAGATAAGTACAGTGAATTTATGTAGAGTTTGGGGGTACTTTGGAGGTATATTTCATTATGCTGTGGGCAGATACAAACATCATCTTTGGTTAAGCCCATCACTTCTCTCTCTCTCTCTCTCTCTCTCTCTCTCTCTCTCTCTCTCTCACACACACACACACACACACACACACACACTTTCTCTTTCTCTCTCACTTTATTTCTCTCTCTCTCACTCTCTCACTTTCTCTCTCTCTCTCTTCTCTGTCTCCCCCCTCCCCTCTCCCTCTCTCTCTGTCTCTCAATCTCTGTCTGTCTGTATGTCTCTCACTCAATTACCATCTCTATACAGATGCTTTCCAGATCTACATATTCAGCTCAAGTCTCTCTCCTATCACCAACTGCCTATTAGACATTGCAAATGGATGGTTTATAGCTATCTCAAGCTTTACATGACCATTATCTTTTCCTTCAAAATCACTCCCCCTACCGAACTTCCCCCTTACTTGCCTCGGAGAACCACCATCCTTCCAGTCATCCAGGTTCACAATCTATCACCCTTGATTCCTCACTCTCACTCACTCCACATATTCAATACAAATTTTGTTATTTCTACCTCTATTACATCTCTAGCATATGTCCCTGCCTTTTCACTCACACAATAGCCAGTCTAGTTCAGGCCTTGGTTATGTGCATAATACATACAAAATTAATACAAGGTGGTTTTCTTCATCTTGATTATGGCAATGAGCCTCCTTCCCTCAAGCCTTTCTCCTTTCTAAGTCCCCCTCCCTACCCCCTTTCCTCTATTAATGCTCTGCTCTGATACTTCATGATACAGAGCTGACCCTGGATTCTCAAAGGCCATGTTCTTAGAGTGCAAAGAGTAGCAAATTGTGTAAGGCTAGAAAAGTTGAGGAAAGGTCTAACGACCAGCTATGTGTCTGTCTTGGACAGCCAGCCTAGCTTGACATGTAGAGGCTCTTTCTGTAGAAATGAACTTTTTCTGGCCATTAATAACTCATAAAACCATTTACCTTAAATTTACCCTTTTTATAGCTTGTGGCGGGGTATATGTCTTTGCCCTTCTTTACATCTCCAGCACTCAGCCCAGTGCCTAGCACATTGTAAGTGCTTAATAAAGGCTTGATGACTTGACTTTACGAAAACACCATAGGGGTTGTGATCTGGCTTAGGGGGCACTCACACTGACAAAAATCACAGATCTCCTGAAGTTTTGGAGTGAGTCTTAACACCCACAAATAAGTCACCTATGGGTGACTTCTCCTGAGTGCAGTTAACCACACACATCCATGGAAAAAGTTGTGAGCAACGTCAGGAAGAGGCCAAGCAGGAAAATCTGACTCTTTAACAATTCTGTGCATGTGTGGTCTAGTGGAAATTATCCCATCTGACTGTTTTTACATTCTGTAGGAACGAAATTAAAATTTTGATGTAATGTTTGACTATGTCCAAGTGCTGTTATCATACTATCTTATCTTCTTCAGTAAGGCATGGCATTCCACATTTAATTTCAAAATGAGACCATGTAACTATCTGCTAATGTGGTGTGACTCTGCAACATTCATTAAAACAAGTGTTTAAGTTAGAGTGTACATAAGCAATATGCGAGTCTTCACTGGAAAACAGTGTATTAGATTTAATACAATTAAACCTAAATATATAAAATCCAAATTACAGATCCAAATCTAAATCGTAAGTATATACATACATAATTAATACCCAATTATGTAATACTGAATTACATAATTAAATTATGCTGACACATAGTCAGAGCAACTAGGTGGCTTAGAATCAGGAAGACTCATCTTGATGAGTTCAAACCTGGTCTCAGACACTGTGTGACCCTGGACAAGTCACTTAACCCTGTTTGCCTCAGTTCTTCATCTATAAAATGAGCTGGAGAAGGAAATGGCAAACCACTGCAACATCTTTGCCAAGAAAACCCTCAAATGGGGTCACAAAGAGTCGGACACGACTGAAACAACTCAACAACAGTGACAATTAGTAAAACAGAGGGCATAGCACTAAATTTTGGAAAACACAGATGCCCACTGTGCCTCACCTTATCATGGGCACTAGCGGCACTTATAGGGCAGCCTGAATGTCATGGGATCTGGAAGTGAAGGAGAGTGGAGTTGTCTCTCCAAATGAGAGTTGTGGTCATTTCATGTGAATGCTAAAGTTGAGTGATTCTATACCAACCCATCAGCAGAATTCCAGAACGGAAGGTAAGGTGTGATATAGTAGAAAGCAGGTTGGACTTGGAGTCAGGAATCCTGGTTTCAAATCTTGGTTCCTATAATTACTGGTTGTGTGATCACAGGCAGCTCATGCCATCTCCCTGAGCCTTAGTCTATGCATCTTTAAAATGGGGATAAAAATACCTGTACAACCTAGTTCAATGGGTTGTCATGAAGAAAGTGCTCTGTCAACCTTAGTGCAATGCATAAATGTGAGCTGTTACTAGCTGGAGTGGATATGTAGGATGAGTTTGTGAACATTATTGGATCACTGTGCATTTTCCAAAATGGCCACCTTTTAAAAAAGCGCTACTACTAATTATAAGCATTCAAGCTCTGCCTGTGCCACACTTTAACTGTGTGACCATTGCTTACTTTCTTAATATCTTGGTGCTCTAAGACTGAGTGATCCAGAGGAATTCTAATCCGCATTAGTAGAGAGAGTTTCCACACTAGGATATCTCTCTATTGATACAATCGCAGGTCCAGAGCTGCCCTCCGCCACACACAAAAAGACAAAAATACAGATAGACTTAAATGAGTGAATAGTGTTCATAAAACCATAACACACGTGCCAGGCAAAAGTTTGGGGTGGGTGTGTATAAGGATGTTTTACCAAGTTTTCCCCAGAAAATAATAAAGAAACTCTAGGATGGTGACACAGAAGAGGAACAGCCATTCTTGGCTGACCCAATGAGGGACTTACTCCTGCATGTTTTCTTATCTGGGTTCAGGTTAAATCCTTTCAGGCATCGACAGGAATAAGAATCCTCTGTATTAACACACTCATGCTGGCAACCATGGTTAAGGGAAGCACAGTAGTCCAACTCTGATTTAAAAAAGAAAAGAAGAGAAGAGAAACAATGACTTTGATTTAGGAAAACCAAAAGATACTCATCAATAACTCTTTCCTTGTTTTACAGGTCAAATTCCAAAATGGTAATATTTTGGGTGTTCATTCCTCTTCTCTTCCTTCTCCCTTCTTTTCTGAGAAGAATTCAGTAATGAACAAACATCTATTAAGCAGCTGTTAGGTACAAGGCATGAACTGTGTGTTTCTCCTTACCATATCTAACCTAGGCTCTCTGTGATCCCTCCTCTCTATGCCTTTTCCTGCCCTCATACCTATGCCCTCTTGCCTCCTTGCCTCTGTATCCACCCCTTCTCTCATGGTTAGCACCTGAGTGCTGTCCATGGTACACAGGGGTCTGGGCCTAGGGAACTGATGCCAAGTAGTGGAAGCTATAAGTTCTTGCAATAGCTGCTTACTTTCCCTCATCATATTTCTTGGACTTATAGGTAATCAGCCCTGATCTCTCTATAAACCCACATAATTATTCTTAGATATCAGCAAGGAATGCAAGCCTCAGTTACATTTGTGATAGTTGCTATTCCAGCTTGTTGGGAGAGTTTCCTCAGTGTTATATTGTGTCATGACAAACGAACCACCAATGAAAAATCTAATATTCCTCCATTTGTGCCCCTTTTTATGAAGTTATTTATATAAAGAACTTAGCATTCCTTAAAGCATTATAGAAGTGTGACCTATTATTATTATTGTCGTTGTCGTTCTATTCTTTGGTGTGTCCATTTATATAGTTTCTTGTAAGGGTGGGGATGTTTCTCAATACTGAATTGGAGGGATGTGGAAAGAACAGAGTGGATCAGTATCTCAGAAGATTCAGCCTATGATGTTTGCTGGTTAAGTGCTAGACAATCTCTAGGTTTGTGAATGAACCTTACTCCCCTGAGGCTCTACCTACAACCATAAGAAGAAGCAAAATCATTCTTTGTTTCTCCTTCAGTCTCTTCACTGGCTCCTTCTCTTTTGCCTACAAAGTCAACGTGAGAGAGGGAACATGGCTGAAAATAGAGATTTGGTAATTAACTGTGTAGAGGTGATAGGTGAAGCAGTGGGAGAGGATTTCGTCACCAAGAGGGATCTATAGTGAGAGAACAGAAGATGGATGAGGGCACCAAACCTTTGGGGACACATGAAGGAAAGAAAGAAGAAAAGACAATGAAGTAGACAAAGAAGGAGAGGTCAAAGATCTAGGTAAACAGGAGAACCTCTGTCACGGAAGCCAAAAGATACTGTTCAGAAGAAAGAGGGATGGTCCATATTGTTAAATAGTATAGGAAGGTCAAGGAGGATGAGAATAGAAAAGAATTCCATTTAATTTGACAAGAAGGAGGCTACTGGTGACTTTTTAGGAAGAAATGTCAGTAGAGTGGTGGGACAGAAGCCAGATTAAAATGGATTGAGGAGTGAGTGAATGTCAAGGGAGTGAATGTAGGAAGTACAGATGATTTGTTCCCTAGAAATCCAGCAATGAAGGGGAAAATAGAGGGATTAGAAGGCTTAAGGGGAAATTTAAAAATTTATTATTATTTAGGATAGGGGACCTGTACAGAAGTGATAGAGTCAGGTAGAGAGTAAGGAACCAATAAAGAGGGAAAGATTGAAAGTTTCATCAAGAAGAGGGGTGTGATTAATGGAATGAAGTCCCAGAGAAAATAGAAGAAAGGCATCATTCCTGAATCCAAGTCTTTATCTGTCCTGTTCCTCTCTCCTAGAGTGTCTTTCCCTCTCTTCTTCACCTATCCAGAACCTACCCCTCCCTCAAAGTCCAACTTGAGAGCCAAGTCCAATAATATTTCATACATAACTATAAGTGAGCTTTTAAGCTGGGTAAAATTATTTCATATCTATTTTCTTATTCAATCACTTGTTTATCTCTCATTCGATCAGTATCACTGTGAACTAGTAAGGCAAATACTAGTTATGTCCATTTTATAGCTGAAAAACCCAAGATGCAGAAAGGTAAATTTCCCGAAGTAATAAAGCTAGCTAGTGGTCATGAGGGAACGAGATAGAAAATGGGTCTCCTGACTCCCAGTAGTGTATACTGCTGGCCTGTCTCCTTCCCTCAGGTTTCTTTTCCACAAGGCCTTCCCTGACCACTCCAAGCAACTCTGATCTCCTTTCTCCCTAAAGTCCTGTAGAACTTACCTAAAGTCCTGTAGAACTCAGTGCCACTATCATTCTTTTTGACACTTGGTCATATGTAGGCTTGGAAAACTTATGGTTTCATGGGTATCTATAGTATCTCACCAACTGAATTGTAAATGCTTGGAAAACAGAAACTATGTCTTAGATTCACCTTCCCCTCATACTTAACACAGTGTCATCAAAAGAATGAATTAATTCAAAATCATATTAAAAATTAATTCAGCATCTTCAGTTGCAGAGTATTGAATCAATTAACTAGCTCATCAGTATATATTTAGTTAGGTGTATATCTATCTGTATCTGTGTATCCATCGATGTATCTATGTATCCATATATCTATGTATCTATCTATGTATCTGTGTATCTATGTACCTATCTATGTATCTATCTATATATCTATATATGTATGCATGTATATATATGTATCTATGTATGTATGTATCTGTGTATCTATATATGTATCTGTGTATCTATGTATGTATGTATCTATCTGTGTGTCTATCTATGCATCTATGTATCAGTGTATCTATGTATCTGTGTATCTATGTATGCATGCATGTAAGTATGTATGTATGTATGTATCTATCTATGCTAACACCCCTATTACACAGAATCACAGATGAAGAATGCCTGTACACCAATACTACAGCCAAGTTCCTTTTTTTTTCTGTCTATAGCCCTGCCATTTTATAGCAGCTGGAGCTGCAGGGAAGATATTGGCAGGTAGATAGAGCAAAAGAAGCAAATTGATGACCAGCAGCTCATCTCTACTGTAACTATCCATCCAGCTGTGTCCTCCAGTCCCGTGTTGCCCCTAATCCTGGTGCCTGCTAGGAGTGGATGTAAGAATATCAAGAAGGTTAAGTATTGGAATTCTTTTTTTTTGTTTTAGTTGTATGTGTGTTTCTAAGTACTGGATTCCTTGTTTCTGTAATAAATGTTTATGAAAAGTCATTAAAAAATAAATTGAATCCCATTTTCTCAGAGCTGGTATTTCAGAGCTTCTTTATCTTCATCTAAAAATTAATCTTTAGTTGGATCCTAATATGTGAGCTTTAAGCCTCTCAGTCAAGGAAGTAAATGAACATTTGTGTGCACTAAAGAGCTCTATATTTATAATAACATACTTTTAGTCCTTTTGAAAAGTGGGTTTGACCACTTCTTAATTTAGAGATTATTTGAAGATTATATTTTGGTGTATCAGATTTTCCTTCCCTTTTCCCTCTTTCCTTTTTTTCTTCCCCCTTCCCTCTCTCCCTTCTCTCCTTCCTTCCTTCCTTCCTTCCTTCTTTCCTTCCTTCCTCCTTTCCTTCCTTCCTTCCTTCCTTCCTTCCTTCCTTCCTTCCTTCTATACTTTCCTCTGTCCTTCTCTCCCTCCTTCTCTTCCTTCTTCCCTTTCTTCCTTGACACTGGGTCTCCCTATCTTGACCAAACTATGTTTAGTAGCCACTTATGGGCTGATCTTATTGTTGATTTGCCCTGCTCTGTTTCTGACCTGGGCTGTTTTTGTCCTCTTTATATGCAGCTTGGTGATTCCTTCTGTAGCCCCCTTCCCAGGGACTCACTATTGGTGCCAGACTTAGTACGGGTACTAGACTGGCATAAGGAAGGCCTTCTGTAGCTTAGAACTCCTGAGCTCAATCAATCTACCAGCCTCAGGATCCCTAGTAGCAGGATTTACAGATTACAGATGTTACAGATGTTACAGGGATTACAGGCACCACCATGCCTGTCTTGTATCATATAGATTCAAGAGTAGGACACTCTTGGACCTATAAGGATGGACTATTTGATACACCATCTTACAACATTCCAATGAAGATTTTTAAAAAATTCTGCCAAAAAATAGTAGATATATAGTTATGTTAACGTCAAATGACACGTCAGGGTCTCTTTGGAAGGAAGGTAGGATCCTCCCCTCCAAGTGTAGATCTTTTATGGAAAATGAAATTTCTGATTCTCCAGAGCATGAATCTTGGAAAAGACTGGGATAACTTGTCAAGAAGGTCAAGAAAGGGTGGTCATTAAGGTATAATAGGAGAAGAAGAGTTTAAAAAAATTCTACAGAAAAATCAAGGGTTAATTTGGCATTGAGATACTTCAATGCCCAAAGCCACCTAGTATCATCAGAATGCCGCATTTTGAAACTTACTGTTGCATGTTCTTTTATCTGGGTTAAGAGCAAATCCTTTATGGCATCTGCAGAAATAGGAATTATCAGCATTTACACACTCATGTTCACAGCCATGGCTTTCTGAGGCACAGTAATCCACAACTAGAGAAAAAATAAAAATATTCAAAGTTAAATTAAAAATGAAATCAAAGATAACTAACACGCATGCACCATCTACAAGAACAAAGCAATACTAAAAATAATTCATGTTCACATTGTTTATGACTAACTAATATTTACATCATTTACATAGCTATTTCCCACTTTCCCACAGTCACTCTGTTTGGTACACAGTGTAGATATTATAATCTCTGTTTTATATATGAGGACACTGAAGTTCAGGGAGGAGAAGGGGAAGAGAAAAGATCATTGGATTGCTGAGAAGACCTGAGTTATTCATAGTTGATCATCACACAATGTTGCTGATATGGTATACAATGTTCTCCTGGTTCTGCTCTTTTCACTTTGCATCAATTTACGTGAAGTCTTTCCAGGTTTTTCTGAAATCTGCCTGCTTGCCATTTCTCATGCACGACAGCATTCCATTACATTCATATACCACAACTTGTTCAGCCATTCCCCAATTGATGAGCATCCCCTCAATTTACAATTCTTTGCTACCACAAAAGAACTGCTATAAATATTTATGTACATGTGGATCCTTTTTCCCATTTTTATGATCTCTTTCGGATACCGACCTAGAAGTGGTATTGCTGGGTCAAAGCGTATACACAGTTTGATAGCCCTTTGGGCATAGTTCCAAATTGCTCTCCAGAATGGTTAAATCAGTTCACAACTCCACCAACAGTGCATGGTTGTCTCAATTTTCCCACATCCTCTCCAACATTTGTCATTTTCATTTTCTGTCATATTAGCCATTCTGATTGGTATGGGGTGGTACCTCAAAGTTGTTTTAATTTGCATTTTTTAATCAATAGTGATTTAGAGCATTTTAATATGACTATAGATAGCTTTGATTTCTTCTTCTGAAAACTGCCTCTTCATATCCTTTGACCATTTATCAGTTGGGGAATGACTTATATTCTTATAGCTTTGACAGTTCTCTATTTGTTAAAGGTGAAGAGAAGGGAACAAACATTTGTTAAGCACCTACTATATACTAGGTATTGTACCAAGCACTTTACAAATATTGTCTCATTTGATCCTCACAACCTTGGGAGGTAGGTGCTATTATTATTCCCCTTTTACGTTTGAGGAAACTGAGGCAGACAGAGGTTAGTGGCTTGCCCAGGGTCACACAGATATTAAGTGTCTGATCTGAACTTGGGTTTTCCTGGCTCTAGGGCCAGCTTTCTATCTACTATGACACCTAGAT
Organism: Trichosurus vulpecula; assembly: GCF_011100635.1. Lineage (NCBI taxonomy): Eukaryota > Metazoa > Chordata > Mammalia > Diprotodontia > Phalangeridae > Trichosurus > Trichosurus vulpecula. The sequence continues at coordinate 149,275,254 of NC_050573.1, forward strand.
GCTAAGAAAAGTGACTTGCCTATGGTTATACAAATACTGTCAGTGCCTGGATTCAAACTCAGGTCTCATGACTCCAGATCCAGTCCTCTTTCTAGTATGCCAAGTTACCAAAGAGATAATACTGTATTTAACATCTTGGTCAACTAGTTATGTAAATGTGATAGCTAGCCAGTCAAAAGGACAATAAATTGTGTTTGTTCTTTTGCTCCCAGGCTAATTAATGGGTTTTTTTAAAGAACATAATTTTGATGTTCTAAGACTCCTTAAGTACGCAAAGTCCTAATATTCATTTTTTTCAGTCAACAAACTATTAGGTTGGGAACAGAACACCCACGCAGTCTTAATCTCTGAATGTATTGCTCATCATGGGACATTAGCCAATTGCTAGAGTTTAGCCATAACAAAAACACAGAGATAGGAACCAAATCCTAACAAAAGCCAACTTCTCATCTTTCAAATACCATTGAATTGTTTTAATTTTTTTTTTAGCATAATCATTAATGAGAACATCCAATAACATCTTGATCAGGAGTTGGCAGCTTGTTGTGTATATACTGAAGTTTACATGCAGGCTAGTAGCATTCATTGGCATGAAGGGTGGTTGACACAGGCATGGTGATGTAAAAGCTGGCAGCCCACACACACTTCCCTATTCTATGCCCCTGAATTCTCTTACAGCATAGAATTTTGAGATGGAAAGGCCTTTAACAATCTTCCAATTTAACTGCTCCCATTTTATAGACAAGAGAACTGATAGAATGACCTGTCCAAGGTTACATAGGTGCTAAAAGGTAAGAGGCAGGATTTGAATGCCGGTCTTTTGAGCACCTTGAAAAACACAGAGGTAAAAGGGGTTAGAGCTTTGGTATTTACTAGATCTATACCTAAGAAAGGGAGAAAGGACCAGTATATGCAAAAATATTCATAGCAGCATTTTTCATGGCAGTGAAGAATTGAAAACTGAGGGGAACAAGTGAACAAGTTATGATATATGTACATAATGGAATACCATTATGCTGTAAGAAATTATGAAGGGGATGCTTTTAAGGGAACCTAGGAAGTCTTACATGAACTGATACAAAGTGAAGTGAGTAGAACCAACATAACAATTTACACAATGACAAGAATACTGTAAAGACAAACAACTTTGAAAGATTTAGAAACTCTGAGCAACACAGTTGAAATCAACTACAGTTCCAGAGGACTTTTGATGAAATGTGCTACCCAATTCCAGAAAGAGGGCTAATGGACTTAGAGTGGGAATTGAAGCTTATTTTGGTGGGGGGGGGGGGGAGAAGGAGATATGGCTAATTTAGGATTTTAAAAAATTGACTATTCATATTTGTAGCAGATTTTATTTTTCTTGCTTTCTCAATGGATGGGGAGGGAAAGGAGGAAGAATTTGGAAAAGATAATTTTTAAAACTGAATTAAAATTTTCAACTTTTGTAGCACTTTTGAAAGGTTGTAAGGCTTTGACATATCTTTCTTCCATATTTGAGAATCACTTACTCATGTTAATTCCCTGGGTACTAGAATTCTAAGGCATGCAGCAGGCCCAGACTACTCCATCACAGGGAAAACAAGAGCTTTTAAAACCCAAAAGTGTAATGATGCATTCACCCCAAACTTCCTTTTTCAGTGGGGGGACCTCTGAGATACCTTATACAACTTCATTTGGTAGAAGAAATTGTATTCTTAAAAACAGAGGCGTACAAAGGTAGTACAGAATAGTGGTGGATAGAGAGTCAGGAAGTAGGTTCAAATTCCATCCCTGACTCATATTGTCTGTGGGGGATCCCAAACAAAGCTCTTCTCTTGGCTCTCCAAGAAACTTTCTAAGCCTACAAGTTGCAGAGGAGGTACCAATTTGAATTAGAAAAGGGAGTTTCCTCATTAAAATTTCCTCCAATAATAAAATCTGTTGTATTATAAAAATAAAAATAGAGGAGTAACTAAAGCCTGGTTGGGGAGGAGAGGACCAGGGAGGATGGAAGTGCATAGTAATCTTCACCTAGAACTCAGCAATGACTGTATTTTCTCAAGTCTCATTCTAGTTCCAAAAAAATCGGTCCTTACATAATGTTCTCTTGAAGTTTATACTGTTTCCCACAGGACTCAGAAGTCTAATTTCTCATTTATTATATTCCAGCTCTCCTGACTACAAAGTCATAATCACACAGAGACGGGAACCATACTTGCTATTTTTGGTCTCTGAATGACTTGAAAGAAACCATTTCCCAAATAGCCAGTAGCTGTCTATAACGATAAAGGCTACTTAAGTGCTATATAACGAAAAGTAGAGATTTCTGGCTCTTGATGTAAAATCTGGCTACACTCCAAGGGTTTTCTATGATGGAACAGTCTGCAGTGTGGATAATATTGAGCAGAAACAAGGCATTTTTAGGAAGAAGACACATATTCTTAACAACTGGAAGTGCCCAGAGATCAAAAGCCAAGTCTACTGTTGAGAGAAGTTACAGATAAAATGACTTCCTAAGCAAACACACACATTCACATAGATGTACAAAGACACTTGTGCACACCTATACAACTTTACTTTCCCCACCCCTGAAATATCTCTAAATTGCTAAATTCAGAAATGGCAAGTTCAGTAAAAGGGTTTCATGTTGACACTGGTTATATTATTCCAGGAGTTCTTAACCCTTTTTAAAGTCATGGACTCCTTTGAAGGTCTGATGAAACATATGATCTTCTTAGAATAATGGTTTTAAATGCATAAAAAAAATACAGAAGACATCAAAGGAGACCAAAGATTAATGGGGGAAAAAAGACGTAATAGTTTTCCTCTCCAATTTCACAGATCCCTGGAAATCTGTCCATAGATTCTCTGAAAATAATATTTAAAAAGAAGCTACATTATTTTATGTTTGAGTTGTTTGTTCTTACACATCAACATTCTAATGACAGCCTAAAAGTGTACCTGGTATTTAATTGGCCAATCCTACCTCACAGGGTTTTTGTGAGCCTCAAATGAAACATTATATATGTAAAACACTTTGCAAACTTTAAAGCATTATATAAATGTTATCCATTATTACATATGCATCTATTTTATAGTATGTTGTTCATCCTCAAATAAATAAATAGATAAATAAATAAAATATGTATATATGTGTGTGTGTATTGTGTATAGGACAGTATATAGTACATATACGTATATATACATATAGGATATGTATATAAATACATATATACATATATAGGATATGCATACCTATGGGATAGTATATAGTATACATACACATACAGATATGTATAGTATATATATGTGTATATATATATGCACATTTATCCATATGTATAGTAGAGAGAATACAGACACACTACTAGAAGCTGAGGGGGATTACAAAAAACCCCACAATTTCTACCCTAAAAGAACATGTCTAATTGAGAAACTAAAACAAAAGAATATAGATTACAAGCTCCTTGAGGGTGGAGACTGTTTCTTTTTGTCTTTTATATTGAGCTATACTGTACCATGGTGAATATTTGTTAAATTGAATTGAATGACCGTATACTTCCTTATTATTTGACCTTTTATTTAATCTGACAAACATTTATTAAATGCCAACTTTGCCCAAGGTACTATGCTAGGGCTGAGGCTACAAAGTCCCTCAAGGACTTTATATTTTACTATGGAAATACAAAATGTGCACAAATAGATACAAGATAATTTGTATCTATTGTCTGTATTTGTATTGAAAAGTGAGAAAGAGACTACTAACAACTAGGGGACCCAGGAAGGTCTCATGAAGAAGGTGGCACCTGAGATAAACCTTGAGGGAAAACAAGAATTCTGAGGAGCAGAGATGAGGAGGGAGGACATTTCAGGATTCAGGGATGGTCTTTGAATATGCACAAAGGCAGGAGATAATCTAATGTTTAATCTTGGTAACTTAATGTGAAGGATTTTGAATTGAAGGTAAATAATGTGAGATAAGCATGAGAAGGTAGTGGAGAGTCAGACTGTGGTGAATGTCTGGCTATGGAGCTTATAATTTATCCTAGAAGCCATGCTGCTGCTGTTTGTCCTTTGTTCTTGAAGAGGACCACAACAGCAGGGAGGTGATGCCATGACATGCAAGTGAATTGGATTTAAGTGAGGGAGAGCTGTGCAAAGTCACTAGCCTCACTTTCTCTTCCAGAGCCATTTGGGTCAGATATGGATCAGAACAACTGGAGATGGCCCAGGACGCAGTGGGGACCTTGGCCTTTTCAAGTTAAGATCTTTAACAGGTCTTGATAGAGAGCCACTCAAAGCCTTTTGAGCAGGGGAGTGAAATGGTCAGTCCTGTGTTTCTGAAATATTATTTTGACCTCTGTGTGAAAGATGGCTTAGGGAGGGGAGGAACTGGAGGCAGGGAGACAAATTAGGAAGCTGTTACTGAAAAAGGCAAAAATGAAATTAGCTGCTGCCTTTGATGAGCTTATATTGTACTGGAAGTGGTATACAGGCAGACGAGTTAAGTATAATGCAGGGTATGGGGGTGAAAGGAAGGAAGGAGAGATAAACAAAATGCTCTAGGAGGATTTGAGGAGTAAAAGATCAGTCACATTAGGAATAACTGAATAAATTGTGGAGAATGAGTGGAATGGAATATTTCTGTGCTGTAAGAACCAATGAATCTGGAGAATTCAGAGCAACCTTGGAAGGTTGGTATGAACTGATTCAGAGGGAAATGAATAGGTCAGGAGAACAATTTACAAAAAGATCAAATAAGATAATACATGTAAAGTGCTTTGCAAACTTTAAAGCACTATATAAAAGCTAGCTACTATTATAATTAATAATAACAATATAAAGCTTAATGAGACTTCAGCTGATTCTTGAAGATAGATAAGAAATCAGAAAGCCAAAAATTAAGGAAGAGTTCATTGCATGCATGGAAGATGGCTTCTGTGAGGTCAAGGTGGTGAGAGACAGGGCATGTTGAATTAAGGGAATAGCTAACAGTCTGGTTTGGCTGCAACCTTGAGGCAACAGAGTATCCTAGAACCAATAAGGAACCACTGATGGGTTTTGAGCAGGAGTCTTATGTGTCAGACATATCCATTAGGAAGATTATTTTGGTATCTGATGGATTGGAAAAGGGAGAGCTTGGAGGTAAGAAAACTTAGAGGTAAGGATACTGTTAAATAGATAGACTGTTAATCAGTATTGCTGCGTGGCCAGCAAGACCTGGAATAACACTGCCTCCAAAGAACTAAAAATGAGCATCATAATATGGTAGGTGTGATAGCGTTCAACATATAACCCATAAGGAATGCTGAAAAAGAACAGGAATAAATGATGTCATTAGAATTGAATGACAGAAAGAGAAGATGGGCTGGTCACATGTTGAGAGTGAAGGATGACACGTGGGTAGCCAGAGTGTTCCACTGCTTCCCTCACAGAAAATGAGGAAGAATTTCAACCCATTGAGTAAACTCCTATTGCGAACTTTTGGGGGAAAATGAATGAGAGTCCTACAACATGGACAGGCATGGAGGGGTTATGATTTGAGTGGTAGAGGGAATTCTCAAACTGAAGAGATAATTGATCCATTGAGAATCTGTCTAAGGTGATAAGAGCCTGAAGATGATGGTGGCAGTGTGAGTGGAGAGAAGAGAATGGATTTGAGAGATGCGGTGGAGGCAGAATAGACAACCCCTGGCAACTGCCTGGATGTGGGATGAGGGAGGGGGAGAGTCAAAGATGACTCGGACAATATGTATTGTATAGCTGACTGGGAAAATAATGGTGTCCTCCTCAGAAAGAGGAAAGTTTGAAGCAGAGGTGGATTTAGGGGAGAGGTTGATGAGTTCAGCTTTAGACATACTACCTTGGGTAAACTATGTTGACTAAGCCTAATAGCTCACTGAATTGTGAGGAGAGCATTTGGCAAAACTTAGAGTCTTGTATCAATGTAAATGACTCGTCATGGTCCACTCCCACGGTTTCAACAATCACCTGTAGAAGGATGGCTTCCAAAGCCATGATTGCTTTCCCGACTTTTGATTGTGCTTCTCCACAGCAGATGGGCAGCTCTATCTGCTAATGTCCTACTATCACCTTGATTTCTATTTGTCCAAAATTGAATTCATCATCTTTCCCTCCAAACCAGCTCTTCTTCATTTGGGTCAATGGGGCTATTAATAGCTGCCAAGGCTCAAGATCTTAAAGTAATCCTTAACACTTCCCTTTTTCCTCCTCTCACATATCAAGTGAATCACCATTTTTTTCAGATTTTTCTTTCAGAATTTCAACCAATTCCTTTCCATTTCTATGAACATCACCTTCATCCAGGACTTCATCATCTCACACCTTAACTATTGCAATAGTCTCCTTACAGATCTTCTTGCTGCTAATCTCTCCTTTGTCCAATCTAGTCTACATAGCATTGCCAAATTAATATGTCTAAAGCAACACTTTGTATGTATCTACCACTCCCTTCCCCCATGCACACTCAGAAACCAGCATGGTACCACTGGAAAGAGGACTGGCCCTAGATTTAGAGGACCTGGGTTCAAATCCCACCTCCGACACTTAACTGCGTGACTTTGGGCAAGTAACTTAGCTTCCTTGGGCCTCATCTTCATCATCAGTAAAAATGAATCAGGAAGAGTTTTTAATGAGTTCAGATCTGACCTCAGACACTTACTAGCTGTGACCCTGTGCAAGTCACTTAACCATTTGCCTCAGTTTCCTCATCTGTAAAATGAGCTGGAGAAGGAAATGATAGACCAAGACCACTCCAGTATCTTTGCCAAGAAAACCCCAAAAGGGGTCAGGAAGAGTCGGAGATAGCTGAAACAATTCGACAACAACAACAGGTGATGCAACGAATGGGACGCCGGACCTAGAGTTAGGAAGTCTCTAGTTCAGATTCTCCTTCAGGCACTTACTAGCTATGTGACCACGAGGAAGTCATTTAACCTCCTTCAGCCTCACTTTCAGGAGGTGTCTACCTCCCAGGGCTGTTGTAAGATAAAATGGAATCATATTTATAAAGTGTTTTGCAAACCCTTTAAACACTATAAAAATGCTAGCTATTATTAGTATTCTTTTAACCATAAGCCAGTGAACTTGACTTTGATTCCTGGCAAAATTCTTGAATATAGTATTAAGATGATAGTTTGTAGGCACTTAAGGAAGTGGCAGGCACCAAGAGCTAGCCCTCATTTATCAAGAACAAGTCATGCCAGACTGACTGGTGGCCTTTTGGGCAGGATACTGGTATATCCGAAAATCAATATAGCCATAATATGCCTACATTTTGGCTTAGGCATTTGACAAAATCTGTCTTGTGGACAAGATGGAAAGATGGGGCCCGGATGATAGTACAACCTAGGTGGATTTGGATCCATGTCAATGACTGAGCTCAAAGGATATTGATTATCAGAACAAAGTCAACCCGAAAGGAGGTTCTTAAGTGTCCTTGGCCCCATTCTGTTCAACAAAGTTGTTAATGACTTGTATGAAAGCACAGGTGACATGGTTATCAAAAATTGTAGATGCCCCAAATCTGTGAGGGGATAATAACTCAGACAGCAGTGTTGAGACAGGAGAAGATTTTGGCAGGCTGTTGAGATGGACCCAATTTAAGAACATTTAATAGGGATAAGTATAAAGTTCTGTTCTTGGAGTAAAAGGAAGTTAACTGCAGAAGTACTGATTGAGAAAGGTGGGCCTTGGCAAAAGTTCTAATAAAAAATATCTTGGGGGTTCAGTGGACTGCAAACTCAGCAAGAGATAGCAGAGTGATAGGACTGAAAATGCTAATGCAAACCTTTCCAGAATCAGTAAAGTGATATTCTGACTTATGCTTTTATCAGACCTCAATTCGACTCCTGTGGGCCCCTTCTCTCAGTGGTAAATTCTTCCTGAAAGACTTCTTCCCTTCTGGGTAAAGGACTCAGACTTGCTGTTCTTGATTCTCTGGACGTAGTTACTATGTGGCTGTGTGGGCATCTTCTCCCTACTCCAGGTTTTATGGGAACTCCCCTTTTTATGTGTTATCTTTCCCCATTAGAATGTAAGTTCCTCGAGGGTGGGTTCAATCCTTCTTTTCACTGGTATTTGTATGCCCAGCACTTAGGACAGTGCCTGGCACATAGTAAGCACTTAATAAATGCTTGTTCACTTGCTGATTCCCATAGGAAGGTCTTTCATAATCTGAAGAGCATCCAGAGTAAAACAGTGACCAAAATGGTGATAGTGCAGTGCTTGGCACATAATAGGCACTCAATAAACACTTGTGCACTGACTGATTTTAAACTGTATCAAAAGAAATGGTTGAAGGAACCAAGGATATTTAATTTTGAGAAGAGGTGACATGATCACTCTCTTCAATTATTCAAAGGGGAATATATGGAAGAGAGATGCGCAGAATATAATCTCTCTGAAAGCAGGGACTGCTTGTCATTTTGTCTCTGTATTTCCCAGTGCCTTGCACGTAATGAGCATTTAATGAACATTTCCTGAATTGAACTGAGTTGAATTAGATTTGTTTTATTTGGCCTCAGAGGACAGTTCTAGGAGCATAGGTAGAAGTTGCAGAGATGGACTCCAGCCCAATCTAAGGACAAAATTCCTAACAGAGCTATTTTAAAATGGAATAGGCTACTTAAGAAGGTAGTTAAGTAACCGTAAGCCATTGCTGCAACTGGTTGATGGGGAGGATGGATGGTTGACCACTCGTTGGGATGTTGTAAAGAGTATTTCTATGTAACTATGGGTTCAACCCAATGGTCTCTGGGGGCCCTTTTTACACTTCCATGATCCACTTTCTTTCATTCCCTGCTTGGGCCCAATATACGGGAAAGAGGATGGGTAGTCTTATCTACTTATGGGAAACAGGAAAATAACTAGTAATAAGTTTGGCTTGTTAGCTAACTTGGCTAATTTAGCTCCTGGGTAACAAGTCACTGTTATCTCTTGATTATCATATGCCAAGTAAATGTCAAATCACAACAATAAATTGCAAAGAGAACCCCAAAAGTTAACTTAAACTATCCCTTGTGCCAATTGGGTGCTTATTCTATGACATTCCAAATTAAGCATTACCTACACATCTCCCCATATTAATATGCCTACCCTCAGCTAGGTTTCCAGCATCCCCCAGAGCTTTGCTCCAAGCCCAATTAACCACCTCATTCTCTATCTCAGTAATCAAGACATTCCTCAACCTGTTACCTAGGGCCCATCTGGCCTCCACACACAGAATCACAGAATTCAAGAGTTGGAAAGGACCTCAGAGGCCATCTAGTTTAACCAACAGCTGACTGAAAAATTTCTTTTTAGGGTCTGCTTTCTACATGATCCAATTATGGCCATATTTTCTGGTCATTTCAGAATGAATATAAGAAGTATTTAAGGGAGGGGGGAGGAGAGGGAGAGAGAGAAAATTTGGAACTCAAAAACTTGTGGAACCGAGTGTTGTAAATTAAAAAGAAAAAAGAAAAAAAAGAAAGAAAAGTATTTAAAATCTTGGTTTATTTTCACTTTAAATGGTGCCCCGCTCTTCTGCTTTTGGCATCTTGGCTATGAAGGCAACCCAGGAAGAATAGGCCAATTCCACTCTAGGGGAATGCCTTTTGAAATTCTTTTTACTCTTGTCTGTGTGCCTGTGAAAAAGCCTGTGAGGCTATCAGCTTCTATTTGACGGAGGATGGGGTGGGGGTTAAACCCAAGCAGCTGTAACTGCTGACTTGGAAACACATAGAGTTCCTTCTCACCTTGGTTCCCTCTTCTCCCTTCCCCTCACTTGATTCTTCCATAATATACCACTTTAACATCAATACTCACTGACACATTTCTTCCCATCTTCAGCCAGGTTGTAACCATTATAACATTGGCAGACATAGGATCCAGGAACGTTCACACATATCTGCTCACAGGCATGGTCCTGCATTTCACATAGATCCTGAACTGAAACATAGCATCATGCCATTAGAAGATGATGATTGTATGGAAACCACAGACACAGCTTTATGATTTCAAAGCACAAGACAATCTAACTTATATTCTTCAGCATTTTAAATTTGAATGCCTACTATCCCTGCATCAAGCACCGTGCTAGGTACAGTGCAAGGACAACACCATAGACACAGTTCTTACCTGTATAAAATTAAAAGTACTTTGAAACCAAACCAAATCTTGTCCTCTATCACCTCCAAACAATTTTCTACCAACCCTCCTCCCACCAGGGATCAACACTGTCATTCACATCTTATAGACAGGGAGAGTGAGGCAGAGGGCAATTACATGACCCATATAACTAATGACAGATCCAAGAATTCTTGAGCTTATACCAGCACATCAGGATATATTCCTTGTCAAATACATCTTAGGAGTAAATGGGGTGCACTAGTTAGTGTGCAGGAAGTGGAGTCATGATTATTTCTTCATTCCTCTTTGGGTTATACTCCTGAGTCTCCAGGATCTTCTCTATAATGTTCCAGAAGTTTCTTTACCCTGGAAGCTCACTACATCCATGGATCTCGCACATTGAAAGTATCTTTGTCTTGTGGCTTCTCCCTCTGATTAAATGGTTCCTTCCACAACCGCCATTTTAAGAAAGCCATCCAGGACACCATGGTTTTATTCCTCTCCAGGCTGTACTCCTGGTATCTTAATCTCTTCCTCTTAACCTTTTCAGTTCCCTTTTATGTGTTGCCTTCTCTTATTAGAATGTAAGTTCGTTGGGGCAGCTAGGTGGCACAGTAGATAGAGCACAGGGTCTGGAGTCAGGAGGACCTGAGTTTAAATCACACCTTAGGTACTTACTAACCATGTGACTCTGGGTAAGTCATTTAATCCCTATTGCCTTAAAAAAAAAGTAAGCTCTTTGAGGGCAGGAATGGTCTTTCTGCTTGTATTTGTATTCCTCAAGCCTTAAGGAAGTGCCTGACACAAGGCTTAATAAATACTTGTTGACTTGACATGAAGACCTGGCTTCAAACCCCACTTCTGACTTTTATTAGTTATCTCAAGGCAACAAACACCATGGGCAAGTCACTTAACTTCTCTTGGCCTCAGTTTCCCCATCTGTAACATGGGGATAATAACACCTGTAGTTCTGCCTTTACAGGATTGCTGTGAAGCTCTGATGAAATAATAGAAAGTGCTCTACAAACTGCAAAGTTCTTTATAAATACCAGTGATTACTATTAAAATAAATTCTGAAACCGTCTCTCCCTCTGTTTATTTCCCCTAATAAATAGCCGAGGGAAAAATGATAAATGGAAAAGCTAGAGAAGAGTGCTAGAGAATGCAAATTACTAAAGGGGCCTGGATTCTTATCATAAATTATCATCATTGTTTGGTCAACACTTGCTAAGTGCTCACAAGGTGCTGATAAGCTCTGTCTCTTTACTCAGAAAAACCTGTAGGAATGCATTTACAGGAATATATTTATGAGATTGGAACTCAGAGGTATATTAAAGGGTAATAAAGGTCAAAGAGGTCATCAATCCATCACCGATTCATTTTTTTCATTCAACAAACGAGCTCTTTTTGTAATGCTTTCCCAGCGCAGAAGATGGTTTGACTCGTGTAAGAGAAATGAATTTGACATTGATTTCCTCACTAGGGCCTGGGGTAGGGGTGGGGGGCATGGAATCAGAAAACATTCATGGGGTTTTTTGTTCAATATGATAAAGAGAAATTTATCTGTTTAATAAATGAGAGGTGGAAAGTGTGGAAAGTGTGTTAGATTTGAATCATGTTTCTAGGCTTCAGTTCCCACATGTGTAAATGGGATTAATAATAGTCTATTCTTCTCTTGGAGTGGTCCAAGGGAAAGCTCCCAAATCACTATAAAAATCTCATGAGAAAGAACTGATGGAATCTGAATGCAGATCAAAGGATACAATTTTTCACTTTTTTTGTGGGATTTTTTATTTTGTTCTGCGTCTTCTTTTACAACACGACTAATGTGAAGGTACATTTTGCATGATTGCACATATATAACATATAAACTTTATTGCCATATTGGAGAGGGAGACAGGAAGGGAGGGGGAGAATTTAGAACTCAAAATTTTTAGAAATGAATGTTCAAAATTGTTTTTACATGTAATTGGGAAAAAATAAAATGTTATTCAAAAAATCCCAAACCTCATGTCTCATTAGCTGCTAAGTGGAGGAGTCAGTATGGCCAGCTCAGGGCAATGGCTCAAGCAGTCTCCTTGTAGGGTCCAAACCATGAGTTTTCTGTGTTCCATGTTTCTCCTTCCATGGCTTTTTTCCTAAGTTTCCTCTGCATAGATAGACTACCTTCTGCACCTCGGATTTGGATCTATCACCCGTGGACTCATTTCCTATGCTTCCTATTGCTTAATCTCTTGGATTTGTTGTCTTTTTTTTTTTTTGAGTCTTCTGGCTCTGAATAGCATGCTAGTCAACAAGTCAACAAACATTTATGAAGAACCTATTTTGTGTCAGGCACTGTGCTAAGGGCTGGGGATACAAAAAAAAAAAAAGCAAAAAACAGTCCCTGTTCTCAAGAAGCTCATAGTCAGTCCAACGGGAGAGAACATGTAAAGAATTAGTTATATACAAGATAAATTATAGATAATCAATGATAAAAATGAGGATTTGAAGATGATACCAAGGTTGTAAAACTAGACAATTTTTGACAATAATAGAGAAGCTTGGAAGAAGCACAGGTTTTGAGGAGGAAAATAATGTAATGAACTATGAAATTCAGATGACTACCCATCCCTGTCTGCTCATCCAATGGAGCTCATTCTGTCCCAACTAACTCGAAAAGGGGAGATAAGGATTGCTCTTACTTATTAGTCAATACCCCAGAGAACAGAACTGGCCCTCTGAGGGGTGTCTGCCCTAGTCATGAGGTGATCTGGGGGTCAGAAAGTAAATATGCATGTTTTGTGCATGTGTGTGTGTGTGTGCAGGGGAAAATTTTTCCATGGGTAACTATGCAGCTGCTCTATAGGTGACTAGGTAGTGGTTAATCATGGGTGGGGAACCTGTGGCCTCGAGGCCACATGTGGCCCTCTAGGTCCTCAAGTGCAGCCCTTTGATGAAATTGTTCAACCATAGCTTAGGTTATAACTGACTGAGAGGACAAACAACCATCTCAGAAGAGGAAAGCTTGCCATTGGAAGAACAGGACAGAATTTTAGGGGAAAAGGGTAGGTATGGGTTGAATTAGACTGGCTATCACAGGGCGGGTCCCAACCTTATACCTCTAATTGGTTGATCACATACCCCCTGAGGTCAGGTCATTGTCCCCACCTTGAAGACCCCTTTTCTGGACCCAAGAAGAAATGCTATGTCCAGGATTGGGGATTATTAAATTCTGTAGCTTCATGAAATATGCTTCATTTAGCTTCCTGTTATGAACTTCTGCTCTCTTTGGAAACTGTGGCCACACTTCCCTGTTGGCTGGATTAACCATAAGTGGGTGATATCAGCAGTTGGAAGCATCCTTTTCATCTTGATGATCCTGTTTAATTTGCATATGAGCCTTCAGAGGAACTTTTGGGCTTTTGACTTTGGAAGACTGGAATGTGGGTGTGTAAGCATTTGAAGCCAGACATGTGGCAGGCAAGCAGACAGCCCCTGAGGGTGAAGAAAGCCAGGACATGACAACCCCATGTATCTTCATGATTTGCCAAAGTATGGTAATACATTGTGAAGTGATTGTATGTGTAGAGTAAATAGCACTGCATTTGGAATCAGGGGTTCAAATCCTGGCTGGACGGCTTACTTATCTATGTAACCTTGGGCAAATCGCTGAGTTTTTCTAGTTCCTAATTTCCTCTTCTGTAAAAATGAGGAGGTTGGACTAAAAATAGCTAGCTGTGATTATTGCTAGAAAGATGGCCCTATCAAGGACAAGGGCTGTTGACCAATCAAACCAGGATGTCATTTAATGATTAGGTAGTTCCTGTCCACTATGAAGCTAAGCTCCTTCCCCCTTTACACTTACACTCATGAATCACCAACCCCTTTCCTCAAATGGAAAGCTTTCCAGTTGGCTTCATTTGTTCTCATCCTTTAATGCTGTTTTTGTAGTCTCTGGGATTTATGACCATGGAGATTTGCACAGGCTGAAGAGAAGATGTAGTGGGGGATTATTTTAATTAAACAAATACAAAGCAACGGATGCAGACGGGGTTTTGAGAAAACAACTGCAGTGTTTTTCTGGAAATGGGCACTTCAATCAGAAACCAATACAGATGTTTTCAAATGATAGCTTAGGCTTTTGAAAAACACCAGTGATTTTCTAGTGTTTTTCATCCCATGGGGCAGGCTCTTTCTGTACTGGTAATAAAACCTAAGGAGGAGATAAAGGACTTTGAAGTCAAAGTTCTTTGAGTGTCAGTGCTATGACCTCCCAGAGGCGACTTGGAAGGCCTCTGGGGTTGGGATCACTGTAATCTTCTCCAAGATCTCTAAAAGAAACAGGGCTTGGAAGAGTTTGGTGAAATCAGAAGCCAAAGTTCCTCTAGGCTGCTATTTGTTTCTTTCTCTACAATCTACAATCCTGTAATTCATCAAAGCAATAGGCCAACTATGGCCTTTAGCCAAATCTTCAGGCCTGATTTTGTGCCACCCTTGACCTAAGAATGGTTTTTACATTTTAAAATAAAGTTTTGTCCTATTTAAAGATATTGCAGATGGCAATCCACCCATGCCCTCTGATTGTGGATGACCCTCATCTAAGTCATCCTGTAAAGTCCTCCCCAGAGGGTCCAACCACCACCCTGTAGGCGATGTTATACTTGATATCGAATGGATACCCATGGAGCGCTGGTTCTCTATCATTCTCACTACGTCACTGGCTGGCTTTCTTTTCGATTCATACCTCTCTCTGATAGCATCCTTGATGGCACTTCTCTTGCATATTCTTGGCAGCTAGAACAGCCTGTTCATGTCCACCATGCAGCACCTCCCCAATGACCTGCAACTTTAATTACTCAGAGCTGTGATATTCTTAGGTAGCTAAGAGGGGCAGTGTATTGCAAGTGTATTGGACTTGGAGTTAGGAAGACCTGAATTCTAATCCTACCTGTTCTGTGACTTGTCCTGTGACCTCGGGCATGTCATTGCCTCAGTCTCAGTTTCCTCGTCTATAAAACGGGAATAATAATAGCCTTTACCTCACAGGGCTGATATGAGGATTAAATGATATAATGCATGTAAAACATTTCACAAACTTTAAAGCACTACATAAATGGTAGCTATTATTTCATGCTGTGTCTCACAACCCTATGCAGCTTCATCAGAAGAATGCTGTTGTTCAAAGGATAGGACTTTGTTTTAGGAGAAGCTTGGATATATTTATCTATATACATGTCACAAACCCCAGGAGAACATAAGCTCGTGGAAGACAGGACCCATTTCATTTTTGTCTTTGCATCTCTAGTGCTAGCACCAGGGCCTTGCCTGTAAGCAGTCTTTGTGGAATTGCTTGAATCAAGCCTCAGAATACTACAGGGCCTTTTCCATAAGATCCAGAATCACTCTGGGGAAGGTGACCTAGTAATCCTTACAGGAAAAACCATGGAAGGGAGCAGAACCAGGAGAACATTTTATACAGTAACGGCACTGAGCGATGATCAGTTATGATTGACTTATCTCTTCTCAGCAGTACAATGATCTAAGACAATTCCAAGACTCATGATGGAAAACGCTCTCCACATCCAGAGAAAGAACCGATGAAGTCTGAATGCAGATCGAAGCCTACTATTTTCATTTTCTTTATTTTTTTCTGTTTTTCCCTTTAGCTCTGTTTCTTTCACAACGTGACTAAGATAGAAATATGTTTCACATGATTGCATATATATAACCTATATCAAATTGCTTACTATCTTAGGGAGGGAAAAAATTTGGAACTCAAAATTTTACGTAAAAAAAGAATGTTAAAAATTGTGTTTACGTGTAATTGGAAAAAAAAGAAAAGCCATGAGGATGAAGAATGCATATTGCTGAGATTGTGATCTATAATCTCATGGGTAGCCCATTGAATTGGTTCATCAGGATACATATTTTGAATAGGCCCTGTAGATGGCTGGTGAGCTGGGCCCAGAATTGAACAGGACAAGACAGAAGACTGAGTTACAATGCTTACACTTAGGAAATTGGATAGCCCTTTCACTGACCTTCCAGCTGCTCCATGACAAACTTTCAGGTGGCCCAAATAGCAATGTGGTGGGCATAGACAATAGAATATTAATCAATGAATGAATGAATCAAAAAAAACCCCCAATACCCAACATTTACTAAATGATTACTATGTGCTAGGTACTATGTCAAGGTCACATAGCTAGTAGAACTTGAACTTAGATCTTTCCTATTTCTGGGCTAGTCTTTGGGAAGTGTATTGAGTCATGTATTGAGAGGGAGGGACAACAAATGTTCTCTCTAATAAAAGATATTATATCTAATAACACGAATTCCAAGAAAATGTTAACTTCCCTAGAGCAAGGCCTCAAGTACCGTAGTTAGATCATGTGTGAGGGAGTTATGGGCTGGCATGGGCAAGAATTATACAAGATGAGAATGAGTCATAATCTACACTACTGGAGGGAGTGCCCACATCAATAAGGTCATAAATGCATAGAAATATGCACAATAGAGAAATATCAAAGGAGCAGACTATGAGTAAGATTTAAAGAAATATGAAGACAGACACAAAATAATTTCCTTCACTGAACTTGACATATAATTTAGTAATGCTCAACTTATCTTTGGGTTTGCTTCCTAAGCCTAAACAGAATTCATGCTGACTCTTCTTGGGAGAAGAGATTTTCCACCTTAAAAGTGGCTTTGGGTGTTGGAACAACAGGCTAAAGTAGATTGATTGGGTATTATGCATTAATTACTAGAGAACTCCTGTCCCTTCCATCCGTTTTAAAAAAGAGTTATTTGCCCTAGGAGTTTTTTTTTTTCCATTAAAAAAGCCTAAGGAAAAAGTAACATCTGTCCTTTCTGCTGTCTGTCTTGGACTCCAGGGACTGTTTTCTTTCAGTCAGGAACAAGTTTCTTTGGCAACCTAGTCACAAACTCTAAATTTAGCTCTGTGGGTCTAGCATTTACGCTCTACTCTGAATCTCAGGCAGAACTGCTTTTAACACAGATTATACCTTAAAAGTGCTTTTCCTTTTTCCTTCCTCACCTCTACTTCCTGGCTTCTTTCAAGTCTCAGCTAAAGTCTTACCTTATGTGCAAGAATCTTTTCCTAGTCCCCATTAATGCCAATGCCTTCCACTTGAGATTACCTCCAATTAATCTTGTTCCTATCTTGTTTGTACATTGTTGATTACATATTGTCTGCCCCATTAGACTGTGAGCATCTTGAGGGCAGAGACTGATTTTACCTTTCTTTGTATCCCTAAGACTTAGTAAAGTGCCTGGCTTATTAAGCACAGTAGGTGCTTAATAAATGTTTTTAAACTTGATTTATTGTGTGATCTTCAGCAAGTTACTTAACCCATCTAGGTCTTTATTTCCACATCAATAAAACTAGGTATTTTAACTTGATGACCTCTAAGGTCCCTTCTAGCTTTATGTCAATGACCCTGTGTCTGTAACAGTAAGTACTAACCCTTTGGCTATCAAATTTTAGTTCATCAACTCCCTGTCTACACTTTGGAGCCTTTGGGAAAATATTAAATTATTTGGCCACCAACTGCAACATGTCATGCTTCAGAAAGTAGTTCAGAATATTTAAATGTTTCCAATGGATTTACGCTTAAATCTAAAAAAAAGAAAAGAAATAATTTGGCTAGTATAGAGCATCAACAGATTGCATCCAAAACCACAGGGCCATTCTGGTGGAAATACTCCCTTTGTAAAGAAATTGCCACATCCCTGTAGGAGAGACAACTTGCAAACAACTTTGTACAAATAAGATGTCAACAGGATAAATTGGGGGTAATCACGCAAGGAAGGGACTAGAATTAAGAGGGATTGGGAAAGGATTCTTGAAGGTTGTGGGACTTTAGGTGAGACTTGAAGGAAGCCAGGGAAGCTAGAGGGACAGAGTTCCAGCTATGGGTGATAGCCAATGAAAATGCCTAGAGTTGGGAGATGTTTTGTTCCAGAAATGGCAAGGAAGCTGGCATCACTGGATCACAGATTATGTGGGAAGGGTGTGAGGTGTAAAAAGACTAGAAAGGTGGGGAGGAGGGTGGGGTCAGGTTATGAAGGACTTTTAAAAGCTAAAGTTTCTGTTTTCCATTAGACACCACCCTCTAGTCTAGAGTGCTGAGACATTGAGGAACAGTGGAAAGAGTTCTGGATTTGTAGCCAGAAGGATTTTCTACCCTTTCCTACCTGTGTGACCTTGGACAAATCACTTCAGTTCTCTGGATCTCAGTTCCCTTATCCTAAAAACTGAGGAGGTTTGTCTAGACGGCATCTCAAACCAGCTCTGAATCTATGATCCTAAATTACCTGAAATCCCCCTTTTTAAGTTACTCTCTTGGTTTCGCTTCAGTGACAAAAGTAAGGGCCCTATCTCCAGAAGGCCTTTGCTAAAATGTCTGGTCTCTGAGTGCTTCCTCTAGCCCTCTTCTATTATCAATAGCAGTTAATCAGATTAGTTAGCGCAGCCAGGCATCAGGCAAAGTAAATAAGAGTACTGGGCTTGGAGTCAGACAGACCTGAGTTTGAATCCAGTCTCAGATACTTACTTTCTGTGTGACTCTGAGTAAGTCACTTAACCTTTGTTTGCCTCAGTTTCCTCAACTGTAAAATGGGGGTAAAGTTATATCTACCTCCCAGAGTTGTTGTAAGGCTCAAATGGGATAATGTTTATAAAGCACTTAGCACAGTGCCTGGAACATAGCTGTTGTTTGTTCTTCATTTTTGAAGAGGATCAATGACATCATGGATGATGTCTTGACTCATGGGTGAATTGGACTTAAGTGAGGCAGAGTGGCACAAAGTCATCAGTTTCACTCTCTCTTCCAGAGTCATCGAAGTCCAGTGGCAGGACAAAAGTCTCGATGACTGGTGCCCCAGGATGCAATGGATGACTTGGCACCATCAACTTCTGACCAAGCTTTAAGCACTACACAGCGCCCTGCTTCATGGCCATTGGAACAAGTTATTCTCATCCACCCATTCTGAACGAGGAAGTCTTCACATGCTTGGGGTAGATATCTACCTAACCTACTGATGGGTTTGAGGCCATGTTGGTTACTCTCAACTTGGTTTATCATTTGCCCAGATATTTTTACTGGGGCATGGCCACTGCATGTGCTACAACTTTTTGAGCGACAGGTAGACACCAAAGATGGATGGATGAGCAGCCCTGAAAAGGGCTTGGCAAACCCTCACACCAGAGGTGTTATTGCTCCCTAAACACCCCATATACCTGACCTGGAACGTAGGTACTATGTAAATAGCTAGCTAGAAAGCTAGTAGTAGTAGTAGTAGTAGTAGTAGTAGTAGTAGTAGTAGTAGTAGTAGAAGTAGTAGTAATAATTGCTACCTTCTAAGGCACTGTCAAGAGACAAATAAATCTCAACAGGCCTGGAAACAGCGAGGAGCATTGCAATGAGAAGTGTTTAGGGTGGGTGCTTGGAGGGCCTAGGACCTGGTAATTAGCAAGGTGCCTGAGGATGACTGGTCAAGGAGAGCAAGCTCTCTCAGACAAGGGCCAGAGGAAGGCCAAGCAAGGTGGGGTAGGGCATTCGGTTGGAGGGCCAAAAGGCAAATGGTGCCAGTTCCCAATGATGTTAACCAGGATTAGTGCTCATAAAGATGATTTTATTATGTTAAGTACCTAGAAAAACCATGGCCATAAATATCAGACTCAAGCTTTAAAAAAAAATCCCTCTTTGGCAAGTAAGACTGCTTTGTAAATTCTAAGGCTGAATTGTTCTTGCACAGCTGAATAGGAAATTTTATGTTATATAATAAAAGCTCTGGGCAAACCTTGAAAGTCCCCATTCCAAAAGACAACTTTAGTTCAGCAAAATCCATTTGCTCCCCTCTCAATTTTTAGGAAGATTTTAGGGGAGATTTTTTAATCTTAATTTATGCTCCTGTAGCTTATGTAAAGTATAAGCCTGTAATAGCAAAGTTGAGGCTAAAAACTTCCCTCTAAAAGATAAACTTCCAGAAATTTGAGCTCCCACAAGAGAACCACAGGCAGCCTTACTTTAAATACTCATGACTTGGTAAAGCTATCCCTACTCAACCCATATGATGTGAAAAATGTTGATTGCGTTACCCCAGGTGGGAATACCAGGGCAAAAATGTTGGGTTTTTTTTGGCTCACAGCAGCCTGTGTTATATTAGAAGGTTTGCAGGCTGTTTGATATACTAGAATTCAGTCTGAAAGATATCACAGCAATGATGAATTAAATTCAACTTTAGAAGCAAATTAAAAATGAATTACTTTACTAGAAATTATTCAGCTCCCTCATTTCTTCTTCCATTGAATTCAAAGCCTTGGAAGCAAAATGCATTTAATGGGACAAGGTAGAAAGCATGTCTACTTTTCTAGTTACTGATACTTTGGAATGAATAGAGTACGTAACTTGCTCCAAAACCCAAAAACAGTTTAAAGAGAGTTGATTTACCACCAGTGGGCAGACAAAGAAGTGAGTGAAAATAAAGACAGGCAAAATCCATCATCTGTGTTTGGGAGCTTCCTCCTTCTTTTTCATTGAGTCCAGAGGCCCCAAGCTTATTATGACAGCTGCAGTTTGCTTAAAGACTGTCAACAATACATATGAGTCATCAACTGTACTTCTACATTGAAAAAAAGAAAGAAAACAAACCTGTCTTATCAAACATGTCCCAGCTGTTCTTTAGATCCTTTCCTATGTCAGTTTAACTATGTCGATTCTCTGATCTCCTCCCTAAACAAGGTTGTGCTTTTCTTATGAGAAAGGATAAAAATTCTGGAACCAAAACTCAATTATTTAAATAGATTTATAGGGAGACTGAGGGTATGGACAGGTTCACTTTTGTTACAAAGACACTGTTACAAACAGCACTGCTGTTGCTGCTGCTGCTACCACTACCACTACTACTACTACCACCACTGTTGTTCAGTTACTTCAGTTGCATCCAACTCTTCATGACCCCATTTTGGGTTTTCTTGGCAAAGATGCTGAAAGGGTTTTCCATTTCCTTCTCCGGCTCATTTTACAGATGAGGAAACTGAGGCAAACAGGGTTAAATGACTTGCCTGTAACACAGCTCGTAAGTGTCTGAAGCTGGATTTGAACTCATGAATATGAGTCATCCTGATTCCAAGCCCAGTGCTCTATCTACTGTGCCACCTAGCTGCACTTGAACCTAGGTCTTCATGATTCCAAGGCTGTTTCTCTAACCATTATGCTATGTCATCTTTTGGGAGCTCTAGAAAGTTGCCGAATTTAGGTACTCGACTGTCTTTTGTCTCTTTTTGTATCCCCAGCACTTACTGCAGTGCCTGGTACATACTAGCTGCTCAATGAATGTTTATTGATTGATTGATTGTAAAAATTAATGAAAGTTTATGCTATTTAAAGTTCATGTACCCTTTTCTCCTGATGTGTACATCATACTCCTGCCCCTACTAGAATATATGTGGCTCATTAAACTAATCAGCTCAACATTCTCTAAAAGCTCATAATTCATCAGTGTACACAGTAGCATATGGTCCTTCAAGTCAAACAATCAGTTGGCCACTACCTGAAGGCACCCTTTCTGCAAGATGGTGCCTTGTGTGCCCGTGCACTGTGGCCTGATGTAAGTACAAAGAAAGTCTGGTGCCTGCCCCTTCCAGATAGCTGCACCTTTGCTTACAGCTAGAATGTCCTTGCCACAGGTCTGCATCATTCCTGTTTATTTTAATGCTGAATACAGACTTTTGGGAGAAGGGTTGAGCAAGGGGTGAGAAAGCTTATCTATGATTCATTTCTTCCTTCTCTCCCCTAAATGAGTATGTATTGGGAATCTGAATCCTTGATACCTGGCCTTTCTATCACTTTACTTTCTCCCTGAGATCCCATTTAATTTCATGGTTTAAGTTATCGCCTTTACACGCATAACTATGAAATCTACACTTCCTTAGTTGACTTCTCTGGTGAGCTCTTATACCCCATTTCCAACTGTCATTGGGACATTTCCGTTTAAAGATACCACTGTCACTTCAAATTCAACTTGCACAAAATTGTGTGTGTGTGTTTATGTGTATATATATATGTACATATATGCACATAATTTTATATATAGTATAAAATTTTGTACAAGTTGAGTTTGAAGTGACAGTGATATCTTTAAATATACATATATCTATGTATTTATATATGTGTTTGTATGTGTGTGTATACACACACACACACACATACACACACATACCACTTTCTCCCCCCATTAGAATGTACTCTTCTTAAGGAGTGGGGCTGTCTCTGCTTTCTTTTTTTTTTCCTTTGGTATCTATCTTCAGCACTTAGAGCAGTGCTTAATCTGTTTTCCTATAAGACTCTGCCCTGTCCCCACAACATCAAAATTTTCCTCAGTGGCACTATATTCCAAGCACTCAGATTCAAAACTTCAGAGTCACCCTTGATTCCTACTTCTCCTTTACCCCACACATCTAGTCACCAAATTCTGCTGAGTTTTCCTTCCCAATGCCTCTCACCCATCTTCTTGCCATCACCCTAGTTCAGGCCCTCACCATGGCATGCCTGGACTATTGCAATATGTCCTAGCTAGCATCCTGTGTCTTCAGGCTCTCCTCCACCTCTAAGACATTTTACATGCTGCCAAATTAATCTTCTTAACGTAGCATTTTGTACACATCATGTCCCCTGCTCAAGACTTTTCATTGGGTCCTTATTACCTCTAGGATTGAATACGAACTCTTCTGGTTGGCATTTAAAGCTCTTTACAACCTATTTCCAATCTACCTTTCCAGCCTTATTATTCATTATTATGGTCCAGCCAAGCTAGCCTTCTTGATGTTTCTCATACATGATATGGTCTCTTATCTCTCTGTTTTTGTGTAAGCTGTCTGGAATGCACCCCATCTCTGCCTCTGAAAATTACTAGCTTCCACCAGTAAAGGAGGTATTTCAAAGTCTACCTCCTACAGGAAGCCTCTGCTGATCCTTGGTGCTGCTTGTATTCCACCTCTCCCTATACAATTCCCTTCTATTTACTTTGTTTGTATTTATAACTGTACGCGTTGTCTATCCCAATAGACTGTAAGCTCCTTGAGGGCAGGGATTGTTTCATTTTTTTGCTTTTCCATCACCAGTGTCTGATATACAGTGGGTGGTTAGTAAATGTTTATTGACTGATCAAATGAGAGAATGTGTGTAAATAATTCTGCAAATCTTAAAGCACCGTTTACATGCCAGTATGACAGGTAGTATATTTTTAAGGGAGATTCACAGCTACCCGTAATTGTGAATTATACCCTATCTTCCGCCCTTTCCCCGTCTCTTCCCCATCCCCCATACAGGAAAGGCGTATAAAAAAACTGGTAATCAATCGAGTAAGTGTAGTTGGAAACTAGCCTCTGCTCATTTTTAACAGAAGGTATGGAGGAGGGCTGAAGAACACAGGGTCCCTCCCAAGTGTTATTGCTTAGAGTGGTCGATGGCAGAATGAGAAGAGAGTGTGCTATAGAACTCTTAGACTGGGTTAAAAAGTGAATCTTTCTTGACATCCCTGTTAAAGGTTGAGATTAGCTATGAAGATTAGAAAGTTTCATGGTGAGTGGGTGAATGAGGGGTGTCAAGCGGGGATACCCAGCAATCTGTGATAGAATTGTGTCTATGTTGGGCTTTGATCTGTGACAATCTTAGGGAGAAGAAGGTCTGAGTATGGAGGTAGGTCCTCCAGCCTGGGTCTAGCAAATGAGTTTGAATGCCCACTTGTGAGAAGTCCTGACAGATGCTGTAATTTTAAGATTTCTGAAGCCTTTGTGTGTGTTCATGTTTGTGAAAATAGGGGGTGGTTGGGGAGGGCTGAATATGAGAGCATAAGAACTGTAACAGGTTGAGTAAGCCTGTGTCTACAATGGAATTCAATCCAACAGACATTGATTTCTGCCCTCAAAAAGTTTACACTTTACTATAATGACATGCCAAGAAACTAGACTACTTTTAAAAATTGGAGTTACTAGGAATCGTAATACCAGTCTTCCTCTTATTACCTTCCAGTATTGCACAGGCAGAGCCTTGAACATCTATATCATATCTATGTATATGGTGGTTCTGGGGAAAAAGGAAACAAGTATCCATTAAGCACCTGCTGCGTACTATGTTAAGTGCATTACAAATGTTTTTTTGTAGTGGTTCAGTTGTTTCAGCCCTATCTGACTCTTCATGACCCCTTTTGAGGTTTTCTTGACAAAGATACTGAAGTGGTTTTGCCATTTCCTCCTCCAGCTCATTTTACAGATGAGGAAACTGAGGCAAGGTTAAGTGACTTGCTCAGGGTCAGGTCCTAGTAAGTGTCTGAGGCCAGATTTGAACTTAGGAAGATGAGTCTTCCTGATTTCAGGGCCACAACTCTACTGTGCCACCTAGATACCCTAGTTATTTCATAACATCCTCACAACAACTCTGAAAGGTAGATGTTATTTTTATTCACATTTTTATAGTTGAAGAAACTGAGATAGAAAGTGGTTAAACTTAACTTGCCCAAGGTAACTGTTAAAGGATTAAGCCGGAGGGTCTTGAGACAGTTTCTCCTTAATGGAGGCTGCAGCTTATAGAATCTATGCATGGAAACCATTGTTAGAAGATTAGGCCTGATGGTTTTGAGACCATCATGACAATGCCCCCTTAAGGGAGGCTGTAGCCTTATAGACTATACTCATGAAAAAATACTGACAAAAACATTTCGTGAAGGTTGGTACAGTTACGTCCCCCAAATAATATTTTGTATACTGCCAGCTTCTTTTTCTCCCTAATAATAAGCCCCTCCAAATAATTATTTGCCCTGAGCCCTGCTATGCAATTTGACGAGCTTCAGGGAGGCCAACCAAAATGATAGTATAAGAACCTTGTTCTCAGAAGAGCAATCTGGAGCACACCCTCCCCTCCAGATAGTAGCACATCTCCTGGCCGGCGCACCCTCTTCCTCCTGAATGGACTCTGTGCTCCCTAAAGCATCAGATGTCCTTAGGCGAGTTATACTCTTTGTTAGGGGGTTTGCCCGAGGGGTATGTCGGTCCACTTTTCCTACTTCCCTTCCCTCTCTTCCCCATTGCTTGCAATAAAGCTTTGCATTGAACTAATTCTTATTGTCTTACGTGTTATTTGCAGCATCCAAATTTATTAAGGAGTTGTTTTCCCTGATGTCTCTGGCTGGCCCACGGGCCTTTCCTTAGACATAAACTGGGTACCCTGGCAAGGACTTAACCTATTGACATCCACGCCTACATTGGGTGAGTATGACATTGTGAACCCAGTTGTAGAAAGTGAGGGTCAACAGAGGAAACTTACATCTCTGCAGGGGGTCCCTTATGCCAGAGGACTATCTCAAAACTGTCACATAGCTAATAAGAGTTTGAGGCCAGATTTGGATTTATGTCTTTCTGACTCCAGGCCCATTGTGCCATCGGAGAGGGAGGTAGAAAAAATGGGAGTTTTTCCTTAATGCTGTGGAATCAGGAACCCCTAGGTTCAAATCCCACATTAGATACTTCCTCACTGTGTGAGACTGGCAAATCACTTAACTTCTCTGTACCTCAGTTTCCTCATCTGTAAAATGCCTTAGAAATGTCATAATTAAATGGTACATGGTAGTTCTCACTTATAATCTCTGTTAAAAGGAGGCTGAGGTTAGTGGATCTCTTGAGCGTAGGCGTTCTGAGGTGCAGTGGGCTAAGCTGATTGGGGAGTCCGTACTAAGTTAGACTTTAATATATGGTAAGCCCCCAGAAATGAGGGCCACAGAGTTCTCTGTAAGGAGGGGCAAACCGACTCGGGTTGGAAAACAGAGGATCAAAACTCCCATGCCAAACAGAGTGCGATTGGGTGCATGAGTAGCCCTGCATTTTCAGCCTAGGTAAGAAAGGTGACTCAGGCATAAAAAAAGGAACAGAACAAAAGAAAAAAGTCAATATTTCTAGTGACATAGGAAAATTACTTAGAAACAAGATTAAATGCAGGTCAATAAATCTATATAAATTATTTTGCCTTCATTAAAATTCAGTTGATAGCCTGATTCCTGAACTTAGAAATATAAATATGCAACGTGGAAGACCAAAAATCAGTGGTGCAGCTAATGAGGAAATTCTGCTGTTCCTCAAATGTAAACACGATGGTGCAGACCCACAATCAGCAGAACAAGCTCTTTTGTGGATCCCTCCCCAACGGAGTAGTCATGAGTTATCATTCTTTGCCCAATCCCCTTGGGACAACAGCATGCTGCTGTGAGATCTGGCTGCATGTTATGTAGTCTTCCACTGTTAAGCCAAGCAAAGCTCCCTGGCCCATTAAGAGATTGGGGTGGGGGGAGGGGGGGAAGGGAGAGGAAAGGACAGTGTACTATACTCTGAAGAAGGAAAGCTAGAGCTTCCTTAAAGCTGATAAAACAAGTGACAAAAGTATATAGACTATGAGAGCTAAAGACTGCCTGGATTCTCTACCCACCAACAAATCCTCCCACTGCATCAATGAGGCCTCTGCTATGGATCTGGCTTTAGAACATACCTCCCTTCTCCCTCCAGGCCTTTTCCCACCTCCCCCTGGAAGGACACTCATTAAAGAACATATGCAGCATGGGAAAAAAACAACAGGAACTTGTCCAAAGAATGAAAGCAGTTTAAATGCATTTATCACGTTGTTTGGGACAGAGAAAAGAGAGAATTGGACAGGAAGGTTGACGCTGATTGCCAAACGAAGTTTCTGAAATGTTGGATTTCCATGAGCTTCCAGATAGGGAGGATATATTCCAGAAAAAATGAGAAGGGGAGGGGAAAGTCTTTAAAAACAATAAAATAAAGAACAACAAACCAGATCCCATACACATAGGCAACCAAGGCTGAATCCTTCTTTTGTGTGAGAGGGAAAAGAATCTGACTGAAGGAAGAGATGAAAGGCATCCTCAGAAGGAAGGAAGGCATCTGAAAGGAACTTGAAAGGAAAGACGAAAGACAGTGATGGAAACAAGGGGCATCTGGACAGTGTCACATCTTGCAGAAATGGGGCCATTATGGAAGAATCTTAGGATCCAAGATTGCGAGATAGAAGGGATGTGAGAGTCCCTAAGTCCAACCTCCTCATTTTGCAGATGAGTAAACTGAGGCACAGAGTGATTAAATGACATGCCAGAATTACAATAGCTAAGAAGGTCTGAGATGGGATCAGAACCCAGGTCTTCTTGACTCCAAGACATTGAGGGGAAAAATCCCATTTTTTTTCATCTTTCCTCACCCAGTGTTAATGCTGAATGCTCTATATGCAAAAAATAATGAAAGGAACATTTGTGTTTCCAGTCCTAGTCTTTAGAAGTGAATCAGTTGGATTTCTCCCTTCTTTATTCATATGAGGCTCGAAGACAATTCCAAAACAGGATTCTAAATTATTAGAATAAGCTCTCAGGGGACTATTTTGAAGGATAACATTAATTTAATGTATAAGTTCTGACATATTTGTTTTAAAGAAAAACTTCTTCACTTCTGTGGATCTGTGAGCACACTGATGCAGTTACCCTCTGCAATAATCGACTGATTTATCAACCAACAAACATGTATTAAGCATTTAGTGAGTGTTTTATACTGTGTCAAATGCCGGGGATACAAAAATAAATGGACAAAAACAGTTCTTGACCTCAAGGACCCAGTGAGGATCACAAGCCTTTTCATCCTGGTGACTCTTGTCCATGTGTCCTGAAAATCCTCTACAAGGGTTTGTAATGTTAATGGAATAGGAAGATCTTCCCCAACCATTAATAGGCTAACGTGACCACATGTGTTCAGCTCACAGCTGTGATACATCCCGAGTCACATAGAGCCCACTGGGGGAGGAACTTGCTTAAAGGGGAAGCTTGCTTATGGGGAGGCTTGCTTGTAGGAACGCTTTCACACCTTTTGGTACTAAACTAATTAGGCACTGAGTCACAATGGTTGGAATGCCTTCTGGCTCTTACCCTAAAAAGTTTTGCTTTGGGGGTTTCACTTATGAGAAGGATCTTTTGATTGCCTGGGCAGGGCTCTGAGTAGCTGTTTGTTAAGAGCCCGGACTATTCAGATGGTGTTGATGCTCCCCTGATCCACTGGTGTATGTAGGCGGTTGAATTACCTTGTTCAGACAGATTGGAGCTCTGTCTGTTGATTTTTGTGCTAATTTCTCTGTTTGCATTTTATCCAAATTCAAGGTGCTGACCTTTCCCTTGAGCAGTGAATGTAATAGAAGTAAGATTGTTAACCCCTTTAAGAGCTATCTTTCCTTTAAAAGCATATCAAAGAACCTGTGCTAGCAGGCCATCCTGGGTGTGCTAGCAGGCCATCTTGGGTGTGCTAGGGTGCTTGCTGTTCCACCCAATGTGCTGGGGTCCTTTGTCTAGGACTCTTGATACTGACTAGGTGCCAATATAGCACAAAAGGTGTCCATTGGTCACTCTCACTCTTGCTGCAAGACTGGCTTGCCTCCTTTGATGATACCTTTTATGCAGCTTCTTGTGCAAAAGGCTTCACTGTTCTATGTTGCAGCCTACTCACATCTACCATGTCTCTCTGTTGGCCTGTGGGTAAACTGTAACTGTGAATTGATCTATTGAGGTTTGCACCTAGGGCAAATGAGGACTAGGGTGAGGATCATCTGGGACACAGCCATGAGGGTGGAAGGAGGCAAGCCTGAGATTCCTTGAAGTTTTTACAGTGCTGAAGTACTGGCCACTGATGAGGAGAGGCCTGGTAGTGTGGCTGCCTGGAAGAGAAAGGGATAAAACAATTGCCCCCATTGTGGAATGGGCAAGGGAAGAGCTAGGGTGAATGGTGAAACCTCAGAACAATACTATTTAATCCCTCTAACTTTATTTTTAAATCAAATTTATTTTTCCATGAAAAAGTATCTATGTTCTTTCCTTCTCTCTCTTGTACCTTCCCCTCCCCATCCCCCACCAAACTAGGAGAAAATAAAAAGAAAAACAAAACTCCTGCAATTGATGTCCATACTCAAGCAAAACACATTCACACACTGGCCATGTACAAAAATACCTCTCACTCTGCATGGATAGTCCATCACCTATCACAAATTATTTTTGGTTGTCAACCCATGTCTTTTGCTTTTGCAATAACATACTCCATGTTTTCTCCTTTACGTGGTAGCCGTTAAATCTTATGAGATACCAACTAATTCCTTGATACTTAAATTCTTCCTTTCCAGCTGCTGTAGTAGTCTTTCTTTTACCTTGAAGCTCTGAGTCTTGGCTATGAAAACCCCAGTAATTTTCATTTTGAGGTTTCTTTCAGGAGGTGACTGGTGGATTCTTTCTTTTGTTCACTTTGTCCCCTGGTTCTGAGAGATATAGGTAGTTTTCTATCATGATTTCTTGAGGCTCTTTTTTTAGTCATGGCTTTTAGGTAGTTCAATGATACTTATCTTTCCTTGATCTTCTTTCCAAGTTAGTTGTTTTTGATAAGAAATAGCTTACTTTTTTCTATTTTAAAAATCTTTTGACTTTGTTTTCATATTTCTTGTAGTCTCATTGAGTCATTAATTTCTCTTTGGTCCATTCTAATTTTTAGGGAATCTGTTGTACCTCTTATGCCAAGTTATAAATTTTCTTTTCAAGTCTTTCCTTCATAGATGTCATTTCTTTCCTAATTCTTTCCTCTATCACTCTTGTTTCATTTATAATATCATTCTGATGTGGGTAGGGTTTTTTTGAGGCTTTGCTTATAGGTGTTTCAGAATTATTTCTCCCTTCTGGGTCTACATCTTTGGCATCCCTGGCATGATAATAGCTCTTTATCTTTTTCTGTTCTTTCAGTAATCTGCTCTGGGCAACTGGGTGTTGCTGGCCTAGCTGGGAGTCCTGGGGGCTGAATCTATGATACAGGCTCCCTTGGGAAACCCTCCCTTGTGTTGCTGCTCTACTGGGTGGATGCATGACCTGGATCCATGATCTGTTCTAGGCAACCCTGGGCTAGGAGCATTGGGTTCTGGATCTGTTCTTCAGATCCTGAGTTGCTGGTCTAGGGGGAGGAGAGTAGTGTTGTTTGGCTAGCTTAAAGCTCTAGGTGCTGAATCAAGCTCCTTGCTCCTCTAGGAGACTTCTCAAGTTTAGCTTGGGACTATGACTGAGTCCGTGATCAGTTCTAGGTATCTCAAGCTGCTGGCCTAATTCAGCAAGTTTGACTCTGTACTCTAGCCTAGCACTGCTGGCCTGGGCCAGGGAGTCAGTGGTCTACTCTGGGCTGGCCTAACTCAGAGCTCTAGGCACCCATTTGGAGGGACCTTTGCTGTTGTCTTGGGTCCAGAATGAGTCTGCGATCAGCTCTGGGCTTCTCTGTGCTCCTGGCCTAGCTTAGAGGTCTGAGTGCTTAGTCTGTGGTCCCTGCCTACCCTTGTTTCATAGTTCCTGCCCTGGTTACTTGACTGTGATTTGAATTTGTGTCCTTGGGCTGGAAAAATGACCCACTGTAGTTTCTCCTCCGATTTCCTAATCATTCTTGGTCCATCATCCTTAAATCATTGTTGGAGTGCTTTGGGGGGAAGCTGGGTGGTACTGCTTCTTCCTATTCTGCTATCTTCAAGTCTTCCAAATTTCCCAGTACCAAGACCAAGCAGTTTGAGGCAGAAATTTTGCCCTAGATTGAGGCTACAGGTGGTGGGTACAAGAAGGACTTGGAGAGGGGAATGAGGTAGCCCACCTTTGGATAGTGCTAGAAGTCCTCTTGGGGGGGCCAACTAGGTGGTGCAGTGGATAGAGAATTGGGCTCGAAGTCAGGAAGACCTGAGTTCAAATCCAGCCTCAGACACTTACTAGCTGTGGACAAACCATGCAACCCTGTTTGCCCCAGTTTCCTTATCTATAAAATGAATTTGATATGGAAATGGCAAGCCACTCCAGTATCTTTGGCAAGAAAACCCCAAATGGGGGAACAAATAGTTGGCCAGGACTGAAATGACTAAACAGGAACAACATAAGCACCCTTAAAAATTTTCTGCTCTAGGGGAAAGACCTCAATGGTCCTACCTTAGGTACAGCTTTGAAAATAACAGTGATGATTAAATGTTACCTGATACGTAGAAAAGTATTGACATTGTCATTGATTATAGATACCAGAGGACTGACAAAATAAGAATATGAAAACTAAAAATATGGCTGTCCATTTATGGACTAAATATATGATATCTGATTTATACCCAATTAGTATATCACATGATAACAATTATGCTCATCATTAAATATGTATCAGATTATAATTGTTTTAAGTTTTATTCATTTGGAACAGTGAACCTTATGGAACTTATACATACATATCTATATGCTCAGCTAGAGTTTGTTGCTAATACAGTATTACTACCTATTCATTTTTTAAAATGAGAGGAAATATTGCTGAAATATTGCTAATACCCAAGAGCACCACTGTCTTCTCAAAGGCAGATGACCTCATGCTGGCTCAGATATCATCCTATTTGTCTAGTCTTTGGTGTCTGACCTGAAAGGTGCTCAAGGGCCCTATTGATATTTTATATTTGTTTGCTTTTTTATTTTATAGACCTTAAAGTCTTTTTCACCAAAGCAACTTGATCCCTGCCCACCTCTAAAAGAGGCCAGGAAATAGTAAGTGCCGATGGAGTTAATGGTTGTGCTTCAGGTTCACTTCTTATCAAAAGTGAGAAGAGAATAAACAATGAAATAACCCCTCAGGGAATAATTAATGAGAGAATAAGTTAGAGTGATCTTCAACAAACTATTAAGCAAAGGAGTGAGACCTGTGCAAAGGAAATACACATAGACAGCCAGGTGGTGCCATGGATAGAACATTGGGCCTGGAATCAGGAAGACCTGAGTTCAAATCCAGCCTCAGACACATACTAGATATATGACCCTGGACCAGTCTCTTAAACTCTCTTAGCCTCACCAGTTTGCTTGTAAAATGGGGAAAATAATGGGAGCTACCTTTAGGGTTGTTGTGAGGGTAAAATGAGATGATAAAGCACTTTGCAAATCTTAAAGCACCATATAAATAAATGCTAGCAGCAGTGGGAGCAGTAGGAACAGTAGTAATGCAAACTCCCTGAGAGCAGGGACTGTTTTTGCCTCTTTTTGTATCCCAAGCACTGAGCACAGTGTCTGGTACATAATAGGTGCTTAATAAATTTTTATTGAATTTAATAGTAGTAGTGGTTGTTATCATCATCATCAGGGTACACAGAGTCTGAAAGGGACCTTTGAGGGCATCTTATTCAAAGTCATCATTTTATAAAAGAGGAAAGTGAAACGCAGTGAGGTTAAACAATTTGCTCAAAGTCACATACATGGTAAGTTTAGCTTAAAGAAATCATTTGAATCAAACACATATTAAGCACCTACTGTTTGCCTAGCATTCTACTAGGTGTCGTGGGGATTGTTCAGTCATGTTGGTCATGTCCAATTCTTCATGACCCCATTGGGGTTTTTTGGGCAAAGATACTAGAGTGGTTTGCCATTTCCTCGAGCTCATTTTACAGATGAGGAAACAGAGGCAAACAGTGTTAAGTGGCTTGCCCAGAGTCACACAGCTAGTAAGTGTCTAAGGCTGGATTTAAACTCAGGAAGCTGAGTCTTCCTGACCCTGGACCCAGAGCTCTATCCACTGTACCATCTAGCTGCCCTGTCATGGGGAAGAGAGCTCTTTTTGAAAGGTAGGAATTGAATCTTAGAGAAAATTCAAATAATGTAGATCTATTTGGAGAGAGGAAAAAAGAGAAACGGAAAGAAAGAAAAGAAAAACAAGCAGGAAGAGGACAAGGAATAAGAGAAAGAAGGGGAGGAGAAAAGAGAGATGAGTAGGAAGAAAAAGTATAACCAAATTAGGGGGAAAAAGATATCTTACTTCTACAGGTTCTCTGATCTGTGTTCAGAATATATCCTTGTTTGCATCTGCAAAGGTATGAGCCAGGTGTGTTGATACAGAAGTGGGCACAGTTATGCTCCAGAATATTGCACATGTGGGCCACTGAAAGAGAAAAGACAAAAGACATTGGAAAAATTGATACTTTAATCAGTTCAATTTATTTCAATTAAACAAATTTCTCCCCTCCTCCATCCACCTTTACAGCAGAAAAATCGTTTTCCAAATGTGCAGGTCTGACCCTGTGATTGCCTTCCTTAAACTCTTTCAGGGGTTCCCTATTGCCTTAAGATAAAACACAATGGACCTAGCTGGGGATAAGCACCTTATATATATTGCCTTATTGGATCAGAGCTACACAGTAAGGTAGATACTACAGATATTATTATCCTCATTTTACATATGAGGAAACTTGGACATAGAAAAGTTAAGCCACTTGCCCATGGTTTGAGAGGTTAAGCAAGTTGCTTATGGTCAAGTAGATTGTCAATCAAGTCAATAAGCATCTATTAAGCACTTAATATTTACCAGGCACTGTGCTAAGCATGAGGGATGCAAACAGAGGCAGAAACAGTTCCTGCCTTCAAGGAGCTTACATTCTAATGGGGGAGACAACATGTAAATAACTAGATACACACAAGATATATATACAGAGCAGCCAGAAGGTAATCTCAGAGGAGAAGGCACTATCATTTGGGGGAACTGGAAACAACCTTCTTCAAAAAGTAGGATTTGAATTCAATCTTGAAGGAAGCCAAGGAAACCCCTCCTCCTTTTCCTTTTCTTATTCCCTTTTCTCCTCCTTCCCCTCTTCGTCTTCCTTTACTTCTTCCTCCTCCTCCTCCTTCCCCTCTTCATCCTCCTTTTCTTCTTACTCCTCCTCCTTCTCTTCTTCCTCCCCCCTCTCTTCCTCCTTCTCCTTCCCTTTCTACTCTTCCTACTGTACTACGAAATTGCCTTTCAGGCATTAGATGCTTTACGTGCAATGGCTACAACCCCCCTTTGCTGCCCCATCCCGTAACGCTCCCCTTCATTCATTCTATATTTTAGCCAGATAGATGATTAGCTGTTCCTCGTTCTCGATCTGCAATGCATTCCTCCTTTTATGTCTTCTTGTTAAAATCCTTTTCTTCCCTCGAGGCTCAGCTCAGACATCACTCCTCCAGAAGGTATTCTAGAATTCCCCTCTCTAAAGCCATTCTTTCCCTCCTCCAATATTTCTAGAATACTTTGTCTAGATTGCTCTTTTGCTGCTACCATCCTCTACCTTGTGCAGGCTTACTAACATAGTAGCCTGCTCCATGTCTTCCTCCCTCTCCCCCCACCTTCTCCCCACCAAGCTAATTAACTCCTCTGAGGGAAGAGACTATCTCATTTCTTCATCTTTGTATCACACTTCACAAGCAGCTGCTTAATGAATGTTTTTATGGCATACTTTATGATACATAATATTAAGGCTACTCAGTGGAGTGGCACTGAGTGGAGCTCCAGAAATGGGGTCAAGAAGACCTGAGTTCAAATCCAACCTCAGACACTTACTAGCCATGCAACCCTAGCCAAGTCATTTAACCTCTATCTGCCTCACCTTTAAATGGGCATGATAACAGCACCTACCTTCCAGGGTTATTATGAGGATGGAGTGGGATATTTTTAAAGAGCTTTGCCAACCACAAAGCACTATGTAAATGCCAGTTGTTATTATTATTGTGGTTGTTATCTGAGGGTGAAATGTGCAACAGGGTGTGAACTGGAAAAAATTTTAAAACAAAAAAATAAATCTGGTATGTATTCCCAGATATCATCATTGTTCTTCATGGTGAGCAAAGCAGAATCAATGATCTTATACCCACCCTTTCCATTTCTGAGCAGAGCCAAACTCTTAGCCTATCCCGTTTACTTTCAACCTCCTGACCTTCTGTTTCTGGTCCCAGGGGATCCAATCTGTTAATCATGTGGTCCATCTATCATCTTTTCTCTTACTCTGTGATCCGCCAACTCTCTTTTCTGATTACAGGCTACTTCCAATACAGCAGTTACCCTAGACCTTCTATGCCATTTCTCATTTGTCATGCAGCCTGGCAAATCATTCTGGGTTGACTAACATGAACTAATAACTAATTTACTGATAATTATGATTATACACTGATGATCACTATACCAACGAGCTAACAACATTGATTTCAGATTAACAGGTTAATACACAATGATCAGAACAATGAAAAATCTGAATCCATTGTATGGGAGAGTTAGTATGAATATATACGCAAAAGTAGCTGATGGTTTTGGGTATGCATCTATGAAAATTACAAAGTTTATTAAGGAAAATTTAAAAGAGCTAAGGACTGACCTAGGGATAGCTAGGTGGAGCAGTGGAGTCAGGAAAACTCTTCTTTCTGAGTTCAAATCTGACCTCAAATGCTAGCTGTGTGACCCTGAGCAAGTCACTTAACATGTTTGCCTCAGTTTCCTCATCTGTAAATGAACTGGAAAAGGAAATGGTAACCCCCTCCAGTATCTTTGCCAAGAAAACTCCAAATGGGGTCACGAAGAGTTGGACATGACCAAACAACAACAACACAGGTAGTATCATATACTTTTCATAGAAAAAGGAATTGAGTTACAGAGAAGATAGGCCACTTGCTTCTTGTCACATAAATTAATGATCACATAAATTAATAATAAATTAATTAAGAAGTGTCAGAGACTGGATTTGAACCTGGTTCTTTTCTGACTACGAGTCTAATATCCTTGGTCTGTGTCTTCTGTACAGTCATCCTAATCTGTCCATCCTTTGGTCTTCTATCCTAATAGCCCTGCTACAGTTTGTCAGGGACAGTCTGACAACCCTTTTCATTGTTGTTTAAATTGTGTTGTGAACCAGCATTCTAAAGTGTAAATCAGCATTTCTACCCTGCTCCTTTTGCTCATTTCCTCACTGTTAACACTGTACAGATGTGGCCGAATCTAATCCAGGCCACTCTGTGTCTTGGGGTCATCTGTTGAGAGCTGGAACGGTTCTCAGAGACATTTTGGTCCAACTTCCTTCCTCATTTTACAGAGAGTGAAACAGGCCCATGGACATTGGGTGGCTTGTCCGAGGTCACATAGAGAATAAGTAAGCATTATCTTGCTCTGCACTCAGTAGGTGCTTAATAAGTGCTTGTTGAGTTGAGTCGCTGGAGTGGGTGATTGAGGTACACATCTTCCCTCTCCCACCCCTGTGAGTCCCATCAGTATAAGGAAGGCAATTCCCTCTCCTAACACAGATCAGCAACTTAAAACCTTCAAGTCATGTGAGAACCCTAAGACGTTAAATGAATTGCCGAGGGTTGCTATCCTTTACTACACGCTGGCTTGATGCATAAAATGTCCTGAGTATATCGTGAGGATATTTTACTGTTTTAATGCAGAAAAACAACAGGAAACATGTTGCGCTTGAACATTTTCAAATCTGTGATATCTCTCCACTATTAAAAAAATTCTGGATTAAAGTATATAAGCATTCAGCCACATTAATTCTTACATTAAATATGCCTGGATCTCATTAAAGATCTCATTTTTTTCCTGGTATTTAATTTATAACTTCCTTGCTAACACAATGAAACTTGAACACACTTAAAATTTAACAAGCCTTGGTATAAACAGAATCAGAGTTATGGAAGTGTTCTCATAAACAAAAAAGATGAGCCCCTGCAGAGGGATTTTATGATATTAAAACAAAATAGATGTTTCCAATGTCTGGGAGCAATCCAATTAATCCTGAGTTTAAGACATGCTTTGGTTCTAAAGAAATGGATTTTACTTGAGTATACTCAGGGATAGAAGCAGCTGGTGGTTCTGTGGATACAGCATTGGGCCTGGAGTCAGTAAGACCTGAGTTCAAATCCAGACTCAGACACTTCCTAGCCATATGACCCTGGGCAAGTCACTTAACCCTGTTTGCCTCAGTTTCCTCATCTGTGAAATAAGCTAGAGACGGAATAGCAAATCACTCCAGGAACTTTGCCAAGAAAACCCCCAAATGGGGTCATGAAGGGTTGGTCAAGATTGAAATAACTGAACAACAACCAAGTACTCAAGGATACTACCTAGTGACCCTTGTCTAAAAGAAGAAGCCCAAAGAGTTGAATGGTTAGGTCTAAATAACAGCAAATTAATTGGAAAAGGAAATCTTTCAAAGCAAGTTCCATCTATGACTGATTATCAAAGATGCACTGTGGGAAAGCAGACAGGGGGATGGCCTTAGAGTCAGAAAAACCTGGGTTTAAGCCCTGCATCTCACACATACTGGCTGTGTAACCATAGGCAATTCTCTTGTTGGATCAATGTCCCGGCAGATCTCTAAGACTCTTAAGTTTCAGATGCATCAGTAGAGGAAATTTCCACATTGGAAGTTCCCTGATGAGGCAACAAGGCTAGACTCATTCTGTTTAATATCGGCTTATTTAGGTCACCAAAGAGAGGCAATCAATGTGCTTCAACATTCCATTCACTTTAATGGGCACTAATTAAGGACTGCGGTGTGTAGAGCACAGGGGGAGAGGTCAAGCATTGAAAAGATAGGGTGCCTGTACATATGGAGCATAGGAGGGTGAGGCCTGGGATAGCGGTAATACACAGTAAGACCTGATCTGTGCTTTAGAGGAGTGAGAAACAAAAAAGGTCGGAAGAGGGAAGGAGAAGACTGGCCTAGTCTGCTTTCACCTGGGTCTGGACAAATAGGCCCACTGAGATGTTCTTGTCATATAGGTATAATATCAGCTTTTCATGACTTAGTAAGATTTTTGTTTTGTTCTCTGTTTTAATGATTTCCTCCAAGGAAATTATTAATGACATTTGGCACTCCTAAGGGAATCGGGCCTTTCTGGAAACCGAGTTAACGCTTTCAAGTCATCGGGGTCATAGAGGAGACGCCGAAGGCCTGATTCCAGAAATGGCAGGTTGGTAATAATGACCCTCGCTAGCATTTATACAGCTCTCTGTGAAGTGCTTTACAAATATCGTCTCATTTGATCCTCAAGACAACCCTGGGAGGTAGGTGCTGTTATCATTCTCATTTTACAGACGAGGAAACTGAATCTGTGAGAGGTTAAGTGACTTTTCCAGTCATACAGCTAGCAAACTGTCTCAGGATTTGAACGCAGGTCTTTCTGACTCCAGCTCCAACATTCTATCCACTGTGCCCTCTAGTTGCCTGGCATAGAATTTCTCATTCTCAAGGCTAAATCAGGGTTCCCTAGGAGGTCTCTTTGGGTGACCTGTGGCCAGTTCTTGTGGCATTAATGAATCATATCTTTCTTTCTGGTCAAAATGATTATTCATTGCTAATGTCCTAGCACAAGTGGTCACAGAATCACTGAATTTCTTAGTTGGAAGGGACCCCAGCAGCTAGCAAGTATGACCCATACCTGAATAGGATCCTCACTACAACATATACTCTAAGTGGCTGCCTAGACTTCTCTTGAAGGCCTACAGCAAAGAGAAGCCCACTACCTTCCCAGGCAGCCCATTCTACAGCTCCACCTGTTAACAAAGTTTTCCCTGGCATCAAACCTCCTAAATTTGGCAATTGGCAACTTTAATCCATTATTTAACCTTCTAACCCCTGGGATCAAAGAGGACCTCTGCCTTCTTCCAAATGGTCCTCCCTGTGGACTTTTCCTGTAAACTGGCCTGTGCAATAGAAAAGTTTGAGGTTCACCACCTGGTAGAGTTACTATAATTCCCCCTAGCAACAAGGGAATATGCTCTGGGACAGTCTGGTCCAGGGAGAGAGGATAATTCCTCTTCCAGGAAAGAGAGGATAATTGCATGGCCTGAACACAGTGACGGCAGATACATAATAAATCAGTGTGGGCTAGGTGCTCTACACAGCCCAATTATCATCACCACCTTGTAACGCACTGGGTCTACCGGGACATTAAAGAGAAATTACCAGATGGGGGAAGAAGAGAAGGGAAAGAGTGTGGCTTAAGTGACTGACTAGGCCTTTGGGGAATAAAAGAGTCTAGGGAATATTGTCTTTCAACAGGCTCAGTAATAAGGCAGCTAGTTGGACAGAGCATTGGAGCTAAAGTCAGGAAGACCTGAGGTCAAATCCAGCTTCAGACACCTCCCAGCTGTTTGACCCTGGGTAAGTCACTTAAATTGAGTCTGCCTCAGTTTTCTCATCTATGAAGTGGAGTTAATAATAGCACCTGCTTCCCAAGGTGTTTTAAGGATATAATGAGATGATATTTGTAGAAATTTTGCAAACCTTAAAGCTCTATAAAAATGCTAGCTATTATTATTAATAATAGGCCTTAATAGGTAAATAAAGTCAAACGGGAATGTTACTTTGGCATGTACTCCGAAGGGAGTACTGAGTCTCTAGAAAGAACAAGGACAGAAACATGTCTTGCCTCCCCAAGTCCAGTGTGGAAGCCTTTTAATTGGTCTACCTGCCTTTGGTGTCTCACTTCTCTATTCCATGGTTGTCAAATTGATATTTCTAAAGCATGAGTCTGACCATATCATTCTCTCTGCTGAAAAAGCTTCATTGGTTTTCTATGTAGCCTCAGGGATAAAATAAAAACCTTTCTTTTTTGACATTTAATGCCCTTCACCAGTTGGCTTTAGCCTACCTTTCCAGACGTTTCACATCGCTCTCTTTAGCATACAGGCAGTTCTGCTATAATACGTGTTTTGAAAACATGAATCTTTTTGCAATGTGATTGATATTAGGAAGCATTTTGCAAATTTCAGGTTTCCTTCTATGCAGTTTCTTCCAGGAAAAACAGGGAGAGTGAAGAATATTTTACTACTTCACAATAACTCATGAATGGCAACCCTTCCGAGGTAGGTCTTTTATAAGGTCAAGTGCTATGTTTATGGTCTTTCTGCTGGTGCTGTAGAAGCTGGTCTGCCCCACTTCTGCTCTTCCTCTCACTCCTACCTCTACCCCTATCCCCTTTGGCCTTGGCTTCTGGCCGGAGGCCTGGAGTTCTGATCCGCCCAGCTTGCTTATGTAGCCCCAGGAGAAAGCCATCAGGGGCCACTATTTATTGTAGCATTTATATATTTCTTAACCATTTAACATGTATACAGCTGTGCTACATACAATTTCTATTAGGTTTCTATCATTTTTTTAATGTGTCACCAAAGGGTTTTAAGTATTGTACCTCTACTCCCACTTTCCCCACCAACTCTGTGGTTTTTATTGCTCCATTTTGCATATTGAGGTGTTTTTATGGGGAACATATATATTGGTTAAGGGTCAGCTAAGCGGCACAGAGCCCTGGGCTTGGAATCAGGGAGACTCATCTTCGTGAGTTCAAATTTGGCCTCAGACACTTAGTAGCTGTGTGACCCTGGACAAATCACTTAATTTAGTTTCTTCATCTGTAAATGAGCTGGA
Source organism: Trichosurus vulpecula (assembly GCF_011100635.1). Classification (NCBI taxonomy): domain Eukaryota; kingdom Metazoa; phylum Chordata; class Mammalia; order Diprotodontia; family Phalangeridae; genus Trichosurus; species Trichosurus vulpecula. Next base: position 149,315,660 of record NC_050573.1, read on the forward strand.
GAAGGAAATGGCAAACCACTCCAGTATCTTTGCCAAGAAAACACCAAATGGGGTCATGGAGAATCAGATATGACTAGAACTACTGAAGAATAACAACAAAATGTTGGTTAGAGCAGAACTGACTCAACTCCATGTTCGTGCCAAACTGGGCTCTCCGCTGTATGAAATTCCAACTCCATGCTTTTGCATAGAATGCCCATCATGCTCTCCTTTCTCATTTCCCTTCTCTTGAGATGCCTACTGTCAGTAAAGGCTTAGGTCAGGTGCTACCTTCTACATAAAGCCTTTCCTGATTCCCCCTCTACCATGAAATTTTTTTTAATACTTACTTTGCATATGTTTTTATATTGTTTCATAAATTACTGTTTTCATCTCTGTCTTTATATCCGCTATGTCTAATGCAGTATCTGGCACACAGTAAGTATTTCATAAATGCCTGATGATTTGAATTGAATTCTGTTCCATCAGATTGTGTCTGTTAATTCAGAAACAAGACATAAACCAGGACAAGTACCACCAAACACCCTCTGGGGGAGGGGAAGAGGTCCAGTCCATAGAGGCCCCTGCCTCATCTAGGGTATAGTTGGTGGAGTAAGTTGTGGTGAGGGATTAGGAAGCAGCCCCATTTAGAAGCTGCCTATTTTAAATAATTTTCTTACCCTGGCCTCCCCACCCTGGTTATAGCTCTGTGGTGCAGCCCCAAATTTGTGAAAGACTAAAGTCAAATTTGCTGCTGAGCAGACTTTAAAGGGTCTTGGATAGAATCCATTCTCTTTTAGACTGTGGCTCACTAAGAAGACCAGACTGACTGACACGCACTGGGTCAAATGAGTGCACTGCTTAGCTGGGTTGTTTTGGGTTTTCTCCCACCTAACCAACGATTATTTGAACTGGCTGGTTGTTGCATGGTCTTGTAGACAGGGTCTTAATTCACAAAACACGTAGCCTCTAAGTTTCTCTTGCAGCCGCAGAAGAGGCCTGAGAACATGACCTTCGTAATTTTCCTTCTACTGTCATCTTGAGGGCCACATCCTCTCTTTGGAGGTCATCTAGTACAACCCCCTCCCCCATCCCCATCCTAGAGGTCATAACAATGGCTACCATTTATACAGAGCAGTAATGTCTGCAAAGCGCTTTCTGAAGATTATCTCATTTGACCTTCGTGATAAGTGGCCACATAGGTTAAGACTATTTAATATTCCCAACTTGCTGAGTTCTCACTGAAGTCTGCCACCCTATGTGATCTCATAACCTGCTTTTTCTCTCTCTAGGAGGGAGGTGCTGTTATTATCTCTGTTTTACAGATGGGGAAAGTGAGGCAGACAGTGGTTAAGTGACTTGCCCAGGGTCACATATCTAGGAGGTGTTGAAGGCTTAATCAATTCAGGCCTTCCTTACTCCAGGTCGGGAGCTCTAACCATTGCACCACCTTGAAGCCTAATTATGAGGAAGCTGAGGGTGGGAGAAATGAAGTGGCTCGCCCATGGTCACACAAGTAATAAGTAGCAGGGCAGGGATGTAAGACCAGGTCATGATCACATATACAGGGCTTTTTTTTTTCATTTATGGGGATGATATAGGGGTTTCATTTATGGGGATGATACTGTACCAGAGGCCCAATCTTTTACTTTCATTACTCTGATGTTCTCCTACAAAGGCAGGTTAGATGGGTAATGGATCTCTAAGGCAAAGGCTCTCTAGCCACACATGCTCAGGAGGACAAGCTATTGCCCAAGAATGCGGTCATGGTGCACACAGCAGTGCCCTCCCTCCCAAACTACCTAACATTGAACGACTTTGCATATATTTACATTCATTCACTTTATATTTATGCCACCCATATATATTTTACATGTACTTGTTTTTTTCCCCCATTGTTATGTAAACCACAGCAGGTAGAGATTGTTTCATGCTTTTTACCTGTAATCCCAATATCTAGCACGGGCCTGGCAGTGTGCTTAATAAATACTTTTTCATTGATCGAGGGATTGATTGTTGCTCCTTTTGATTCCTCCTTTGCTCATTGAGAAATCAGTGTGTGTGATAAGGGAGGTGAGGAAAAGTTCTTTTGCTGGAGCTATTATTCCCCTTCTCTTCTGTTCCAGTTATCACCCTCTCTGTCACCCTCTACCTTTTCTTCCTCCTCCTCCTATTTCCTCCCAATTCCTCTTGAAAATTCATAGGGAGAAGGACAGGCACCCCACTACCACATTCAAATCTTCTCTTTGCCATCATCGCTCAGCACCAGCCTCTCTTCCTTTAAAGTTGAACCTGTCCTGTCCAGATCTTTACTGTTCTCATCTGAGGACCTATGAGTCACTATCTCTTCTCTCCAATGAGTTTAATAGACAGCTCCCAGACTCCTTGACCTCAGTTTCTCATCCTTTTCAAACATCCTGGCCTCCTATGTCTAATCTTTTTTAACTCCCATGATTCCTATCTTGGGACTCTCTCAACCATACATATGTGATCATACCTTAGGCACTCTGCTCTCCACACCTTCTACTTAATTGAATTTGCCCCAGGTGCCAGACTGTCTCTTCTACTAGCTACCTAACAGTGATGAAATCCCAACCCATCACATATCACACAGTCAAAAGGTAATTTGTTTTTCTTGATTATGTTTATGTGATATGAGTTCTGCAATACTTCCTCCCTCTTTCCCTCCCTTCCTTTGTCCCCTCCCGCCTTTCCTTACTCCCTCCCTTTTTTCCTTCCTTCCCTCCTTTTCTTTGCTCCTCTTTTCTTCCTTTCCTCTATACTTTTCTTCCTTCTTTCCTCTTGCCTTTCCTTCCTTTTTTCCTCCCTCCCTCTCCTTCCTTCCTTCATTTTTTCCCCCAGTGGGTGACGGGAAGTCAAAAGGGAGAAAAAAATGCTTGATGATTGAAAACAATTTATTTAAAGAAGAAAAAAAGCTCTCCATTTAAAAATTGGCTTTTGGAGAAAGCAAAGGAAAATTAAATGCAGCTTTCGCCCACTGGTTAAGCGTGCGACTTTGGGCAAGTTAGTTAAACCATCTTTGCTTGAGTTTTCTCCTATGTTAACAACTTTCCCACTACTTGCCTCAAAGGGACAGAGCAATAGCTTTTGAGTATGTGACAATTTAGGAGGTTTCCACTTTGTTTTGCTTAGTCTTAGAACAGGGTCCTTAACTCAGGGCCTCTGAACTTACTTGTTTTTCTTAAATATTTTGATAACTGTATTTCCTTTGTCATTCCTTATTTTGTGGATTTAAAGATATTACTCCAAGAAAGGATCCATAGGCTTCCCTAGACTTCCAAAGGGATCCATGACACCAGAAAGGGGATCTTTCTAAGGGATAGAGGCAAGAACAATGTGTGGAAGTCACAGAAAAGCAGATTTTGGCTTGTTGTAGGGAATTTTTTAGCTTTGACAGCTGTCCAAAAAAAGACTGGCCTTCTTCAGGAGGTAGTGGGTTCTCCCTCACTACAAATCTTCAAGCAAAGGTTGGATGACCACTTATTATTTAGGTAGGCTTTGAACTAACAGATGGCTTCTGAGGCCCCTTCCAGCTCTGAGATTCTGAGGTTCCGTGATTCCATGTAATAAAATAATCTTAAATGCTCACTCCTGTCCATCCCGTAGGACTCTTTCCATGTCCTTTCAAAAGGTCACCAAAGGGAGTCTTCCCAGTGTTCCAAGGTCTTTCCTCATTTTCTCTTGAGCTTGTGAAGCTCCCAATGAAGCAGAGGGGCTGACCATCAGCCATGCTCACAGGTCCCATGCCCTGCCTAGCTTTTTTGTTCTTATGTTTATTGGATGTCATTCTTTGTTCCATTTCTCCTCCGTGATTTTTTTGTTCATTATATTTTGCAGTTTATACCCACCCACCATGTTCCTCCCCATTGCTTTTTCAATCCTGCAAGGGATGTAGTGTTTTATGACTTGTAGCCAAACAACATCAGCTGAACGTTGCCTTTAAAAAGACAAGCCTAAATTTTAAGGAGAAGGCAGGGGTCATTAAAAGAATTTTGCAGTTTCCCAAAGGAAAGCTAGACTGCTGTCTTCTTCTTGTTAAATAATGGACCCAATTCATTGTCCATTGACAGAATCTGCCCATATGTATCTATCTATCTATATGTATATATTATACACATATATTTAAATCTATGTGAACATATATATATATATATATATATATATATGTTGTTGTTGTTCAGTTGTTTAGTTGTGTCTGACTTTTTGTGACCCCATCAACTTGTCCATGGGTTTTTCTTGGTAAAGATACTGGAGTGGTTTGCCATTTCCTTCTCCAATATGTCCCCATTTTACAGATGAGAAACTGAGACAAATAGAGACTAAGTGGCTTGCCCAAGGTCACACAGCTAGTAAGTGTCTGAGGTCACATTTGAACTCAGATCTTCTTGACTCTAGGACAGGTGCTCAATCCATTGTACCACTTAGATGCTCCATATATATATATATTTGTGTGTGTGTGTGTGTATATGTATGTATGTATATGTATGTATATATGTATATATACACACACATCTCTATGCATATATATGTAGGCATATATTGTGTATATATGTGTATGTATATCTATACAAGTATATATAAATATGTGTGTGTATATATACCCACATATACATATCCACATGCATATAAACATATATACATACAAACATATATACAGATATACACACATGTAAATACACTAACGGATGAGTTAGATTAGTTTTCCATCTAATTGCATATTATTATGAATCAAGGCAATAGGCAGTTTTGGTCCACACTGTTTTTTTCTGGATGAATAGTTAGGCCATATGCTTTTGAGTAGTTATGGATGTCATCAAGGAGGTTCTGCAATATTCTAGGGGTTAAAGTAATCAGTGCAGTGGATAGAGGGCTGGGCTTGGAATCAAGACTGTCTGGGTTCAAATCTTGCCTCAGAAACATACTAGATCTATGACCCTGGCAAGTCACTCAACTGCTCTTAGCCTCAATTTCCTTATCCATAGAGTTAAACTTGATTACCTCTAAGGTCTCTATGATCCTGTGCTCTGTAATAGAAGCACTATCTGGGTGGAATGTTTCTCATAGTCAACACTGTATTTACTCCATGGCAATGGTGAACACCTTCAGCATGCATAGATCTCCTTGTTTTATGCCTAAGAATCATCAAATAAGTTTATCTCTGTTACTATATTTTTCAAGGAACCTTGGATAATTTAGACACATGCAAGAGAAATACCTAGCAAAAGGAGACCTTTTAAGGTAGTATCTCTGTGTACCAAATCAAATGCTTTATTTATATTCAGTGGAATCCTGTACTCAATACATTTTTCCTTATTCCTTATGAATGACAGCTTGCTCCTTTCTAATGCTCTCGTCAAGGATGCCTTAAATGTATGTGTAGATTATTCTCATAAAAATGTCATGTAGATGGGGGAGAGGCATATAGGCTGATAGTTGTTGATGTTCTCTTGGTCTCCTCTTTGCGGTAACAATAAAAAGGTTCAAGGTTATTTCCCTGTGTCTTTGGTATCTTTCCTTCCTTCAGATTCCTTGAATATTGACCCCTCAATACTCTTAAAAATTACATCATCATTCCCCTCCCACCCAGGCCAACACAACACATCCTCTGTGTATACTCAGGCCAGGCCAGCATTCTTCCTGCTTTGTTCTCCTCAGGGTCATTTCTACCTCCTTTATAAGCAAATCCCGGACTATGATCTTAGCCACCAGATGTGGTAGCTCTTTTGTCCTCGATGGTGAAAATAACAACAATGATGATGATGATAGATAGAATTTATAAGGCATTTTTTACATTTGCAAAGGGCTTTGCAGATGCTAATTCATCTGATCATTGCAACAACCTTTTAAATGTTATTATTATCCACATTTTAGAGATGAAGAAACTCAGGCTGAGAGAGGTTATGTGACTTGTCCCAACTAGTAAGTGTCTGAGGTAGGATTTGAATTCTTGACTCCAGGTCCAGAGTTCTATATAAAACTTTGCAGATCTTTTCCATCATTTGTCTATGTTTTGCCCTTTCAGTTTTATCCACAAATGCTTTTGATGACTTTGCTTAGTTGGGTCTCTTGCCAGGTTTACTTGAAACTGGCGTTACTCTCTACTGCATCTGTCTGTTTTATTAGGTGATATGCTTCATAATTTTCCATCATACTTTTTATAGGATTTTACAGACAAGTTTATGTCCTAAATCAATGTTGGCCTTGGCTGCCACTTCTTTCCTTTTGGCAAATAAGTCCAGTGTTTGCTGACTAACAGGATTTTCAGACTCTTTGATTCTATTCATTTTGACAAATGATTTATATTAATTAAACTCAGAGTGGCATAGTAGATAGAGAACCATCTCCAGAATCAGTATGGCATAAATTCAAGGCCTTGTTGTGACATTTACTTATTGTGTGACCCTGAGCAAGTCACTTAACTGATCCCAAGAAACTCTGCAAGACTATAAATAGTGTAGAAGAATCTAGTTGGTATTGTCAGAGAAAGTTTCTCATGGAGAGCTTTGTACACCAATGAAATCACAGGTCTGGTTAAGAACAAAACAAAACTTCAGCACTAAATTATTATAATTGGTGTCAATGTCCTTTCTTCCATCCATTTCCCCCTTTTCACATCAATAACTTGTTTAAAGAGATCAAGTTGGAGTTATTTGGATCATACACCATATCTTCTTTTCTTACTTTTCTCTTCTTCTAATGTTATTTTAATTTAGAATTTTACTCTACCAAGTTAGTGGCTTGACTGTGTACAGATAACTGATTTAGGAATTACTCTCACACTAGTAATGAGTCATTTCCCATCTCTTGAAATCAATTTCAATTTACATATCATTATTTATTACTTGTCATACCCAGTACCTTTTGATTCTCTTCCTGAAAAACACATTCATGATATATAGGATCATGATTAGAGACAGAAGGGAACTCAGAGGTCATAAAGTCTAACACCCTTATACAGATGAGGAACCGAGGCTGAGAGGTTAAGTGACTTGTCTAGGCTCACACAACTAGTAAGTACCTGAGGAGGGATGTGAACATAGGTCTTTCTGATTCCAGGTCTAGGATTCTATCTATAATTCTTTATGCATAAAGCTTCTCGGAATTCTGCAAGTGTTTGGCTTCTCTTATCTTCTTGTTCCTGAACCATATACTCCAACATATTTTTCCTGTGCCTCATCTACTCCTACTTTTGAATTGAAGTCACTGCATATTAAAATATACTCAAATGGATCTTTGATTTTTTTGATTTGGGAATGCCCCACAATAATGTGGATCACAACCCACCCTGGCTACCTATCTTGGGCAAACTCTTGTTTGTGTCCTTGCATATTTAATTTGGAAGTTTAAAAATATATTTTATTGTATTTTTATTTATTTTTAAACATTATCCAAGGACATTTTAATCTGATTCTGGCAAGTCAAACCCATAGCAGAATAATAATTCCTACTCCCAACAACATTGCCTACCAAATGTTCTTTCAGCTTCTGCTTGAAGATCTAATTTGGAAAGTTTAAATGATTTTTTTTTCAGAATTTTTCTACCTTTTCCTCCTCTATAACATGCCATGGTACATAAACTGCAATTATTATCATGATGGTTGTTTTGCAAACTCTTGCCGTAAGTACTGCAGTATGAGACGAGCAAATGTCCCATGAAATGATGTTTCTTGTTGCCTTTGGATACATGATAAACCAAATCTGCCAACTCCTTGATTTATCTCTCCAAGGAAAACTGTGAGCTATTCTTCCATTTCACTGCAAATTCCTTCTATCTCCTTTTTCATGTCTATGAATGAATCAGTCCCTCTAGAAGTATGCCCAGTAGTTGTTGGTCACTGGACAAAGAACTCACATTTAGAGTGCCAAGAGCAAAGTTAATGTTTATAGATTGTCTAAAAACAGTCCTCTTTCTACTACTGCTTTTGCTGTTGCACCAGACAAGACCAAGGGCCATTTTGAATTTTTCTTCCCTCCATGGGTTGCTGTGGCCAAAGAACTCATCACCAAGTAGTCAGTCTATTGGAGATGAACCTCTCTTCACTTAGCCAGACTGGTTCTCGGGAAGTAGACTCCATACATTGCTGCTGCAGCCAAACATGAAGGCTTCTCAGCATGGGACAACTTTACACTCTCCTGACATAGCCTTTGAGAGACCGGGGTTACCTCTTCCATGCTTTGGTGAGGTAGTGAAGGAGGACATTGATAAACAATACCCAATACTATCATATGAATGAGAATGTGTGATAAGTGCAAAGAAATATGAGATATTTGAATGATCCCTGAATCAAAGCTATTCTCCTATTTAATTAATTTAATTATTAATTAATTAATTTAATTAATGCTCTCATACCTCATGCCTGGCCTATTGAAATAGTCTCCTAATATATCTCTCTCCCTCTGATCTTCTTGCCCTAATTTATCTTCACACTACTGTCAAAGCCATATATGTGCATGTATATAAATATATATATACACACACACATATATGTATATATATGTATGTATATATGTCTGTGTACACACATACACATACATATACTTGATCACATCCTTCTCCTTCTTAAAAAGTTTCAATGGCTCCTGTCTACTAAATGTTGTACAAATACCTAAGCTTGGCATTCAAGGCCTTTCACAAGTTGACCGGGTCATAAGTGGATCTGCCACTTACTATCTGTTTGATTTTGGATACGTCACTTCTTCATGGACCTCCGTTTTCTTATCAGCAAAATGGCATTCAAGGTTCCTTCTGGTCTCGAACCTATAACCCTGTCTTTCCAGTCTCCTTTCTTACTACTCCCTTTCACAAAGTCTATGTTCCATCCAAACTGGATCCCCTCATCATTCCTCAAATTCATCCATCCTGTTTCTACCTCCATGCCTTTGTCCAAACCATTTCCTGTGCCCAGGCCCATTACATCTCAAGCCTATCCCTACTTTTCAAAATTCTTCCTCCCTTTCAGGACCTTGCCCAGGTGCCATCTCCCCACCTGCAAGAGATCTGAATGTCTCAAACTTTTTCTATGCATTAATCACATTCTAAGTCAGAGGTTCTTAACTTTTTTATGGCACAGACCCCCCTTTGGCAGTTTGGTGAAGCCTACGACTCCTTCTTTGAATAATGTTTTTAAATGCATGAAAAATATGGACAACAAAGGATTCCTTTGAAATAAAAGAAAGTCAATTATATCGAAACACAGTAATCAAAATATTTATTTTAAAAAGTTCATCACCTCTTTATGCCCCTTATGTACCTTGCTAGAGTATAAGTTCCTTGAGGGCAAGGATTGTGTTTTATTCATTGTCCTATCCCCAGAACCCAACGCAGCCCCTCACACGTAATAAGCTTAATAAATTCTGGGTACTCAGAACAGGGCCACCTATGAATATGTTGAGGGAGCCCCTAACAAAAATTGCAGAACCATAAACAGAGGGTTGGATGAAGTCTAAACTCCTGGAACTTAGCCCTCTCCCGTCAAAATTGGTTTATACTTTTTAGCTGTAATATCTCCTCCCCTGTGACAGCAGGGTACCTTCCAGGGCTAAGATTCTGGGATTCATTGGTTCCAGACATTGTCTTCCAGGCACCAGCCTAGAATAATATTAGTTATTTTGATACAGCCCTTTAAGGTTTACAGAGCACCTCACACATGATCTCATCTGATCCTCCCAACTACTTTGTGAGACAGGCACTATTATCATGCCCATTTTATAGATGAGGAAACTGTAAGTGAGAAAGGTTAAGTGACTTGCCCAGGGTCACACAAGTAGAACACCTTAGAGGCAGGATTTGAACTCAAGTCTTCCTGACTCCAAGCTCAACACTCTATCCACCGTACCACCTAGCTGACTAGCTTATGCCTAGACTGGGCCTTTGAGATGAAAGTCTAGAAGACTGGCTTCTTACAGACCCCAGAGATCTCATGCTGTGGTACTCTGGGCCTTGGGAATACCCACAGCTGTTATGTATTAAGTGGATGGCGAGCCAAAGCTGGGAAACATCTGTTCAGAATGCTGGTGCCTCAGAGCATCTGGCCACACATCTTGGGTATTTTGGCTGCTGGTTTGTGACATAACACCCTGAATTAAGGCAACAGGAATATAATGGAATTAAACATTGGCTCCTAAAAGGTTTCCTTTGCTTTCAAAATCTAACCTACCTAGCTTCATAGCAGGCCATTATGGGCTACTCATTTAAGGCTTCAGAACTGGAGGGGTCAGTGAAGGGTCTGACTTGTGAGGAGTGGAGGGGCAGAGGAGGGAGGGCAGAGGACTACTTGCTCCTTTTTCCCAATGGAGTTTTAACTTTTGCTGAAACAACCTAAAGACTGGACCAGCTTCTGCAAAGCAAGGTGATTGTTACAGAGCAGCCTGTGTTCTCTGAAAGCAGTTTTCACTTCCTGAGCAGTACAGCTTAGGGGATAGAGAGTTGCCTTTCAAGTGATGAACACCTGCCTCTTACTCATACTGGCTGTGTGACCCTGGGTAAGTCATTGCACTCTAGGTTGGTGGTGTCAAACTCAAATAGAAATGGGGACCACTAAATCATACATAAGGAACCCTACCAGCCATATATTGACTTCCATTTTTATCTGGTTCTGGCTGTCCTTGGCAATTTTGCAGGCTGCATGTGGCCAGTGGGCCATATGTATGACACTTCTGCTCTAGAAAACTCTCTCAAGACTAGGAGTTACAGAGAAGGTGCTAATATGCATTGGTAGAAGGAGTTTTCCCATCTGGGAGTTCCCTATAACAATGCAATCCCAAGTCCTATTCCTATGAATAAGATTTCACCAGAGATACGCTGAGTTTCTACATTGAAAAGAATGTGATGGACAAGGAGATGCCTCTTAGATTTCCTGTCTCATTATAAGAGAACACAGGAAAAAGTCTAAAGACAAGTCAATATTGAAGGCTATGGGAGGGTCGGGCTATCTGGCTAGCTTTGTCATGTTACCTTGAGATTTGTTTCTTTGCTAATAACAGAGTGGTTATTTTTTTTAAAAAAAGCACCTCCATTTAAAGTTTCCAATTCAAATGAATAAACAGTCAAAGCTATTACTGAATCAATTGGTTTTTTAATATTCCAGGAAAGGAAGATTGTAAATTCTGCAGAAGTCATTTAAAGCAATAAACCTTGAAAATAGTTTTGAAGGATTCTACCAAATATATTTTTTTCCAATCTCCTTTAACTCACATATTAACAGTGCAGAGCAAAAATAATAGCCTTTAAGGGGAACCCCAGGAAGCTACCGCTCTGAACGTTTCTCAAGGGACACATGGGAAAAAGCTCTTTTCTCTTTTATGATACCTTTTTTGTAAAATCAATTTCTCAGGATTAAAAAAAAATGAGCAGCCCAGACTTTTAGAGTTGGAAGATGACCTAACTCACTGATCCTTTAGTCCAACCCTGACCTCAACAGAGATCTCCTCTGTAACACCCCCAAGATTTCATTCCTTCAGTCACTTGAGGTCTTCAAGTAGAAACTTCTACTTGAAGACCTCAAGTGACTGAAGGAATGAAATAAGCATTTATTAAGTGCTGATTATGTTCCAGGCACTGTGCTAAACACTGGGGATACAAATATAAACAAAAATAAAGGTGGCTCTTGCCCTCAAGGAGCTTATATTCTAATGGGGGAAGACAACACACAAAAGGGAACTTGAAAGGTCTGGGATGTGGAGGGAAGAATGAAGGTACCCAGAGAGACATGGTTTTGAAGTCTAGAAGGTCAGGAGCAGAGCCAAGAGAGGAATGAAGACTGGCCAGCCTTGGTCCTTTTGTAAAAGAGACTCCAGAAGGAACTCACCAATGACAGAAGAAAAACTTGTCTGGCAAGGGAATAGTGCAGAGTGAAAAGTCTGCAAAGGTGGTTAGATATTCCAGGGTCAGAAGGCCCCAGGCACTGAGGGAAATTCTGTTTTAGCCCAGCCCCCACAGCCATCATCAACGGGTAAAGGAGCCAATTGCTCCCACCAAATGCCAACCAATCGGTGAGATATGATTTTGAAGTTAGGAACAGAGCCAAGGAGGCAACCTACTTTATAATTAAGTAGCTTTATCTAGCTCTATGGAGAATGGATCCGCCATCCTTACCACCATCAAAGCCAACCACTAACCAACTGCCTTTAATGGATGAGTGAACCAAAAAGCCATTGGAATAACAGTGCCTCCTAGACTACTGGCACTGCTTCCACTCACAGCCTCCACGACTATCATCCAGGGGAGAAGGAGGCAGCCACTTAAACTGACCACCAGCACCCATAATGCAGGCAAGCTCACCTAGTTGAAGCAGCAAGGCACCTAGGGGAGAGATAGAAGGTAGTATGTGTCAGGCAGGTCAAACTACTACCACCAGCTCCCCTCAGACCACAATGGAAACAGCTCAGGGCTTTGGGCCCAAGAGTTTCTCTAATATCAGCAACCACTGGCCCTGTTTCCAGCCCAGTCCCTAAAGTCATCATTTAAGAACTCAACCCTTGCAGAGATGAGACCTGGCAACTTCCTCTAAAGGTGTAGCCTCTATAAAACTGTCCACACCCTTTGACCCAGCAACACCACTTCTAGGTCTGTAACCCAAAGAGATCATAAAAAAGGGGAAAGGATCCACATGTACTAAAATATTTATAGCAGCTCTTTTTGTGGCGGCAAAGAATTGGAAATTGAGGGGATGCCCATCAACTGAGGAATGGCTGAACAAGTTGTGGTACATGAATGTAATGGAAAACTATTTTTTCTATAAGAAATGAAGAACAGGTAGATTTCAGAAAAACCTGGAAAGACTTACATGAACTAAAATTGAGTGAAGTGAGCAGAACCAGGAGAACATTGTACACAGTAATAGCAATGCTGTGCAACGACCAACTTGATAGATTTAGCTCTTCTCAGCAATACAATGATCTAAGACAATTCCAAAAGACTCATGATGGAAAATGCTACCCACATCTAGACAAAGAACTATGGAGTCTGAATGCAGATCAAAGCATACTATTTTCTCTCTTTTTTCTTCTCATTTTTTTATCTTTTGTTCTGATTCTTCTTTCAAACATGACTAATGTGGAAGTATGTTTAATATGGTTGTACATGTATAGCCTGTTTCAGATTGTTTGCCATCTTGGGGAGGGGAAGGAGGTGGGGGTGGGGAAATTTGAAACTCAAAATCTTATAAAAGTGAATATTGAAAACTGTCTTTAAATATAATTGGAAAAAATAAAATACTATTAAGTGGAAAAACATAAAGGTGTAGCCACAGCTTCTGAAGACCCAGAAATGAAAGTTGTTGCCACCAATATCCTGTCAAATAGTTCCACATCAGAAATGAAGATGGTTTTATCAGTGGAAATGTCATTAAAGAAGATCTTTACCATCTGCTTTGTTGCTTCACCCTAAGTATCATGGGACCTTTTCATCTGACTTTTAGCTGAAGAATGTGAGATCCTTGAGAGCTGAGGCCATCTGGCTTTTCTATTTGTATCTCCGGTGCTTAGTACAGTGCTTTGCACATTGTAAGCACTTAATAAATGCTTTTTCTTTCTATTTTTCACTCATTTATTGATTCTTTCATTTAAAGGACTTTAAAAACTCCAGTGGGAACCCTTAAAAAGTCCTTTTGAAACTGATAATGCTCTTTATTTGCTAAGACAGAGCACTGGCCAACCAGGACTTGGACACTCGGAGAAAGCAGCACAACAGTGTATAAACAAACATCTCTTACCTTCCCCAAGGCAGATTGGTCAAGAGTAACTTTTCATTTTTGGAAGATAACAAATCATTATTTACCATGCAAAAAACAACTGAACATAAAGTGAGACAAATGGTTTATCATTAAGAAATTCCTCCCCATTCTCTCCTCCTCCTCAACCCACCACCAATTCCTGGCAGCAGTTAGGGACAGGAGCCACTTGAGAGTAGGGATTGTTTTATTTTTAAAATTTGTATCCCCAGCCCTGAGCACAGTATCTGACACATGGCAAGAACTTAATAGATAGTTGCTGACTGATTGACTCTGGCACTGACGTATAGTTTCAAAAGACCACGCCACATGCTGTTAGTGTCCAGAGATTGAAATGTAGCAGAGTTCAGCTGCCTGGTAGAGAAAAGGAGCTTTGGTACCAGGAAAATAGTGGGGGGAAGAGAGATTTATGGTAGCCATCTCATCTCTTTGGCTGCCTTGAGAAGCAGTGGGCTCCCCTTCAGTGGAGGTCTTCAGACTGAGGCTAAGTGACCATTTGTTAGGTATGGTGTAGTAAGGATTTTTTTTTAATTTATGAGTTAGACTAGATGGCATTCAGTGGTGTGGTTGGATTGATTTTTTTCTTTTAAAAATATTCTTATTTATATCTTTTGTTTTTTTCATCACATAGATTTTCCTCTGTCTCCCTCCCTCTTATTCCTTCCCAGAGAGCCATCCCTAATAACAAGGAATTCTTCAAAAAAAAAATAAGAAAAAGAGAAAGAAGAAAAAAAATTAGCAAAACCCATCAATACATTGAAAAATAAAAGATGTCATATGCAATGGTGGAATTTATTTTATAATGTTGTTTTGATGGAAGCAGTATGAGAAGAGCACTGGTTGTGGAGTCAAAGTATTTAAGTTCAAATCCTGTGACTGACTCTTCATACCTGTGTAAACTTGAATAAGCATCTCTCTGGGTCTCAGCTTCTTCTTCACTTAAATGAGAGGGTTAAACCTGATGGCCTTTGAAGTCTCCTCCAGCTAACTCTAGGCCCAGGAACCTTTCTACCTCTAAAATTCTGTGATTTTGTTATTATTCAGTCGGGTCCAACTCTTTGTGACCCCTTTTGGGGTTTTCTTGGCAGACATTGGAGTGGTTTGCCATTTGCTTCTCCAACTCATTTTACAGATGAGGGAACTAAGGTCAGTAGGATTAAGTGACTTGCCAAAGGTCCCACAGATAGTAAGTGTCTGAGGCTAGATTTGAATGCATGGAGATGACTCCTTCTGACTCCAGGTCCAGTGCTCTATCCATGGCGCCATCTAGCACCCCATCTGTGATTTTGAGACTCTTTCTAAGTCTCTTCTCCTAGACAGGCCCTCTCCAAGGCTCCCTAATTCTTTTTATCTAGAGCTCTCTGTTTCTCCTCCTGTTTGCTTGGCTCTTAATCCTGTCTTTGGTTCTGGTGAAACTATCTTTTTTATCTCTCCATTTTCCTGACATCAAAGTTACATCTTTCACCTTTTTCCTAACCAGGCAAGGGGAGCCCTGGGAGTCTGTTGAACAGAAGAATAAAAATAACAGGGTAGAGAGAAAGCCAAGAAGGATGACTCAGGGATCTCGGAGTTGAAAAGGAAACGGGATTGAGCGATGGAACCTGTTCACAGAATTGCTCCCATCTATAGGGTGGAGCCATTGTGATGGCAGGAGAGAGAGGAAAGGCTTTCTGGTCATTTAATCAACCACCATGCATTTATTAAGCATCTAATATGTTGCTTGCTAGGCACTAGGAACATGAACACAAAGAACAAGCCAATTCCTGTTCACAAGAAGCTTAAAGTTTAATGGAGGAGATAAGTATGTACATATATACTATACATATATACTTGTATAGAAATATACAAGGATGAGGTAGGGATAGAACTGTGTGATTTCAGAACTTACCCAGGGCTAAGTAAGGCAACTCTCTCTGCCCATGAAGATCAGCACATTCTCTGCAAGTTACAGTATTGTAATTACCTAAAGCACCAAGAACGCTTAAGTGACTTGCCCAGGGTCCCATAAGAAGTAATATGTTTTAGGCAGGACTAGAACCCATGCTTTCCTGTCTTTAAGGCCAACCCTCTATCTGCTCTGCCCCACTGTTACTCAAACATACATACAGAAAAATACAAAGCAAATAAATTAATTAGGAAGGCAGCTTGGGTAGTTAATGGGTAGTTAAATACCATGGAATTTGAGAGGGATGGCACTGGCCATTTGGGGAATCAGGAAACATTTCATGGAGAAGGCAGTGCTTGAGTTGAATCTTTAAGGAAGACAGAGCTCACCTTAGATGAATGGCCTTCCTAGCCAAAAGGAAGAGTAATTTTAAAAAATTAAGACATAACATATGTAAAGTATTTTTCAAACCTTAAAGTGCTACATAAATGTTAGTGATTATTATTGTTATTAATAGCATTATTATAATAAAAAGAAAATAGAGTGGATCTATTTTCCAATCTTGGATTGGGTTTATGGAACACTGCCTCTGGGAATGGGTTTTCCATAAACACCAATGGAAAATCATTTTAGTTGAAAAACAAAAGCTTTCTGGGACATTTCACAAACCCCTGTATACTTGAAATGAATTTGACCTCCAGGCAGGGGAAGGCAAGGCAGGAAATAAAAACTCTTCTTACCGCATAGTTTATTCTGGAACACTGAAGTCAGAGTCTCAATCTGGCTGAAGTTGGCCACCAGGAAAATGTGGTCTTCATGAGGCTCACTCCCAATGGACTTCAGAGTGTTGTGGTCCACCTGACCCACACCAATGGCAAAAATCAAGATGCCTGTATTCCTTGCCTTTGCTGCTATCTCAGCTACTGGATCCTGTGGTCTTCCATCTGTCACAATCATAATAATCCGGGGCACATTTTCTCTGAGAGGCCGAGCCCCCTCAGCTTCAGAGAAGGCAATGTTCACTGCATATTGGATGGCGAGCCCAGTCATGGTGCCAGTAGCCAAATGCATCATTCTTTTGACGGCTCTTTCCACCTCAGATTTTCTCTTGAAAGTCTTCAGTGAGAACTCATTCTTGACAGTGCTACCATATTGGATCAGGCCCACCCTGGTGACATCGGGGCCAATGTCCAAGAACTGCAAGATGGTCACAATGAATTCCTTCACCTTTGCAAAATCATAGGGGCTGACACTGCGGGAGCTGTCAATGATGAAGACGAGGTCTGCTTGCTTGTTTTCACATGAACTTTCTGTGAGAAAGGAAAAGCACAGATGATTAGGAGTGAACTATGGAGATAGATAGATGGATGGATAGATAAATAGATTAGATATAGATATATAAAGAGAGAGGGATAGGAAAGGAAGGAAGGAAGGAAGAAAGAAAGAAAGAAAGAAAGAAAGAAAGAAAGAAAGAAGGGAAGGAAGGAAGGAAGAAAGAAAGAAAGAAAGAAAGAAAGAAAGAAAGGAAAGAAAGGAAAGAAAGAAAAAGAACATTTATTAAAGATTTACTATGTGCTAAGCAACGTGATAAGCAGAAAAGAGAGTCTCTGCCCTCAGGGAGCTTACATTCCAATAGGGAAATACAACCTGTGTAGGTTATTGTTTGTCCTTTGTTCTTGAAGAGGACCAATGACATCAGGAGGATGATGTCTTGACCTGCAAGTGAATTGGATTTAAGTGAGGCAGGGCTGTGCAAAGTCACCAGCCTCGCTCTCTCCTCCAGAGTCATCTGAGTACAGTGGCAAGACAAAGGTCAGGATGCCTGGAGATGGTCCCAGATATAGTGGGGACATCTAAGGTCTTTCCCAGATCTCAGTTTGTTTGAGGCAACACCCATTCAGTAGTTAAAGACTAGGTTGTTGTTTGTTCTTGTTTGTCCTTCATTCTCAAAGAGGACCAATGACATCAGGAGGGTAATGTCTTGATTTGAAAGTGATGCACTGATGGACAGGAATTAAGATAATTGAATGAAGAAGATCTTTGACAGACAGGCATACTAAGAGAAAAACCAACTGTCAAGTTCAGACTAAAGTGAGGGACTACAGAGCAGTGATAGCATCCAAATCTCTCTAAACTATGAGATACATCAAAGTCTTGATGGATGCAAAAAGATGAATCCTGTGAAGGTGAAGTTTTATTTGAACTGCATGTTTTCATTGGGTTTGAATCAATGACCATGTTTTACATAATTATAACTCCTAATAGCTAACTATATAATAATGTAATTATATATAGTATATGTAATAGAATATATTTATATAAATATTGTAATATAAAAATATAATATAGTAAAATAATTATAACTTCAAATACATGGGACTATTTCATGGGATTCATTATTAGCACTCATTGGGACCTAGCAGTACAGACTGCCTGTGGATTCCACATTTGGCTCCCTACACAGCTTCATCAATATTTCCTAAGCAATGGTGAACATCAAAATGTATAATTGGCTGATGGACTCATAGATTTGGATCTAGAAGGCACCATAGAGATCATTCAGCCTAACCTTCTCTTTTTACATATGAGGAAATTGGGGTATAGAGGTGAAGGAACTTGTCTAAGTCACACAGGTAAATGGTCAAGTTTTACAGAACAAATCCTTTTATTAAGGGGATTTGTTCTGTGAAGTTTGGATTCAGTCAAAGGGCTTCACTTGCAGAACTGGAGAGCCACATGTGGCCTTGAGGCCGCAGGTTCCCTACCTCTGTCCAAGGTCTATCAGGCCTTACAATCCACCCTGGATCCTACGTCTTTCCATATGCCTTGAGCTGGACTCTCCCTTAATTAGTATGTGAGATTCTCGAGAGTAGATACTTCCTCTCCTTTCTATTTGTAATCCCAACACTTAGCACAGTGCTTGTCACATGGTAAGTACTTAGTGAATGCTTTTCCATTGCATTCAATTTCACTTCAAGCACATAAAGCATTTAAAACAGTAAGGCACTATATAAATATGCATTGCTCTGATTATCACCAGCATGGAAGAGATGCTCAAAGAAAACAACACTTTGGGCCTAAATGCACTCAGTGAAACAACATCATGCAAGTGTTTGGCATACTGGGAAGTGCTATATGAAATATAAGGACAGTTCTATTGGAAGCCACAGTAATAGCCTGAATTGAGGTAGCCAGACCAAGCCTTCAGAGCCAAAGAGAGAAAAGAACTCAAATAAAAGAATTGATCTCAGGCTAAGTGAACCTGGTAATGGCTTATTTGTCTGTCTAGAAGGCTCAAATGCTCAACACCACAAATTTTCTGAGCTCCAGATAAGCATAACACAGGGACTCCAGGTAACAGCACTGAAGTCCTCCAGGGCAGAGACCACACTCTCAGAGATGGAACAAGAGTGTGCTCTTCTCTTCTTCTGTGGCATGAGACAAATGGGATTTTTCTTTTTTACTTCCTTCCTTTCTTTCTTTCTTCCTTCCTTCCTTCCTCCCTTTCTTCCTTCCTCCCTTCCTTCCTTCCTTCCTTCCTTCCTTCCTTCCTTCCTTTCTTCCTTCCACCAGCACTAGCAGTTTCTACCTTGATCTCCACTGAGGGTATTTCTGCAAAGATTGCATTTTGGCTTTCTATGACGGTTTTCATTTTTCCTCTCCCAGCTCCCTAGGCCTTTGTCTCTATCTCTATGGGAATAATACAAAACCCAATCCACTATTTTTGGACCCCAATAGGATTGAATAACAATGTAGTTTAAATTCCTAGTTTTGTTACTTGCTTTGCTGGAGATCTCTGTGGTCAGAACTTTTCAGAATTGCAAAATTTTCATTCATTTATTCAATAAATAATCATTCAGCACTCCCTCTGTGTCCAGCACCAATCAAAGAAGCATTAGATCTGCCTCCTGCCTTACAGAAAATTATAATCTAGTTGAAGATCTAAGACATAGATGTATTAAGGCATTAAGTAATAAAGTTGAGCAGAGTTCCAGGTAACCAAAACTTAGATTTATATAGTGCTTAGAAGTTTAAAAGCACTTTTGTTATGACAGCTCTATTTGGTAGGTAGGTATCATTTCCCCAGTTTTACAGATGAGGAGAATGAGGCACAGAAAGGTTACATGAATTGCCAAGGTGTATATATCTAGTAAATGGCAGAGTCAAGATTCAAATCTAAGTCTTCAGATGTTCACTCAGTGCTCTTTCTAGAACCCTAGGTTCTGGGCCAAGAGGTTTGTATTATATTCTCTGACCCTGGGGTGAAAATTCATGAGCAGGCTAGTGACATGAAAAAATATTTTAAGGGCAAGATGTTAATCTGGTAGAAATGTATCATTTCATACTGCATCTACTCTAAATTCAGAGCATTATACTAAGTGTGCACAGGGTCAGTCAATAAGCAATTTATTAAGTATACTTACTATGTGTCATGCTCTGTGCTAAGTAATGAGGAATCAGAGGTAAAAACATGGTCCCTGCTTTCAAGGAGCTCACATTCTAATGGAAGAAGTCAGACATCAAGTATCATTATGGACTTAGCCTTTGCCACGGAGAAGAAGGAGGGCAGGAGCAGAAGGCACTCTCCAACTGAAGGGACTTCCAACCCCCTCCCCGCCACCAAAAAAAAATAAAGGAGGACCAACTGATCACAAAAACATATTCACATAAGCCAACCAAGTGTGGTGAATTGGGATAATTCTTTGTTTAATTCAACACCCAGTTAATTACCTGGTACCAGTTGTTAGCCCTTCATTTTTGAAGAGGACCAATGATATCATGGGGTGATGTTTGGACTCCCTTGTGAGTTGGATTTAAGTGAGGCAGAGTTGCACAGAGTTGTCAGACTCACTCTGTCTTCTAGAGTCACTGAAGTCCAGGGCCAAGACAAAAGTGAGGACAACTGGTGATGGCCTGGGATGTACTGAATGACCAAGCTCTAAGTGATCCAAGGCCTTTGCTTCAGCCTCCTTCATAGCTGTTGGAATAAACTGTTCTCATGTGCCTATTCCACTGGGGAAAGTCTTCATATACCTGGGGTAGGCAACTCCCCAGCTCACCTATAGACGTGTTGATTACCCTCAACCTGGTTTAGCCCATCTGCCAAGACATTTTCATTAGGGTGTGGCCATTGCATATGCTGTAGCTTCTTGGAGCCAGAGATACTGAACTACTGAAGCTCAAACCTCAGAGACAATCTTTTGCCACCACTGTCTTTCTTCCCTTGAATTTTGTTTTGATTTTTGGATTTGAGCCAATTTCTTCAGAACCCTCCTCTCCCATCCTATCCTTTTAGCTCCATTATTGTCTAACTCTTGGACTTAGCTTGTTCACACTGAAAATCTGACCCCCAACTGAGCAATGATTATTTGGCCACAGCCCTGTTCCTCCCCACCCCTCCCCAAACTGGGGAGGTTCAATCAGAACCTTGGACACCTCCACCATGAAAGACATTTAATGGTCCTGACCCTGGCCCCACTATAAAGTCCTAGGTAAATGTTGTCTAGTGGAAGGTGTTCCTTGTGCCCATGACATCACAAATCAAAATTAAATTAGTGGCAAAATTGTATGACAGTCAAATTCGCAGAGACAGGATCATGTATTTTGTCACTTACGGAGACTAGTAATATTTAGAGGGTGGTGAAAAAAAAATTGCTATTCAACACGTTTAATAATGATACAGACATTGAGGCTTTGTGGTACAGTAGAAAGAGCGCTGGATATAGAATCAGATGTCCTGGATTCAAATCTTGACCCTTCCACTTACTACCTTGTATGAATTATTTTCCTTCTCTAGACCTCAGTTTCCTCACCCAGAAAATAAGGAGATTGGACTAGATAACTTCAAAAATTCCTTTCAATTCTAAACCCTACAAAGATGGGTGAATATATTGGAGTGGTTTGCCATTTCCTTCTCCAGTTCATTTTACAGATGAGGAAGGTGAGACAAACAAGGTTAAGTGACTTGCCCAGGGTCACATAGCTAGTAACTGTCAGAGGCCAGATGTGAACTCAGGTCTTCCTGATTCTAGGCCTGGTGCTCTCTCTACTGAGACACCTTGCAGCTCATTAAGATTAGGATGAACCTACTTCATGGAAGTATTATACAGACAGCCCTAGTGTGGCTCTGTAGCATCAAGCACCCTAGCATACCCAGGATGGCCCACTAGCACAGGTTCTTAGATCTGCTTTTCTAGGAAAGACTGCTCAAAAAGGGGTTAACAATCTTACTTTTAATTACATTCATTAGTTCAGGGGAAGGGTCAGCACCCTGAATTTCAGAGAAAATATAAGCAGAGAAAATATAGAGAGAATATAAGCAGAGAAATCATAAAGACCAACAAACAGGGTTCTTATTACCTGAATCAAAGTAATATTGCTATGCACTTTATATAGACCACTGGACTGAGAGAGCCTTTATATCTGAGCAGTCGGAGAGCTCTGAACATACAGCTATTCAGAGTCTCAACCAGGGAATCAAAAGATCCTTCTCATAAGCAAACCCCCAAAGCAAAATACCAACTCAGAGTACACTTATCAGAGCCAGAAGGCATCAAAACCCTGGTGACTTAGTGCCTAATCAACTTGGTACCGAAAGGTGTGAAAGTCTGCCTAAGCAAGCTTCCCTTAATGGGTTCCATGTGAGGCCTATTAATGGGTGGGGAAGATCTTCATATCCCATTAACATTACAGGATCCTGGGTATTCACTATCAAAATGCAGATTCTGGTCCCAACTCTGTTGTCAGCTGAACACTGTGAACTTGGATAATTCTCAACCTTCCTGGGCCTCTATTCTATCATCTCTAAAATGGGAATAGTAAAGTCATTTTATTTTAAGACAAACTCTATATGTTAGAGACACATTGAAATGTAAAAAAAAGATTATTCTGGGGTAAGGGATGTTTTAATGTTCTCAGTATTTCTGTATTGGAGTCATCCAATATCTCATTGTAACATGAAGGCAGCCTTGGGTTCTCAAATACTCTGAAATAGAACACTAGCTCTGACTGGGCTTTGATGAGGGGCTGTTCACCTATCATCTCAGAAGTAGCCCAATTAAGTTCTGAGAGGCCCATGGATCAGGCTGGCCAACAGGTGTTAAATGTTTTTGGACCTAGGATTTCACAAAGAAGGATTGGAATCTGCAGCAGTGGACAGGTTAAGTCTGGGATGTACTTCTAAATGTTTAACAACTGGCTCTCCAAGAAAAAAAAAAGTATATATGACATACTTTTAAGTTTAAACTGAATTATTAACATTTTCTCCATGATTTTCTTATGTCTAGATGATCATCATAACAATAAATCAAGTCCTGATTTGTTCAGTCATTTTTCAGTCATGTCTGACTCTCTGTGACCTGACTTGGGGTTTTCTGGGCAAAGATACTGGAGTAGTTTGCCATTTCCTTCTGCAGCTCATTTTACAGATGAGGACACTGAGGCAAACAGAGTTAAGTGACTTGTCCAGGGTTAAAAGCTAGTAAAAGTATCTGAAGTGGGATTTGAATTCAGGAAGATGAGTCTTCCTGACACCAGGTCCCGCACTCCTCCCAGTGCACCAGCTAGCTGCCCTTCCTGATGTGGTGTTGGCCAATTTTCAATGTGTAAACATTCACACTGAAACTTTAGCAATCAGCTCTTAAGAACAGGTGCCAGCTGACTCCAGTATGGCCCCTGAAGCAGGGAATCCATGGATACTTTAAGTATTATTGTCAGCAATGCTATTGTTATCAAGGAGATGTGGTATACTTGAGGACCACTTGCTTTTGTGTGAAAGGAGTTACTTTGAATCACAAATTTTGGGTCATGCAGGGTAGCAGAGCTAGGGTTCAAATCTTTCTCCTGCCCCACTCAGTCTCCCAACCTTTTGAAAAAATTCTTCACAAAGGACCTGAAATATAAACATTATTTATTTCTGTTCCACTTCTTTAAAACATATCATAAGGAAATCATCCCCACTG
The DNA here is from genome assembly GCF_011100635.1 of Trichosurus vulpecula. Lineage (NCBI taxonomy): Eukaryota > Metazoa > Chordata > Mammalia > Diprotodontia > Phalangeridae > Trichosurus > Trichosurus vulpecula. Next base: position 149,339,236 of record NC_050573.1, read on the forward strand.
CACCTTGGGAAATGAGGTGTCAGTAAAAGCAGGTAAGGGAGGCAGGGAGAATTATATTTTGTTCACTGAAATGTAAAGATCCATTAACAAGGAAAGCCTTGTTACAGGAACAGGTATGTGGCTCAGTGGATGGCGCACCAGGCTTGGAGTCAGGAAGATCTGAGTTCAGATCTGGCCCCATGCATGATGAGGAAAGAAGGAAGGAAAGAAAAAAGAAACTTAACCCTGTTGCCTCCCTTTCCTTGTCTGTAAAATGAGCTGGAGAATGAAATAGCAAACCACTCCAGTATCTTTGCCAAGAAAACCCCAAATGGAGTTATGAAGAGTAGGAGGACATAACTGAAACTGCTGAACAGTACCAATGAAAGTATATATTATTGTTATTTCTTTTCTGTAATGCACTGCTTTCTCTTGGAAATCCTTCTCTCAGAACTCCCATTTTCCTTCAAAGCTCAGTTGAACGATCACATCCTTCAGTTAGGTGATATAGGGAAGAAGTGTCAAATATCAGTCCCACGGGTCACCTTGCACTAGCAACATTCTCACTGATGCCAAAATCAGAGTAAAATGTGTTTGGGAAATATTTAACAAAATACATAAAAACTTAATAGAACATTTGTAGTTTTCTAAGACAATATATGGCAGGCAAGAATCCTTATATACAGTTTAGTGGCCTCCATTTCCATTGGAGTTTGACACCAATGCTTAAAGAATTCTCTAAGTGGCAGAGAAGGTGCTGGCCTGCACTAGTTAAAGGGAGTTTTTCATGAAGGAATCCACTGTGTCACTGAAATTACAGGTCAAGTTCTTGTCCTTATTCCCTGTGTTTATCACAGTGCCAGGCACTTAATAAATAAATATTTGTTGGTTTAATCACAGATTAAGAAACCTATACCTCTTGAGGCAGCCCCCTGCATTTTTTGAAATCCCCATTGCTTGGCAGTTTTACATCAACAATTTGTGGCCCATTACATTGGGTCGGAATCCTCCTCTTTGCAACTTTCACCCATTGGTGCCCCTATGGCACCAAGCAGGATAAACCCAGAACCTGGTATTGTATCTTGCTGAACCTCAAAAATGTTGAAACTAAGGTTTGAGAAGAGTCCTTTTTCCAAGCCTTTCAAATATTTGAAAGCAGCTATCATGTTCTCCCAGCACTGCCCACCCAGTTTTCTTTTCTCCATACTAAATATCCCTGAATTCTTTACCTATGACGTGATTTTGAGTCTCCTCATTTTAGATAACACCAGTTTGTCAACGTCCTTCCTTTAAGGCACCTAGAATGGAATTCTATAGGTTCAATGGAGAAAACACTAACCAAATCTTGACTATCTCTTGCTAGCTATGTGTTCTTGGGCAATTTCATCCCAGTCTTTCTCATCTGTAAAATGCATGGGCTGGCCCACACAGCCTCTCCTATCCCATCCAGTCTAGGTTTGTGATCCTATAAGCCCATATGTGGCCCAACCAGGAAAGAGCATAGTGGAGCTACCATCTTGCTCCTTCAGACAATATACTTCAATAATGGCCTAATATTTGAGTGCCAGGTCATATTACCAATTCATAATGAGCTTGCCATCCATTAATTCTCACCCTCCATACCCTCAAGGTATTTTTTACATGAACTGCTTCCTAGTCATGTCTCTTCCATCCCAGTATTTATGGATTTTCCTGGAGGAGATAGGGAGCTACTGTAGGTTCTCAGATGAGACCAACATGATAAAATCAGTGTTTTTGGAAGATTAGTCTGGCAATAATATGTGCAGGTTGAACTGGAAGGAAGAGAGAGTGGGTGTGGTGGCATGACCTGGGAAGCCCTTCCAGATATGAGATAATTATGAGCTTGGACTAGGGTGTTACTGAGGAAAGAATCAATCCAAGAGGCATTTTAAAGGAAGAAATGACATAGTGTCAAAAAGACAAATACTGAAGAGCTCCCATATTACTCAGTCCTCAAGCAGTCAGGTATAGGCAGTAAAAGTCTAGCCACGAAACCCCTCTCAAAGGCTGACTGGCATGAGAACAAAAAAGGATGGGAAAATGACAGGATGTCTGGAAATTACTGATGCAGATACAGTTTGCAAAAGTGTAACTGTCTATAGTTTGTATAAAGACACATGTACGTTTTTTTCTTGTGGTCTGTTTCCTCTTTCACAACATGACTAATATGGAAATATTTTTTACATAATTGCACATATATAAACTATCAAATTGCAGGGAGGAGAGAAACAAGAGGAGGGAGAAAATTTGGAAGTGAAATTTTTTTTAAAATGAATTGGAAGATTTGTCTTTACATGTAATCGGAAAAAATACTATTAAAAATGAGTACAGGAAAAAAAAATAAAGACACATATATGCACACACTTTTTTCCTTCACCCTAAGAGTAGGCAACTAGGTAGCATAGCAAATAAAAGTGCCGGACCTAGAATCAGGAAGAGCTCAAATCCAGCCTCACACAAAAACTAACTTTATGACGCTGGGCAATTCACTTAACTTCTCTGCCTCAGTTTCTTCATCTGTAAAATGGGGATAATAATCATGCCTACCTCCCAGCATTGTTGTAAGATCAAACAAGATACTTATAAAGCATTTTGCAAACTTTAAAGCTCTATAAAAATGCTAGCTGTGCTTATTATTATTATTGTTATTATTGTCATGGAAGAGGGGCTAATGATGCTCAGAAATATGCAAAGTAACTTCTCAAAAGGCAGAGCTTCAGATCCCTCTGCCCAGCACCCCCGCTACCCCAACACACACATATGAGTTAGGATTGTATGAGAAATGGAATCCCAAGTGCTTGCCTGAATCCCAGGGACTGCAGCTGCAAGGAAGAGAAAAGAGAGCCAGAAATCAAACAGAGAGCCTAGTCATAAAAATAAGAAATGGAAAAGGCCCATTAGGTCATCTTGTCCGGGTGGATTTGCCAAAGGCTGGACCATGCCTTAGACTTTATGCTCATTTGCTTAGTCCAGGCTAGGCTAAAAACCCAAGACTTTCAGGGAGGAGACTTTTACCACCAGACCATCTCCCAAACAATGGGAGGTCTTGACAAGGCACCTGGGACAACACAGGAAATGTGTCTTCTATAGAACGTGACTCTGGCAGGTGGACACATTGAATGTGGGTTTCACAAACCAGGAGTCCAGGACACTGGGCTTTCTGAGACCCATGGCAACAATACAACAATAACAAGGGGGCCTTAAAATGGAGAGGCTGTCTTCCATTTTTCCTTTCTCATTTGTTTCTCACAACAATGCATGTGAGAGGAGCACAGAAGGCAAGATTATTCACATTTGACAAATTAGGAAACTGAGGCACACAATCAGTTTGGGGGTGTGTTGTAGGAGGTGATTTATGCATAGGGGAAGTGTTGGCCTGGATGATCTCAAGAGTCCATTCTAACTCTAGGATTCCACCTTCTATTTAGGGTAGAAAAGGAATTGCATAAATTGAGGCATAATGGAATTAACTTGGTTGAAATGACATTTTCTGAGCAGTAATATAGTTCAACATTGGATTAGCACATGGGCTGTTTCCTCCTCTGGAGACCTTAATAAACAGGATAGGTTCTTTAGGTCACAGAATCCAAAACTGAGAAGGGATCTCAAAGGATCCAACCTGCATTGGAATACAATTCCCTTCTCCAACATTGCTAATAAGTGGTTATCCAGCTCGTGAATACACACGAGCTGGTGACATGAATAAATGAACATTTGTTAAACACCTACTATGTGCCAGGCACTGGGCCAAGTGCTGGGGACACAAATAAGAGGCAAAAGACAGTCCCTGCCCCCAAGGAGCTTACAATCTGATGGGGTTACTTCTACAGGTGCTGCAGCCCCAGCCTCCTCAGCAGCCACAGCCCTGAAAAGAAATTTCTTACCACCAAAGTCCTTGGCACTGTCAGCTGGTTCAATGTCAGAATTCCATTGGTAAAGTTTTATCAATGGAAATGACCTGAAAGAAGATGCATTGCCATCCATCTGCCTTGCTCCTGTAACCTAAGGACAACTGGGCCTTGCCATCTGCCCTGTGGCTGAAACCTCCTACACATGTTGTCTCTCTCTATTACACTGTGAGCTGGGACTGTCTGGTTTTTTTATTTGTACCTTTAGCACTTGGCGTAGTGCTTTGCACATAGAAAGCACTTAACACATGCTTTTTCACTCATTCATTCATTCTGCTTTAAAGAGAGCCAGTGAGGGAGAGGCTATCTCCTCTTTAGGCAGCCCATTCCCATTCTGAATAGCTCTATTTAATAAGCAAGCTCCAAATTTAAGCAAAGAGTAAGCTAGACACATAGAAGGATAGATTTTAAAAAATATATTGGTAATCATAATTCTTCCAGTAGCAAGTACAAGATTTGAACTCAGTTCCTTTGACTTGAGAATCAGGATAGCCTTGAGTGTAAATGTGCTGAAGAGGAAACAAAATTTGATTTACAGCCAGAGGATCAGGGTTTCATTCCTGGCTTAGCCACTTGCTGCATTGCTTGGACAAGTCACTTAACCCAACTAGGCTTCGCTTTACTCATCTATAAGATGAGGGAATCAGAGGACAAGACCATTTCTGAGTCCCTCCAAGCTCTAAACCCTATGCTCCTAATACACTTCAAATCTTGTGCTATGAATAGGACCTCCAACAGTACTTCTCCAGAACCAACATTTATTAAGAACTTTCTATTTACAAGGCACGAAAGACAGTGTTCTATAGTGGAGAGAGAACTGAAGTCAAAGTCAGAAAAACCTGGGTTTGAGTCCAACTCTGGGCCAATACTTGATTGTGTAATTCTGGGCAAGTCACTTAACCTCTCAATGACCCAGGTATCTCTCTAAGAAGAGTTGACCAGAGGTTGAACTAAATTGCACTCTTCTGCATTGGGAGGAGTTCCATGACCAGAAGTGCCCTGTATCACTGGCATCACAGGTTTCATTTAAAAAAGGATTGCACAAGCCACTGGGCTGGTGCTAGGGATGCAGAAGTAAAAGATAAAACATTTCCTGGACATCAGTTCATTCATCTATAAAAAGGAAGAGGCTGGACTACTTGATCCCTTAGACTTCCTTCAGACCTAAATCCAATGCTCCCATGATACCAAGTTCACTTATCTTTCCTCTACATCCTGCATTCTTCAAATCTAGGTCCATCTCAAAAGTCTGGTTTAAGGGCAATCTAGAAGGCAGCAAGAAAGCTCCAGGGAAAACGTGCTCTGTGCTCGGTTTGGGCACATCAGAACCAATTTGTACTTTGCACAGCCCCTGGAAGTTTACAAAAATACCACAAATATTGTCCAAAAATGTCTTTGGAGATTCCAAGTGAGTTGCAATTACAGCTGTTTTAGAAATGCTAAATCCTGGCAGTCCTAGTGCCTAATACTGTAGTCAGCCAAGTCAATAAACACTTGTTAAGCACCTACTATATACCAGGTACCATGCTAATTGTGCTGGATACAAAGAAAGGCAAAAGACAGTCCCTGCTTTTAAGGAACTTACAGTCTAATGAAAGAGCAACATGCAAGCAACTATGTACAATTAAGCTATATGCAGAATTAATTGGAAATAATCAACAGAGGGAAGGTCCTAGTATTAAGGGGGATCACAGAAGGCTTTCTATGGAAGATAAGATTTTTAGCTGCAATTTGGAGGAAGCCAGGGGAGTATTCCAGGTTTGGGGAACAGCCTGTTCCAATGCATGGAATCAGGGGGTAGAGTTCCAGGAATAGCAACAAGGCCAGTGTCACTGAATTTCAAGGTGCATGGGGGTGAGCGTGTAAGGTATAAGAAAACTGAAAAGGTGAGGGTGGGAGCAGGTTATGAAATGCTTTGAAAGCCAAATATTGGATTCTATGTTTGATGCTGAGGGTAATAGGGAGCCATTGGAGCTTATTGGAAATGAGAGAGAGAGAGAGAGAGAGAGAGAGAGAATATAATGGTTAGACCTGTACTTTAGGAATATCATTTTGGCAGCTGAGGGGAGTAGAGAGAGAGACATCAACCAGCAATTTATTCCAATAGTCCAAGCATGAGGTTTTGTTGTTGTTTAGTCATTTTTGAGTCATATCTGACTCTTCATGACCCCATTTGGGGTTTTCTTGGCAAAGATACTACAGTGGTTTGCCATTTCCTTCTCCATTTCATTTTGCAATGTGGAAACTAAGGCAAAGAGAGTTAAGTGACTTGCCCAGAGTCACTTAGTGACAGCTACTAAGTGTCTAAGGTCACATTTGAACTTGGGAAGATGAATCTTCCTGATTCCAAGCTCGGTGCTCTATGCACTGTACCACCTAGCTGCCTCAGGCATGATTTTATGGGTAAGCAATGGTGCTTCTCCAACACTATTGAGTCACCTCTAGAATAGCTCCTCCAGAGATGCAGTCATCTGTGGCCCTAGGGTCACCAATCCACCAATCACTGGCTCTGATGGAGTTATTAGGTCCTACAGAAAAGCAATTCAGACACAACCCAACTCCAAATGGATTCCCAGAACAAATAATTTCCACTTTCATCCCTGGTGATAGGACAGCCCTGGTACATTCAGTCATTTCACGGTAAATTGAGATAAGGCACCACAGGTCAAGAAAGTGCAATGAAAAGTAACGAGTCAGGTGATTTGGGGAAAAGCTGGCATAGTCAATGAATCAGGAGATTATTGGCAATTTACTTGTCTGTGAGATGAGGGGGTCAGATTAGATGGTCTCTAGGGTCCCTTCCAGCTCCTAGTACACTTGAAAACCTGTACTGGCAGCAGAACCAGCAGGGCAGTTTACATGACAACCATAATAATGTAAAGAAAAATGGCTTTGAGAGATTTCAGAGCTCTGCTCAGTGCTGTGAGGCATCATGACTTCAGAAGACAGATGATGAGACATGCCTCCACCTCTTGGCAGAGATGATGGACTATAGGGGCAGAATGAGACATGAATTTGCAGACACAGCCAATGTGTTGATTTGTTTTCCTCGACTCTATTTAATTATTGTTACCAGGAAGGGTTTTATTGGGGTGGGGTGGCTGGTGGGTAATGACAGTGATGCAAAAGAAGAAAAGGAAAAAAAAAGAGTGTTAAGGAAACAGTTTTTAAAATGCACAGAATGCAGCAGAAGTTAAATTCAGAAGGGGTCGCACAGGGCAGTTTTGCTTCCATTGTGTTAAATTTAATATTTTAATTGAATATTTGTAATATTTTAAATAAGCTTAATAAATAATATAAATTTAAATTTTATATGTTTTTAAAAATCAAACCGTGTATAAGTCCACAGTTTCATATGCAATCTTCTTTTTCTCTTTGTATGGTCAGTTTTGTTGATGTTCAAGTTCATAATAAAACAGATTTAAAAAAACCCTCTGCTGTGAACTCATCTCTGTGAGTTTAAATCTGGCCTCAGACACTTAGTAGCTGTGTGACCCTGGGCAAGTCATTTAACGCTGTTTGCCTCAGTTTCTTCATCTGTCAAATGAGCTGAAGAAGGAAATAGTAAAGCACTCCAGTATCTCTGTCAAGAAAACCCCAAATGGGATCGTGAAGAGTCAGAGACAACTGAAAAATGACTCAACAACACATACAAGGTCTCCACTGATGTCCTCTTCTAATGCCTCACTGTGTCATGGTGGCCCTGGATTCTTGGGTGCTATGTCAGTGAAACATAAGCTCTGGTAGGTTTTCCCGTGTTGGGAAGTCTGAGATTCAAACTCAGACTATGTGGCTCCAAATTCAGTGCTCTTTCTACTATCCCGCACTCCTTGCCTTATCTATAGATGACAGATACTAAGTACCAATGTCTTACGGATACTGATAATGTCCAATAGAAAAATCTGTTCTCATTTCAGTGCATTATTTAGGTCTTGCTTTTAGCTTTGATGCCCCCAAATTACTTCTTCTTACCTAAGGAGGAAGGGCACAAAATGATCTTCCATCTCATCCTTAACCAGAAGGTTTTTTACCAGACATTTATAAACAGTTCGTGGACATATCCTAAAATGCTACCTTTTATCTATGGAGAATCAGCCTGGCATATTACTTAAAGAGCTGCCCTAGAGGTCAGGAAACCCTGGGTTCTTCAAGTCCTACTTCTGACCTATACTAGACTAGGTTTCTGTGGGAGGGGCACTTAAATTCTCAATACTTCTATGCAATTTTCTAAGACTAAATAGGTTACAGGAGAGTTGCTAGCAAATCTGCTTGAGAGGAATGAGTTTCCATGCTGGGGAACCTGTGAAATTAAAGATACAGGCCGTTTTCAGCTTGCCTTGAGAATTTACTCCTGAGATTGTCCAATCTTAAGAGTTTTACTCACAGACATAACCCAGGCCAGCATCTCAGTCTTCCAGGGAGCGCTGAACGTGAGCCGGGCTGAGCCAAGTCCACAATCTGACTCTAATGTGATACAGACACAGCCTGAGGAGTAATTTTTCCTCTCACTGTTTCAGTGCTGGGGCTAATTATTCCTCACTCTTGTTAACTTCACTAAGCACGAGTAATTGTACTATGAATATATGGAAAGTTTGGGGTGGGGAGGTGCAGAGGGAAGAGCAACCTACAAAAATCTTCTTGCAGCTCAATGAGTTCCACATGTCAAATGGCATTCTAAATTATATACCCCTCAGGCATTACTCAGTGGAAAGACCACTGGCTTTGGTGTCAGAGGTACTGGGTTCAAATATCGCCTCAGTCACCAACTGCGTGCCCTTGGGCAAATCAATTATTTCCCTGGGCCTCCAGTTTCTCATCTATAAAATGGAAGGGTTGGATTAGTTGACCTTTGAGGTCCATTCCAGCTTTAAATTTATGAACTATAATAGATTCTCCTTCTTACCATTTCTGAACAGGGGTGGGCAGGACCGGTCATGTATCTGCAGCCTCAAATGCTGGTGAAAGAGGCTGGGGACGAGGAGGAAACATGCCTGTATGGGTGTGATGCCATCAGAATGGGAGACATTGCATATTTTTTGGTAGAATGGAGGAAAAACAAAATGATGATGGGTACAGAGACCATCTTTCCCTTGCCCTCCAGTGTTTCCGATTGGTAAGACTTTAGCATCAAGACCATCCAGCCTTTGGGCATCAGCCAGGATCCAAGGCAAGCAGTGAATGTGGGCATTGTGAGAAGCCAAGATGTACTGACTCAGCGGTCGGCAGTGTAGGAACTGTACCTCAGGCTAATGAGGAAAAGCATCAGAGCCCAGTTATTAAGGTGCCTCTTATCTCAAACTTTCCTAGGGCTCTAATCTCTCTTTGGGCCCCTTAAGCCCCTAACACGTATTATCCTTGTCTGTGATGCTGTTGTTAATTGCCCTGTAAATTTTTTCAGACTGGGGCCTGTTTCATTTCTTTGTCTTTACCTCCTCACTACCTAATACAAATCAATGCTTAATAATTATTTGTTGAATTGAAAAAAGCTTAAATAAATTGATTATTCTTTTGGTTATGGGAGAAAAACACTAACCAGACTATACAGCAGTCAGGCAGGATCAAGGCTGGGTTTATAACTGCACCCAAAGAGTATTGCTGAATGCATCAAGGAGGAGAAGTCTCTGAGGAAGGGCTCGGTTTGCCTTTCCGGCTTCTTTATGTTTATCTACAGTGTGAACCAAGACAAAGTGGAGAATGCCTTAATATATACACATGCACCCCACTCCCAAGTTGTGGATGAAAGTATTGAACAAGATAGCTTAACAGAGCTCTCCTAAGAGAGACTACCAATCCTGAGGGTGTTCCCCTCCCAGACTGATTTTTTTTGAGTAGGTAAAAGAGGACATTTTCTGCTTCATTTCGTACCTAGCCTTAATCACTGAATGGGCATTGCCTCAGACAAACTGAGACTTGGGAAAGACCTTAGCTTAAAAAGGCCAAGGTCTCCCACTGCATTTGGGGCCACTTCCAGTTGTCCTGATCTATGTCTTGCCACTATACTCAGATGATCCTGGAGGAGAAAGTGAGGCTGGTGACTTTGCACAGACCTGCTTCACTTAAATCCAATTCACATGCAAATCAAGACATCACCTCCCTGATGGATAAACAACACCATTCTCTTTGACATTTTTATGCATATATGTCTGCATAATCTATATCAATTATCTGCATACAAATATGTGCATCTATGTTTATGTGTATAGATGCATATATGTTTGTGTATCCCTATCTGTCTATCTATTGGGCAGCTAGTACATGGATCCAGTACATGGATAGAACACAAGGTTTAGAGGAAGACCTGAGTTCAAATGTGACCTCAGACACTTACTAGCTGTGTGACCCTGGGTAACTCACTTAACCCTGTTTGCCTCAGTTTCCTCCTCTGTAAAGTGAGCTGGAGAAGGAAATGGCAGACCACTCTAGTATCTTTGCCAAGAAAACCCCAAACGGGGTCATGAAATGTCAGACAGGACTGAAATAATTGAACAACTACAACAGCATCTATTTATCTATCTATGTATGACAGGTAGTGTGGTGTAGTGGCTAGAGAAACGGCCTTAAAGCCAAGAAGACTTGGGTTTAAGTCCCCACTCTGACACATGTTGGCTGTCACCCTAGGCAAGTTACTTAACGTTGTAGTGCTCTGGGTCTGACCTGTCAAATGCCGGGGCCACAGCTGCACACTCCCCAGCGCTGCCTGAACCAGATTAAAATGTAACTGGGCAATATTTAACACAATCAGTAAAAATACAATAAAACATAAATCATTTTAATGGGTGGCTTTTCTAAATCAATATGTGGCCCTCAGGGATCTTTGTGTATGGTTTTGTGGTCCCTGTTTCTATTTGAGTCTGACACCACTGTTTCTAAAACTAGAAAGTATAGAGAAAATGCCAACCTGCGTTAGTACAGGGAATTTCTCAGAGTTCCCTATAACAATGAAATCACAGGTCTGGCCCCTGTCCCTATGTGGATTTATACATGCACAATGCACATGTGTGAGTGTGCACATGCACACTCCAATTTTCTGATACAGGTTAGGATTTGCTGTAAATGTCCAAGGCCAAAAGGGGAGAAGTAACCAATCCTGAGGTTCAGCAAAAACACAAAGCCCAATGCTTATAAGATGAATCAAGGACGGGAGGAGGGCAATATAATATGGAAAACTAGACTGAACTTTGGTTTGGTAGTCAGGGGACCTGGGTTCAAATTATGCCTCTAATAATTACTTCCTGTATGACCCGGTATGAGCAAGTCACTTTACCTCCATGGGCCTCAGTTTCCTCATCTGTAAAATGAGAGACAGACTAGGTGGCCTCTCAGGTCCCCTCCAGCCATAGAGCTATGATTGTCTGATCCCATGAATCATAACTGGAGTAAGACCAGGGGAAGCATCATGGGAGGTGACTGTACAAAACTGCTTTGTCCAGATGATGATTTGCTTTGCTCAAGAATCGGCTTAGAACAGTGGCCTTTTATGGCCCCAGTGGTCTGCTAGCCACAACCCTGCCCAGCCCCTCTTTGCTGAAGGCAATGCAGCTGTGAGCTCAGACATCTGTGGGTTTTGGTTGACCATGAGTTCAAAATGAGTCAGGAGTGTGATGTGCTAGTCATAAAAGCTAGGCTGCTCTTTGTCAGTGCCTGTGACCCAGGATACCAGAACATCCAAATGAAGTGCGAAGAAGTCGGAGGGGGCTGTCAAGAATACAACTGAAACTCACCTTTTGATACAGTCAGAACAGAGAGACACAGAGGGAAAGCTACCCAGCAAAAACAGATCCCCCCCCAAAGCCACACTGCTCTACCATATAGTTTCATAGGGCCATAGATTTTACACTGTAAGAGGTCTGAGAAGTTATCTAGTCCAGCCCCTTCATTCTACAGATGAAGAAACTGAGGCCCAGAGAATGAATCAATGAAGATTCTTTATTATGTGTTTGCTGTTCTTGCCAGGCACTGCGCTGTGGTTACAAATATGAAAGTGAGACAATCCGTGCTCTCAAGGATGTTACATTCTGATAGGGGGACAGAAAGCATAGAAAAATACAAGAAAAAGCCAGAAAAAGGTACTTTGGACTAGGATGTCAAAGAGGTGGCGAGCGGACAAATGGGGCAGTTTATTTACACTCTATCCAGAAGTACTAGTGTTGATTTGGTCCCAGAGGTGCGAAAAGCAGTGGGGGTGTGGATGGCAAGATAAAAATAACTAACATCTATACAGGACTTACTATGTGCCAGGCACTGTGCTGTGTGCTTTACAATTATTGTCTCATTTGATCCTCACAACAGCCTTGGGAAGTAGGTGCTATTATTATCACCTCATTTTGCAGATGAGGAAATTGAGGTTAAGTGACTTGCTCAGGTTCAATCAATCAATAAGTGTCTGAGGGTAGATTTGAACCCAGGTCTTCCTAACTCAGGTCTGATCCTCTATCCGTTGTGCCAACTAGCTGCCCCATGACTAGAGTGAAGTATGGTAGGGTCTGGTGTCAAAGCTATTATCACTTGTCACATGGGTAGAGTACATAGCAGTAGTAATCAGGTTCCCATGAGAATGAGATCTTTTTGAAGGCAGGGACTATTTTTACTCTTCTTTGTATCACCAACACTTGTATGAGGGAAGTGCCTGGCACATAGTAGGTACTTAATAAATGCTTGTTGAAGGACTAAGTTCTAGCTGAGTTCTTTGATCTCTATCCCAGAATCAAATCCAGCATTCCTGCTACCCCACTGGCTCCACTTCTCCCTCCCTGTCTCTCCTCTCTCTCTCTCTCTCTCTCTCTCTCTCTGTCTCTCTCTCTGTCTCTCTCTCTCTCTCTGTCTCTCTGTCTCTGTCTCTCTCTCTCTCTCTGTCTCTCTCTCTCTCTCTCTCTCTCTCATTTCTTTGCCTCTGTTTCTCTCCCCGTCTCTTTTCTCTGTCTCTCTCTCCTTTCTCTCTTCTGTCTCCCTGTCTCTGTCTCTTTGTCTTTGTCCTTGTCTCTTTTTGCTCTGTCTCTCTCCTCTGTCTCTCTTTCTCCTTTCTTCCCCCTCGTCTCTCATTCCTTCTCCCTAGCCTTCTCTCTGCCTCTCTTCCTTCTCCCCCAGACAAACAGCTGTGCTAACACAATATACTACCTTCCCCTACAACAGAGAGGCAGTCTTATGCACTGGATAAAGGGTCCGTCTCTGAGCCACAACAGCTTGGGTTCTAAGTCCTTCCTCTGACACATACAGGTTGTGTTACCCTGGACCAGCCAGGTACTTCACCTCTCAATATCCTCCAGAGATTCTCCAGGACTATAAACTGCAGATTAGTTGCCAATCTACACTTGTAAAAGGAATTTCCTTACCAGGAATCACCTACACTGATATCACAGAAACCAACAAGAAAGAAAAAGCACTAGCTGGGAGGTTCTCACCCTTCCTGGTTCTATCTGCAGGCAGACTGACTCATAATGAAAGACAGATTGATGTCGTTGTCAATGTGCAGCTGCTGACATTATCTAACCTTTACATCACATGTATCTCATCCATACATTGTCACCTGTATGTTGTGTTTTCCTTTAGAATGTGAGGGCCTTCAGAGCATGGACTGGGTTTTGCCTTTCTTTATATTCTTTGTATTTCTTTCTATGGGGCAGCTAGGTGGAACAGTGGATAGAGTGTCAGGCCTGGAGACAGGAAGATCTGAGTTCAAACCTAGCCTCAGACACTAGCCATTGGACCCTGGGCAAGTCACTCCATTTTTGTCTGCCTCGGTTTTCTCATGTGTAAAATGGGGATAATAATAGCACCTATCTCACGGAGTTATTTTAAGGATCAAATGAGATACTATTTGTAAAGCACTTTGCAAACTTTGAAGAGTCATAGAAATATTATTATTAGTCCAGTATACTACAGCTTAGAGCATATAAATTCTTAAATAATTAGAGCTATTATAAAATGGAATGAATTGCCTTGTGAAGTCATAAGTTCCCAGTCCCTAAAAGTGTTCAAGAAGAGACTGGATGTATGCATGGTATTTTTTTCATTCATTCATTCATACATACATACACACATATACTATATATACATATAAATATATATATATATATATATATATATACACACATATTTGTATTTAATTGTAGCCTTTTCTAGGGTTGGGTGGGGAGGGAGGGAGAAAAAAAGTGCACAGTAGAGAGCAAAAGAAAACTTAGAAGGAAGCACAAAAAAAGCAGGGTAGCTTTGAAAGCAATGTGTAGTGTTTATCACATAGTTTTTTTTCTAAAAAGTAAACAGTCTGAAATGGAAATTCATGGTTTTATATTGAATCCTCTCTTTATATTGTACTGAATGGAAACATTCTTGTTTTTGGTCTTTTTGTATTTAAGTTCAAAATGAATAAATTTTTTTTAACTCATAAAAAAGATGATGCTGGATGATAAGGTGTTGCTCTTGTCCGTCCTTCATTTTTGGGGCTGTTGTTTGTCCTTCATTTTAGAAAAAGACCAATGACATCATGGGGTGATGTCTTGATTTGCACATGAATTGGATTTAAGTGAAGTAGAGTTGCACAAAGTTACCAGCCTCATTTTCTCTTCCTGTTCCTGAAGTTCAATGGCAGGACAAAAGTCAAGACTACTGACTGTGAGGTGTTAGAGATATTTTAGAGGGAGCACTGAATCTTGAGTCAGGAAGACCCCTGAGTTCATATCCTGCCTCGGACACTTATTAGCTATTTGACAGTGGTCAAGCCACTTCACCTACATCTACCTCAGTTTCTTCATCTTTAAGATAGGGATAAGAATAGTACCTACCTCTCAGGGATCAAAGGAGATGAAATTTTAAACTGCTTTCTATTTAAATTCCAGCTTTTATTTTGGTTGCTGTTTTTATTTTCATTTCTTGAACTGTGTTAGAAGTTGGTCTAGGAGAGCTTTGTGGCTCTTCTTCACAGATGCTTAATAAATGCTTATTAAATTTAACTGAATTCTGACAAGATTGATTGATTCAGAATATTGTTTACTATACCTCTTCCAAGAAATTCTGCTGGGAAGTGGATAGCAAAAGTTTCTACTTTTGAGCTAGAAGTGACCTCCCCCTCATCTGAGCTCATAACACTGGAATTCATTTATTCTTTTATATAATTAGTATTATAACTGTCCATGTATATGCTTTTTTTCCCCCAACCAGATACTAGGAGGTCAGAGACCTTGTCTGTAGTCATTATCTTAGTAAATACAACACATGTAATAAAAGCTTATTGAAAACTCTGGTGAGTTATTGCAATGGTTAACATTACTATTGTACTGTCAAAATTAAAGGAGACTTTCCTCTTTTTCACTAACAATCAATAAACTGGCTCTTTTTCCCAAGGTTTGAATGAGAGTTTGTTTAACAAAATGTACCGATAAATTAAAATTAAATTAAATTAAGGGTTGGGCAAAAAAAAATGCTTGCTGAATGCATGAATCTGCGTTCAAAGCCCTGGGGCACAAAGACCCCTTTGCCAGGGAGCCTGCAGCCAAACAGCTGCTTTTGAGATTGGGTCATTCAATGAGGACTTTATATACAAGGATTCCACTGCATTCAGAGCTGCTTCTCAGAGGACATTCTGTCATTGCTCAATTCCTTTGGGAATTTGCAATTGCCAAATCCATATGAACCAAATCAGATGAACTAAGCAGGCAAAAATATTCATTTGTTGGAGCAATGTGATAGTCACAAAAGAAGACTAAGATGGATCCATGTCAATCAATCAACTAGCATTTATTATGGGCTGGGCACTGTGCTAAGCATTAAAGATACAAAGAGGGGCAAAAGAAGGGCAAAAGACAGTCCCTGACCTCAAGGAGTGAATGGAGGAGACAACATGCAAACAACTATGTGCAAACCAGATTATAGCTACAGGATAAATTGAAGGAGTCTTCTCAGAGGGAAGGCACTAAGATTAAAGAGGACTGGGACAAGTTTCTTGCAGGTGAGGCCTTAGCTAAGATCTGAAGGAAGCTAGGGAGAGTAAGAGGCTGAGATGAGGAGGAAGAGCATTCTAGGGGTGGGGGACAGTCAACTAAAATGCTTGGATGGAAGAGTACATGGAAGAGAGTAAGGTGTAGGAAGGCTGGAAAGGTAGGAAGGGGCCAGGTTATAAAGGGCTGTAAGAGCCAACCAGAAGATTTTATATTTTATGGAGGTAAAAGGGAACCACTGGAACTTATTGAATTCCAATTTGCCAACTCAATTCATCTGAATAACAAACACATGGATCTGGTGATAACACATTCCCAAGGAAATTGAGGAAGAGGTGATGTGGTCAGACCTGTACTTTAAGAAGATTGGTTTGGCAGCTGAATAGAGGAAGGGTTCCAGTGGGAAGATTGAGGTGGTGAGACCAGCCAGCAGCAGACTATTACAATAGACCAGGTGTGAGGTAATGAGGACCTGAACTAGGATGGCTTCAGTGTCAGAAGAAAAGGGAGGGTATATGAGAATTGTTGTTATTGTTGTTGTTTGTCCTTCATTCTTGAGGAGGACCAATGACATCATGAAGGGGATGCCATGACTTGCAAGAGAATTGGATTTAAGTGAGGCAGGGCTGTGCAAAGTCACCAGTCTCACTTTCTCCTCCAGAGCCATCTGGGTCTAGTGGCAAGACATAGATCAGAAGGACTGGAGACGACCCCCTTACATAAGAAGTACAGTTATGAAGAAAATCAGAATAAGGTCAGACTAGGAGAAATTGCTTTTCCAGCTTCCACAGAGACAGTGTGACAGCCTAGGTGAGAATATATTCAAGCTTTTATACCACATTGAGCATATCAACCTTCTACTGTTCTTGATGGCAGATCTGTCTGTCTCTGAGCAAACCACCAGTAGATTATAAGCTCCTTGAGGTCAGAAACTGTTTCATTTTGTATTTTGCTCTGACTATGTACCCCTAGCATCTAGCACAGTGCCTTTTACTTACTAAGTGTATAATACATACTTGCTAGTTTGGATTGGATTGGAGTGGAGTGATAAGGCTTCAGTACCATCACACCCCCTGGGATCACTGCAGTGCAAGCAAAGGGGGAACCATTCATAGTAGGAGAGAGCCAAGATAATGGCTAATGAGGGAGATAGAGGAGAGAAGAAATGAAGACCAGCTCCAGAGTCACCTGCAGATCTGAACAACAGGAATTTGTCAATGTGTTTCCAACATTAGGCAAAGAAGAAAGAGATGTTCTATCTGGTGGGCAGAGAGAACTTTGGACGCCAGAAAAGCGTCCATGAGCACAGAAAACTGAACTGTGCTAGTGTAGATGTGTTATCCCTAAAGGTTACCTAAGGGCAGCTAGGTGGCGCCATAGTGCATACTGTGCTGGACATGGAGACAGAAAGACTCATCTTCCTGAGTTCAAATCTAGCCCCAGACACTTACTAGCTGTGTGACCCTGGGCAAGTCACTTCACCCTGTTTGCCTCAGTTTCCTCATCTGTAAAATGAGCTAGAGAAGAAAATGGCCAACCAACTCCATTATCTTTGCCAAGAAAACCCCAAATGGGGTCATGAAGAGTCAGACATGAATAAAAAAAATGACTAAACAACAAAAAAGTTGTGTGTATCCTTTCTTAAAATCAAAAAAAGTCTTTACAATCTCTTCTATTTCTAAAATGTTGTACTTTTACATTTCTTCCCCTCTCTTTCTTTTCCTTATAGAGCCTCCCTTTTCAATAAGTTGTATAAAAGGCAGTTTCTGTCGCTTAAGATTATACGTGAAAGAAACAACCACATCCTCCTTCAAGAACTAGCAGGACATGAACTTGTGTTTAAATCTCAGATCTAAGAAGATTCCATTTGATCACTGCAAACAGAATCCAAACATATAGATTAGAGCCAAAGGTTCAGAACCACTAGGTTTGGGTCTTTTAAAGCCCTTTAATCTCTATTTGTGCTGAAGAAGGCAGGGAGAAAGTATAATTTTCATGATTTGTTTTGTCTACCTACAAAAATGTAGGCTTAAAAAAGTACATATAAATATCCCTCATTATGCCCCTTTATGATAACTGAATTTCTGATGAGTCAAAAAAGGGTTTAGTTACCCTGCCTCCTGATGTTAACAGAGATATACAAGGCAGGGACATTTATCAGTTTATGAGTGATCCCTTGTGAACACTAGCTCAAATTTCACAAGTTGTCCCTGTTATATCATCTTAAATGCCTTCAGAAAAACCTTACTGTCCAGTGCCCAAGAACAGGCACCAACTAGCCTGGAAAAAGAAAGAAGGAAAAAAAAAGCATGCCACATCACACAGGTCACCTTGCCTAACTATTCCATGTGCTGCTGAAAGGAAAGGAGACACTGTATAAGGTTTTGTAACTGTGGTTTCCAGAATTCTGGACCATTTTCTTTTTAAGGAAGCCAAAGGGAACGTGGCCTCATTTTCGCCCTGGAGAAAACAGATTCCAATGTGTTGAATTTCCTTGCAAGGTGAAACATTTTGCTAAGCTCCTGACAAAAAAAGAGTGCTATGTGTCCAGGTTTTCTCTTAATTAACAAATAGGCATATTTAGAGGCCCTGACCATCCCCCAGGAGAAAGTATGCAGAGGAGATTTTGTGGCTTTTTTTTTAACTCCCTCTCCACCCCATTCTCACCCCACCCAAAGAAAATGGCAAAATTTTGAAAGGGCATTTATACTTTGAAAAGGAGTTGTGGATAGAGGGCCCAACTGCTTTGCGTCAGAGACCTGTTATCCAAGTCGACTTCCAGCACATATTAACTGTGTGAGACCACAAGGAGGTTACACAACCTCTCTGTGCTCCAGGCATCTCTCTAAGACTATATGTTAGAGATAAGTTGCTGATTTAAATTGATGGAGGGAGTTTCCACACTGGGTGTTCCCTCTCTTAAGACAAGAATAGGTCTGGACTTAACCTCTTTGGCATCCCACCTCTGCTTCTATCCTCAAAATAAAACTTCTATGACTTACTCCTAAAAAGTTACTTGGGCTTTATTATATAAATAAAGCATTTTGGCCCCACATGTGATGAGTTAAGACAACCTATGGCAATAGTAGATCCATACCAGGCAATTCTGGTGCCCGGGACAAGTGCCACAAAATATGCCTGGCTTAAGTAAGCCCAGAAATTCTTGTTGTTTTTCAGTCTTGTCCAACTCTTCATGACCCCGTGGACCATAGCATGCCACTATCCTCCACCATCTCCCAAAATCTTCAACCTCATGCTCCTTGCTTCCCTGACACTGTCTATCCACGTCATTCCCTGCCTTCCCCTTTTCCTTTTGCTTTCAATCTTTCCCAACAGCAGAGTCTTTTCCAATGAGTCTTGTCTTCTCATTATGTGGCCAAAGTATTTACGCTTCAGCTTCAGTATTTCATCTTCCAGTGAAGAGTCTGAATTAATTTATTTATGCATTGACTGATTTAATCTCCTTGCTGTCCAATGGACTCTCAAAAGTCTTCTCCAGCACTACAATTGGAAGGTATTGATTCTGCGACACTCGACTTTCCTTACTCTAACAGCTGTAAACTGCCACTAGAAAAGCCATAGCTTTGACTATATGGACCTTTATCAGCAAGGTGATGTCTCTGCTTTTTAGCATGCTGTCCAGATTTGCCATAGCTTTCCTTTTAGGGGGCAAGTATCTCTTAATTTCATGGTTGTCATCACCATCTGCAGTGATCTTTGAGTCCAAGAATATAAAATCTAACACTGCTTCCATCTTTTCTTCCTCTGTTTGCCAGGAAGTGATGGGACCAGTTGCCAAGATCTTAGTTTTTTGGTGTTAAGCTTCAAGCCAGTTTTTATGCTCTCCTCATTCACCCTCATCAAGAGGCTTCTTAAATCTTCTTCCTCTTCTGTCATCAGAATGCTATCGTATGCATATCTGAGATTGTCAATAATTCTCCCAGCAACCTTAATTCCAGCTTTTAATTTGTCCAGCCTGGCATTTGGCATAATGTACTCTGCATATAAGTTAAATAAATAAGGTGACAATATACAGCCTTGTCATCCGCCTTTTCCAGTCTTAAACCAGTTTGTTCCATGTTCTGTTCTAACTATTGCTTCTTGGCCTCCATACAGGTTTCTTAGGAGACAAGAAAGATGATCTTGTCCTCTCTTCTCTTTGAGGACTTGCCACATTTTGTTGTGATCTACACAGTCAAAGGCTTTAATGTAGTCAATGAAGCAGAAGCAACAGAGAAAGCATACGTGAATTAAAATTTGAAGGCAAATTCAATTGAGATAGGATAGAGAGACTGAGTTGAGATATAATTCAGGAAAGAAGGTTATATTTGGGCAGATACCTGTGGACATTGCCCCATGAGAGAGACAGAGATGGAGGCAAAGTGGGGAGGGGGAGCCCTCAGACCTTGGACACAGATCTAGGTGATGGTAAAGTTGAAGTCAGGAAGAACTTTGCCAAGGAAGGGACCAGAGTAAGATCAGCTCAAAGAGGAATTCATCTAGTAGCTAATAGCTTCCTATTTTAACTAATTATTCTTGTCAACTTGTTAACAAGTTCTTTGTACCTGATGAAAGAAGCTAAATACTGAGAACACTCTCTAAATTTTAGCAACATGGGAGTAAGCCCCTGTCACCTTGTCCTAGTTATGGCTCTGGACAACAACACCCTTATGTATGAGGAGTCTCAGGAAAAATCATGAAGAAGGCAAAGTTCATCTATAGGAATGTGTCTGTTTTGTACTCTATTCTTTGTTATCACTTCTTAGGAAACAGGACCTGCCTGCCCTGTGTAAAAGGATAGCATTCTGCAATGGGACTGGGCCAGCCGTAACCATCCATATCGTGACATCATCCATACCATAACCCTTCTGTCACATGAGCCTCAGGGTGGTCCTGCTCCTCTGCTTTTATCCCTGACCGGCGGCCAGCTCTCCCACCTACCCCTACTTCATCCCATGCAGCATGCAAAGGCACCAGATTCTCATCAGTGAAAATGGTGGCACTTTGAAATTTGTTGCTGAGAGAGGGTCTTAATAAAGATTCCCAAGAACCACGAGTCTCCCCAGGAAAACGCTCCCCCATTTTACAACTGCCCTTTCTTCACAATGTGTGAAGATGACTTGAGACAGTAAGGCCCATGGAAGTCAGGACTGGTTTGGGAAGACGAAGTCACCGTCCCTGCATTAAAAAGTGCCCTTAAAACACAGAGAGGCGGGGAAGGCTGAAGCCGTGGAGGAGCTTGCAGACAGAGGCATCTAAGCTGCTGGTCTTCACACATACTACCTTGAGATTTCATGGAGGTTACCACAATGCATACACTGCAGGGCTCCGAGTCAGGAAGACCTGAGTTTAAATCCTGCTAGCTGTGTAGCCCTGGGAGAGTCTCTTAACCACTTTTTGCCTCAGTTTCCTGATCTGTAAAATGAGAATAATAATAGCAACTAATTCTCATGGCTGTTATGAGGATCAAATGAGATAATCATTGTAAAGCTCCTAGCACATGGTAGGTACTACACAGAGCGTCCCTAAAGTCTGGACACAGGCAAAAATGCGTATTTAGAAATATTTGGAATATTAACAGAGCTTAGCCCCCTTGACTTCTTTTTCTGGGGTAGGCTAAAGGAGAAGGTGTACTCAATGAAAATCACAGATGCGACACACTTGATTGAACGCATAAAGAGTGAATGTGCTAAGATTGATGGCAATGTGGAGTTATTGCATCGAGTTCACGTGGATCTTGCAAAGCGCATCAACCTTTGCATCACAGATGATGGAAGATGTTATTTGTTAATATTCCAATTAAATAAAATGTTGTTGAAAATTTCATTCATCTCATTTCTTGAAAGTATGTGGTTTTGCCTATGTGTCCAGACTTTAGGAACACCCTGTATAAATGTTAGCTATCACAACAAAGAGCAGCTAGGCGGCGCCATAGGGCACAGACTGCCAGGCCTGGAGTCAGGAAGACTCTTCTTCCTGAGTTCAAATGTGATCTCTGACACTGTTACCCTGGGCAAGTCACTTAACCCTGTTTGCCTCAGTTTCTTCATCTGTAAAATGAGCTGGAGAAGGAAATGGCAAACCACTCTAGTATCTTTGCCAAGAAATCCGCAAATGGAGTCAAGAAGAATCAGACACAACTGAACAATGAATTACAGGTTTTATTATCTTTTCAGAAACAGATATGATCCCACAGCAAGTGCCTGCTCCTAATCTGGATTCAAATACTTTTGTACCTGGATCTGCACTAAAGCTTTATTTTGGGCCATGATGTTTTTTTTCTCTTTGTCTTGTACTCTAGGACAGGGCTGTCCAACATTAGGTTTTTATTGAAACAACAGACAATATATTTTTATTTGCCATTTTAGTGAGAGCTCTGTGGTAGGTCGGCTTCATTTACTAAAGCATTTATGTAAATTTCTATGATTGTAGGTGGGCCACATAAATCGCACTGCGGGACACATTTTGGACAGCCCTGCTCTAGGAAACTCTGAGCTACAGAGTTCTTGCTTAATTGTTTGTATAGTTAAAACTGCCTAAGCTTTTTCATTGACTCTTTACCATTTAGTGGATTTGGTTGTGAAATAATTGGGTATATTCTCTTTTGCATCCTTATTCTCTCTGACCAGGAACCAGAAGAAGGAATGACTGTTTCTCAGATATGCCTGGTAATCACCTCCTAATTTTTCATTCTTTCATTCATTTTCTCACTCATTAGACAAACACTTACCAAGTGCTTAATTACTAAATTCAAGAAACCTTTATTAAGTGAGTTTAGACCACTGTTCTAGGTATTAGAGTAATGCAAAGTTTAGACATAACAGGTGTTTACTATCTATTAGGAAGCTGTGACAACTAGATACTATAGTAGAAAGAAATAATATAAATATCAATGAATACACAATATTGCTTGAGAGCTTTAAAGAGGTATGAAGTCTGGTGTGTGAGACCTGAGGGGGAAGAGCATTACTTTAGAGAGAGAGGAATAAGGAAAGACTTCATGAAGTCAATAGGAACAGACATGGAAACAAGAACATCTATTTAGGAAGCAGAGAAGAGTCAAGTATGACTGTACTATACGGTGTGTTGAAGGCAGTAACACACATTAAGGCTGGAAAATAAGGGCAGTGCCAGAATATGGAGGACCACAAATGCTAGACAAAAAGGTCTGGTTTCATGTTTTAGGTGGACGGGGTTGGAGATGATACTTGGGTGGTAAAGTCCAAGTCACGATCTTTCTTCCTCAGTTTCCAATATAGAAAGTTCCAGATAGAATATTCAGAGGCTTCTACCATAGCAGGTCTGACACAAAACCATAACTTGTGGTTGTTTAGTCCTTTTTCAGTTGTTTCTGACTCTTCATGACTCTATTTGGGGTCTTCTTGACAAGGATACTAGAGTGGTTTGCAGTTTCCTTCTCCAGCTCATTTTACAGATGAGGAAACTGAGGCAAACAGGGTAAAGCAACTTGCCCATGGTCACATAGCTAGCAAATGTCTGAGACCAGATTTGAACTCAGGTCTTCCTGACTCCAGGCTGGGCATCCTATCCATTGCACCACCTAGCTTCCCAGAGCCACATCTATCATAGGTCAAGTGGGATTTTGACCCAGGTTGTCAATAAGGCAGGGAGAATGCAACTGCTATCCCCTGGGCTGACCTAGAAAAGGTCAAACTCCACAGAATTCTTTAGGAAAAAAGCTATTCTCTTTTTTTTACCTGGGAACAGTGGTTAGACAGCAGGTCTTGAAGCAAGGGAGACTCAAGTTCAAGTCCCACCTGTGACATATACCAGCTGTGTGACCCTGAGTAAATCACTCAATCTCTCTGTGCTCTAGGCAACTCTCTAAGACTGTAGGTAGCGGAGAAGATGCCAACCTGGATTGTTTAGAGGTAGTGTCTTCACCCAACAGTTCCCTATGCCCATTAAATTACAGGTCTGGTCCCTATCCCTTCTCCCTTAAAATACTAGCTCCAGGGATGCCCTGAATCATTGAGTCACAGTGGGGAGTATCTCTTCTTTACTTCCTCACTGTCCCCCAGGCATGGAATGTTCTCCTCACCTCCACCTACTGGGTTCCCTGACTTTCTCCAGTTAAAATCCTTCTTTCTACAGAAAGCCTTTTCTAATCCATAATTTTAGTGCCTTTCATCTTGTATGTAACTTGTTTGTACATAGTTGTTTGCACATTGTCTCCCTTATTAGATGTGAGCCCCGTGAGAGCAGGGACTGGTTTTTACCTTTCTTTGCCTGGCATACAGTAGATGCTTAATGAATGTTTATTGACTGCTTCCTGAAGCCTCTGAATGCTTCTCAAAGGAACTTTATCTATTCGGTCTGCTCTCCCTTTACTACCATCTAAAGCAATCC
This sequence comes from Trichosurus vulpecula, assembly GCF_011100635.1. NCBI lineage: Eukaryota > Metazoa > Chordata > Mammalia > Diprotodontia > Phalangeridae > Trichosurus > Trichosurus vulpecula. The sequence goes on from NC_050573.1 coordinate 149,363,444, forward strand.
ACTATCTCTTTTAACTCATTTGCCAGTTCCTTTTGTAAATTTCCCCCAGGCTGTCCCTTTGGATATAGTAGCTTATTTCTGGTTTCTTATTTAACTTGGCACATTCCCTAACTCCTGAAAACACTTTGGGATAATATAACCACCAAAGGAAAACTGTAGAGCCAGTAACTTGCCTCCTCATCAATCTTAGGGCTTAGATGAAATCCTTAGGCCTCATTGTCTCAGTTAATTCCACTGAGTATTAACGCCTAGTGTTAATGTTGCCAAGGAAACAACATTTTAAGAACACTTGGAAGCCTTAGCAACATTGGTTTCTATGCTCTTTCACAGACGAGATTAACCCTGACCATTAAATATAATTTAATAAAATAACCATTTTAATTAACTTTTTAGCAGAAATTGTATTATTGCAAAGCACAATTTTTCTATTAAATATTCTCTCACGTATTTGCTTACTTTATACAGCACTTTAGGATCTGCAAACCATTTTATGTACGTTATTTCATATGGTCCTCACAACAGCGCTCTGAGGCTGAGGCTACTGTTATCCCAGAAGTGAAAATTGAACCCAGTTCCTCCAAGATATTTTCCTCTTTGCTGCCATAGTAAACAACTATTTTGATATAAGGCTATATTTGGTGTTATATGGTGGTATCAGGGTGTAGTGGGGAAAGTATCTGAATGAGAATTGGAAGACTCAAGTTCCATGTGATGTCACCTTGGGCCAGTGAGTCACTTAATACCCTTTGGCTTCAGCTCCTTCATCTTTCAAATTAGAGACTCTTCTAAGATCTCTCTGAAGGTCTAAAATTTTGTTTCTGGCTTTATCACTAACTGCATGATTTTAACTAAATCATTTAGCATCTCTGGGCCTCTATTTCATCATCTATAAAGCAATGGGTCTGGACTAGGTGACTTTTAAGATTTCTTCCAACTCTCCCATCATTTAATTCTATGAGCTTATTATTGTACTATAGAAAATAACAAATATGAAGAATTCAGTGATGCAGGGGAAGACTTATATAACTAATATATAGAACAAAGTAAGAAGATCCAGGAAAACAATGACTGTTGTTGCTGTTGAGTTGTGTCTGACTCTTCATGACTCCATTTGGAGTTTTCTTGGCAAAGATACTGGCATGGACTGCCATTTCCTTCTCCGGTTCATTTTACAGATGAGGCAACTGAGGCAAACAGGTTTAAGTGACTTGCCCAGGGTCATGCAGCTAATGTCCCAGGCTGGATTTGAACTCACATCTTCCTGACTCCAGGCCCAGTGCTTTATCCACTGAGCCAACAGTGTAAACGGAAAGAACAAAAAACTCCTTAAACTGAATGCTACATGATTATAATGCTCCAGCTTATCCTGAAGAAGAGTTAAGAAAATGTCCCTCCTTCCCTTCTTCGTAGAAGGAAACTATGGGGTGGGATATTGCATACGCTGTCACACTTGATTGATATGTTGGTTAGTTCTGATGAAGTGCTACTTTTCCCTCTTTCTTTTTGTTGTTTATTATAAGGCATGGCTCAATGAGAGAGGGAAGAGCACACAAAGAAATGAAGTTAATATAAAAATAAGTCAATGAAAATTAAAAATTTTTAAAAATTCTATGAACCTACATAAAGCAAATTATATCAGATATGGTCATTGGCTGCAAGACTTTCCATGTTAACAATGAGCCACATGGACATATGGTATAGCTGAGAGGGAGCTACCCTGAGAGGCTTCAGACTGGATTCTAGTCTTGCCTTCGCCACTAATCATGTGACCCTGAACAAATCAGTCTCCTCATCTTTAAAATGGAGGAGTTAGACTAGATGATCTCTGATCTTGCAGTTCAATAAGTCCATTTTCTAACATGTGAATGTCTAGGAAAGGACATTCTTACATAGTAGGTCAACATTCAGTAGTGAGACAGTCCAGTAAGACTCTGCGTGCAGTCTGTGAAGCCAGTTACATTATCTCATAGTAAGGTCATAGTTAGATCATGTATACAGGAATTCACAGTGACCTGGTAATACTCAAATTATGAGTGGGAGGCATATTTGTCAGTGAAATAATTCTTCACTTCCATATGCTCTCAGAGGCTAACCAACAGAGCACCAGTACTGCAGCAATCCTTTTATCAAGGTATACTGTTGACTGTTTGACCTCATCAAAGCTCAGAGATCCTCCTTGGCTTGGGGACTAGGATGATAGACCTATCTCCATTTTACAGCTGAAGAATCTGAGGACTGGGAAGGTTAGGTAATCCTTATGTGGTAATGCAACAAGGTTAAGTGACTTCCAGTGGCTGTACTGAGAATTACTGGAAGTGGTAAAATGTGAACTCAGGTCTTCCAGGCTCCCAGTTCAGAACTCTACCCACTATAACAATGTGTGAAAGGCAATATTGCCTAGTGGATAAAGAGCTGGGCTGGGAGTCAGGAATATGCAGATTCAAGTCCTATCTCTAACATAAATTAGCTATGTGACCCTGGGTAAGTCATTTAAACTCTCTATAAACTCAGACAGCTCTGTAAGACTTAGGTATTGATCTTCATTGGTAGAGGAGGTTTACTTACCAGGAGTTCCCTGTATGAACAACTTATTGTCTGGTTTAATTCCAAAAAATGGAAAGAGGAAGCACTTCAAAGTCATCCTTGTTCCCAGTTTGGAGTTTAGGCCTCTAAATCACAATGAATAGGTCAACGGCTACTATATTATATAGCTACAGAAGGTCATTGTGGATAGTGAAGGAGCAGGTCTATTTTTTTTTCTTGTCTTCTATTGTAGGTATATGCATTTTTAATTTGTCATAGGATATGAAATAAGAATATCATATTCACAGAAGGTATATATTTATGTACATATATACATCGTACATATATTTATACCTGTATTATGTTATACATATATTGTGTACCTGGAAAATGTGTGTATACATATAAATATATACAACACACACACATAGACATAAAGGAGATATATATATATATATATATATGTGTATATATATATATGTATGCATATATATGCACATGCACATACACATATATACATATACACAAAGATACAAAAACAAATGTGTGTGTGTATTTTTATATACTCACTATGGTAAACTGTAGCAAAATGCAAAAGATTGGCCAAACTCTGTTTCTCTCCATGGAAATCTATACTAAAACATTTATATGATATTGAGGGGGTAATGCAACCTGGACCCCTAAAAGGAAAAGACCATGTTTTTGAAAGCAACCCATTCCCTGAATTTTTCCATACATTTTAGCAGCCTAGATCACTGGAGTCTCACTCAAGGCATCTGGCCCACCCCAGCCCACCCCAGCCCATCCCAGACCACTTAGTACTCCTTACACTATTGCTCTTGGCCCACTCCAGGCTATTTGCCACTCCTTAATCCCATTCAGATCTTTTTACTGTCCCTTTTTGCATATAAGCATCAGTCTCACCCCCATTAAGTTGCAGATTCCCTAGGAGTCTAATCCGCATTACAATAAACCTTATCATTTGACTGGAAGAGGGTTTGAGTGTGTGAATTCTTTCCAGGCACATGCCATCCTGCACCCTGACATTTTGGGGTTTCCAGCAGCCTCAAACTGCATCAATATGAATAGACCCCAGGGTACAGGCTGCATAGCCTAATGCATACAATGCTGGACCTAGTTGGGAAGGACCAATTACAAAGAAAAACAATAATAGCTAGCATTTTCATAGCACTTTAAGGTTTGCAAAACACTTTACAAATATTGTTTCATTTGATCCTCACAACAAAGTGGGTGTTGTTATTATCTCCATTTTACAGATGGGGAAACTGAGGCAAAGAGCAGCTAAGTGACTTACCTAGGGGTCACATAGCAAGTGTCTGAGGCAGGATATGAAAGCAGCACTCTTGTCACTGTGCCACATAGCTGCCTCTTGCTAGTTTGTGACTAGAGGTAAACCACTTATCCTCTCTGAGCCTCAGTTTTCTCATCTGTAAAATGGGGATAATGATACCTGTAGTACTTATCTCATAGGGCTACTGCATAGTTTAAAGGGGATAAGTACATAAAGTGCTTTGCAAACTTTACAATGCTATACAAATTTTAGTTTATTATTATTATTATTAATTTTACCTCCAGTTTCAAGACATCAGCAAATTAGATAAACATACCACTTATACCTTCATTTGAATCACTAAAAAGCGTTGATTAGAATAGGATCAAGGACAGAGCCTTGGGGTACTCTATGAAAAACCTCCATCTAATATGACATCAATCCTTGATCAACACTCTTATGGTTCATTTAATTTTGGATATACCTAATTACTTCCTATCTTAACCAAAACAATGGCTGACAGACTGTCAACAGCTTTGCCAAAAACCATGTATGCATGCTATGTCTTTGTCATTTTCCTGCTTTATCAGTCTAGTAACACTATCAAAAAAGGACACAAAATTAATATTGGAAGAATTGTTTTTTAATTAATCATCCTGGTTTGTAATAATCATTGTTTTCCTTTCCATCTTGTTGTTCAGTCGTGTCTGACTCTCTGTGACTCCATCTGGGGTTTTCTTGGCAAGGATATTGGAGTGGTTTTTGCCATTTCCTTCTCCAGCTCATTTTACAGATGAAAAAACTGAGGTAAACTGGGTTAAGTGACTTGCCCAGGGTCACACAAGCTAGTAAGTGTCTGAGGCCAGATCTGAACTCAGGTCCTCCTGAGTCCAAGGCCAGTGCTCTACCTACTGTGCCACTCAGCTGCCCCCCTTTCTATATACTCACCTACATACCATTAAAAAAGACAGATTGTTGCCTTCTTAACCTTAGATCTTAATTAAAAGTTTTATTACATAAGGCATTTGTGAGAAATGAATATTTCTCATATTTAATAGCTATTGAACCAGGACCACAGTTTTTCCCCTTTTCTACTTCCTTATCCAGAAATCAACCAATGTGGGAAATCTCTCTTAGAGAATTACCCAGACCAAGATCTAATCAGACAGAAATTCTAAGTTTCTGCTAATGGGTGTATTCCTGCTCATTGCATTTGCTCAGACAGATCTCGGAAAATGTTGACTCTCCCTATTATCAAGACAGGTGATATGGAAATTGGTTTCTCTTTGACCAAGATTTGGGTGATCTAAGTCACGAACCCCAGGATAGCCCACCTCTCCTTGTGTTAACCAACCAGAGGTGATTAGGCATCCCTCAGGAACACCTCCTCCCCACCACCATTAGGGATCTTTGGTCTGAGTGACGTGGCCAAATTACCATCCTTTTATTAATAAAACCCTCTGGCCTTACTAATAAAATGATTAAATTATCCAGAAACTATATCTCTCCAACCTTTTTAATCATCACACATTAAAAAAAGTCTTTTGCTTGGTTCTGTATGTGTGTATGTGCAATGGGGTAAAAGGGTGAGCAGAGAGATGTTTGGACACTTCTGGTAGAGCTTTGCCCTTCGAAACAATGGAGTAGTCACTGAGCCAGGGGGGAGCCTCCAATAAAGAGATTTTGAAAGGAGAGATAACTCTCTTGCTTTTTCCCTTTTCCACAATATGTAGCATAGAATTCTCTTTTGAACCCAGGTCCTCCTGGCTTCTAGACTAGCTCTCTCTATCTACTATAGGGTACTGTATGAGGAGTTCAGAGACCTGAGTTCTAGTCCCAATTCTACCCGAGAAGTTAAGGGATTTGGCTAATTCAGCCAGAACGTTTCAGGTCCCTGGTTTCCTTATCTATAAAATAAAAGTATCAGATCACATGGTCTCTCAGGACCCTTTCATCTCTGAATATGACACAGGCAATGACATCCAAGTCTAATTTTTGTTTGGATTTATTGGTAGCAGCCGTAACCATCAATTGACAAAGCAAGCAGTTGTGCTGGGGAAGAAACAAAAGAATCCCATTATATTGTTAACAGTCTCTACTAACAAAACCTTCAATTGTCAGATTTGGCCAAGTAATACTAAAGTACCAGCAATCAACAAACTCAACCCCCCCCCTCATTCTAGAATTAAGTCTCATTAGAATAAAGCCTCCGTCCTAAAGATGACTTCCTCACCACTCCCACCTATCTTGCCAGAACAGAACATTGAATGGGAAGTGGAGGGGTTGAAGGTTGGAAAATAGAACAATGATTTGACTCAGCTGTACAACATCCAATTGGATGTCTATAATGGCTATACAACATTACTAGTGTCCCAGAATCACAGAATGTTCCAGTTGGAAGGGACCTCACTGGCCATCTAGTTTAATTTCCGCTCCTTACTCTCCAGACTTCTCCACCAGACCCAGCAGCCTTCTCACCCTGGGAGATTTTCTGACCCTGAGATTTCCTCCTCTGATTGGTGAGTTCCTCCAGAAATCTCCATTTTTAGGCAGTCTCCAAGCTAATTATGTTTACTCCTTCATTACTCACCTTCCAGACATCTCTACCATGCTCCCGAACAGGTTACCTTCTCCACCCTACCCCTAACTTTTTAGTTCCCTTTTATGTGTGGTCTTCCTCAGTTTGATCCATACGTTGTTGCATCTCAGCTTCAGGGGCTGCACTGAATGCACAATCATCTGAAAGCAGAAAATCGTGCATCAACCCTCCTTCCACTTTGGTCTTGGCTTGTAGCCTTTTCAAGTTGAAGACTTTACCATCAGTGTAGTAGCTGACCTTGATGCCGTGTTCATCCTCATTGAAAGCATTTGACAACATGACTGAAAACACCATGCTAAAAGCATGGGAGCAAGCACATAGCCTTGTTTCACTCCACTGGTGACTGGGAAAGCGTGAGAGCATTGTACATTATCCAGAACCCGGGCAAGCATGCGGTCATGAAATTGACGTACAATGCTGCTGAACTCTGGGCAACCAAATTTTGACATAATTTTCCATAAGCCCTATTTTAGGGAGAACTCAGGGCAAGCACTCACATGGTGGTCAGAAGAAGCAATACAAGGACACTCTCAAGGTCTCTCTTAAGAACTTTGGAATTGATTTGCGACATGGGAGACACTGGCACAGGACTGCCCAGCATGGTGTGCCTGCATCAGAGAATGGGCTGTGCTCTATGAGCAAATGGAAATTTAAAAATCCCAAAGGAAATGCAGGAAGGACAAATTACACCTGCCTGACCTGTGGTAGAACATTCCGAGCTCATATTGATCAGGCGATCAGCCACAGTCTGACACACTGAAACTTGACTCTAGCATAGTGATGTCATTTTGGTCCACTTTGAGAACAAAGGACAACAACCAACATGAATCTTCAGAATGTAGAACTGAATAAGACTCTAGAGACCACCTCAGACACTTATTAGCTGTGTGATCTCTCTGTGCCTCAGCTTACTCACCTGTAAAATGAAGGGGCTAGACTAGGTGACCTCTAAGATTCCTTCCAGCTCTAAATTCTATGACCCTGTGATCTAATTTGTGGATGGATCAATGTAAAGAAATGGCTTAGATGATGAGGTCTCAGAGATTACAGATGAACTGGTCATCTTAGACTCCTGTGAGCTAAACTAGTGGATGGAGTTTCTCCTTTCTATGGGCCTCCAAAAGGCAATCTTCAATTGTCAACTGAGACCTACTTGGATTTTTCTTTTTCCCCCTCCTTTTAAAAGGGTAGACTAGAACACAGGAGAATGGACTTAGATCCTAGATTGAAGGGTGAAGCTTTTCTCCCCAGATACCACTAATAGCTGCTCTGGATCAAAGGTACAAGATAGCTTTGTTTCTTCCTGACTCATTCATACTACCTGAGAGAAGAGTTCCTAGACCCCAAATTCCTTGCTCCAGCTTTGGAGAGATAGGAGACAATCCTCTCAGTCTGAGAGATGGCAGCCATGGAGAGGGAAATAACGTATTTGATCTATTGACAGCCTCCTGAAAATAGAAGAGCATCGGAACCTGCCCCCTCCCACCCCCAGCTAGAGGAGCAAGGAACAAAAACAAACATCTGAACTTTGTCCTCCACTACTACCAAGAGTCATTTGGACAGTGTAGGTCCAGTTTGAAAAGGGATTGTCTCTTTAGAAAACCCAAGTGGGTCTCTGGGGTAAAGTAGGATTCATTGGAATATCCAGGAGGGTGATGTACTAATAACCTCATGTTCATTTCCCTTCCAAAGAGAGTGTTTACCTCAAGGTAATTTCATAAGACCAAATGACTGTGTGGTTCTCTGGGGTAAAATAGTAAGTTGAGGGGTTCCTTTTATAGCAACCCAAAGTTTGTTTCCCTCCCAATGTGGGATCCAAACTATAGGTCTGTGATATTAATATGAAGGACTTTAAGATTCCAGGGGATGATGGAACTCACAAGAGGGAGAAGAGAATTTTATCATTTGTTCATGGACTGCTATGCATCCTTTACATTATTTTTGCATTGTCTTTAGGGTAGGATAAAGGCTGTCCTGTGCCTTATATACTGCATGCATTGTTAAAATAACTGCTTGTAAAGTATCTGGGGACTCTTACACAATTCTGTGGAGAACTAGATATAAATTATATTTGAGCTGTATTTGAGATTTCGCAGAGGCTACTCTGAATGGAAGTACAGCAAACCAAGAAGAATGATTTTAGGGAGATGCTCCCACTATTGAATCTTATCAATAAAAACCCAGAGCTCAGGGCCCTGTGCCAAGGATTACACTGAAAAGTACCATGTTTAAATATTTAATGATCATTAGGTACTTGAAATATAAGAATATCCCTATTAGCAGAGGGTAAGTCCAAAAGCTTTTTGACAGAACCTATGATTTTTATATTCTTGATAATGATAATAATAATAATGATAAATTTGTGAAACATTTTAAGGCTTGTAAAGCACCTTATGTACATTGATAGGAATCATTTCCCATATCTCTTGCCTTTTTTCTGTTTTTCTTTCCCCTTAAGCATAAGGTTTGTTAATGCTGACATGCTACTTTCTGACATCTTCCCGAATAACTTCTCTTTCCTTTCTGAGTCACTTTTTTCCCCAGTTTCAGGCTATATAATTCTTATCAGGGTACACTGGGGACCTATATACAAAGTCTTCAATAGTATGTTACTTATTAATTTGTCATTTTGTTTCTGAGTAACCGCAACAGGTCAGACAAGCTACAGCTGAATGGGCTGCCAACACCCTACAGTTGGAAGTCAAAATAATTAATGTAACTGGGCTTTGTACAGTTTGGTTGCATTCAACATGGAGAAGAAGGAGGAAGAGAAGAGGAAGGAGGAGGAGGAGGAGGAAGTTAATCCTAGCCAGAGTATGAAACCAAGTTTAACAGAGGTATTGCAAAAGCCAGGGACTAGAGCCATTAAAAGACCCTTTCAGGATGAACAAGCAGAGAGTGGTTTACAGGAAAAGATGAAAGGAATGAAATGAGTGTGTTTTGGCCAAGTAAAGGAAGACTAGAGGCGAAGAAATATTTAGTGAATATGCACACCAGGGAAAGAGAAGGACCTACCTGACAAGGTCCTGTCTGATGAGAAATGATGATTGGGTGGGGAAAAGCTAAGAGAAACAAGATGAAAATGAGAAGAGGAAAATTTGGATTCCCTACCAGGAGAGCTCTGAAAAGAACAATGAATTACACTGTGAGGCAGCCTGCCATAAGAAATAGTGGGAGTGGAATGTTCATCTAAGGCCTTTAAAATCAGGCTGGACCATGAACTAGAGAATCAACTGTAGGGGAAATCCTGTTCAGTTTCAGCAAAGCCTGGCAAAGAGCCACAGGCTTTAGTGGATGCTTTCCATAGCCAAGCCCTAATTCCCCCAAATCCTGTTGCCTGGAGTTTCTGAAGAATCAGAGAGTTTCTTGGATCCATCTGAACTACTTGCCTATAAGGCTTCTCCCTCCTCTGGGAGCATCCCTCACCTTGATGAATGGATAAGTTTCCAGGTCCCCTAGGGGCTGCTCTGGTGTGAAGGAACTAAATGTCCTAGGTAACAACTAGGTGGTGCAGTGGATAGAGCACCCAGCCTGGAGTCAGGAAGACCTGAGTTCAAATCTGGCCTCAGACTCTAGCTGTGTGACCCTGGGCAAGTCACCTAATCCTGTTTGCCTCAGTTTCCTCACCTGTAAAGTGAACTAGAGAAGGAAATGGTAAACCAGTCCAGTATCTTTGTCAAGAAAACCCCAAATTAGGTCATGAAGAGTTGGCCACAACTGAAAAACAACTGAATAACAAATGTATCAGGCACTGTACTAAGTGATGGAGATACAAAAAAAGGTCCATTCTTTCAAAGACCTTATGTTCTAATAGGGAAGACAGTCGATAAATAGACATATTCAAGATATATACAGAGTATGTGGAAGGTAATCTGATAGGGGAAGACACTAGCATTTGGGGGAATGGGGTTAAGTCCTGTTGTATAAGAAGAAAGACATGGAAAGTAAGAAGTGTATGTGAGAGCAGGGAATTCCAGGAGCAAGCTCAAAGCTGTGGGGACAATGGGTGTGTGTGAGCAACAGCAAGTTGGGCAGCTAGGAAAGCTAGGAAGAGGGCAGGTTATGAAGAGCTTTAAATGATGACTTAGTGCCCCAGCTTTTGGGTCCTGAGGTGCAGAGACTGTAAGCAAAAAAGATAAAACCCAGGTCATCGGCACCCTTGGTAACCTCCCTCTCCCTGACTGCCATCAGGCTTGCAGCCCCATAGGCCAATTTCCATGGGCCCCAAACCCAGGCTCAATACCACTTGAACCTCCTTGCTCTGTCTTCAACACTCCAATAAGGTGTGTCCTCTGGCTGAAGGCATCAAACTGGCAGACAAAATGAAATTGAGAGGGTTATCTAACACAGCAGAAGACAGAAGCAGGATTCCAAAAGGTCTGAGAAGCTTATAACAGCTCATATTTATGTAGTGAGTTAATGATTGAAAAACATTTTTCTTAGTATTATGACCCTTATTTTACAGGTAAGGAAAACAAAGTGTAGAGATAAAAATCGATTTGATAGTACAGCTGGGAAGTAGCAAACCCAAGACTCAAACCCTTGTCCTGATTCTAAATCTGGTGCTCTTCCTACATACTACACTGTCTCCAGCTAGAATGATAAGCTGAATCTAAGATTAAATTTAATAGGCCTAGATATAATGCCTTCCTCTTCAGAAGGAGTAATCTGATGCTCGATCATGGAAGAGAAATGATCCTGAATTTGTGAAGGTCATGTCAGGCACGTACAAACTTTGACAGGTCCATCTAACCTAAAAAGGCTTTTTTTTTTTTTTTGCGTATGAGCCCTTTGATGGATTGCTCTCTGCTTCCTGAGGATTGGGCAGCTAGGTGACACAGCGGATAGGGCCTCAAATCTGAAGTCAGGAAGACCTGGGTTAAAATCCTGCTTCAGATTAGCTATGTGATCCTGGGTAAGTCACTTTGTTCTGTTTGCCTCTGTTTCCTCATCTGTAAAATGAGCTGGAGAAGGAAATGGCAAACCACTCCAGTAACTTTGTCAAGAAAACTCCAAATGGGGTCATGAAGAGGTGGATATGACTGAATAACCACTACCACCTGAGAATCAACCCAGCTAAGCATAAAAAGAATCAGCATCAGAAGGTGATCAGTTAGGGAATCTTTTGACCATGGTGAACCATGAAACGGCATCGTCCAGGGCCTCTCAAAGTTCTAGGCTCACAAGGACTGGGGCTTATTGGTGACCATACCAAAAGAACCATCTTTTTTTGATTCAGTTGTGTTCCCATCTAGAACATACTCCAGGAAATCTCAAATGTAGCTTAGATACACCTTTTATCTAGATTTTCCCAAATATGAGTAATAAGGTCTTTTCTTCCTATATAACAAACAAGGTAATAAACAGAGATCAGGTAAAATAGTCTTTATTTCAACCCTTGGAAAATTTTAAAAAGACACTCATGCCTCACAGCTGCCCATAAAGAGATATAGAAAGCATACACGGCACTCAAAAGGTTTACAGAAGCTCATAGGCAGATATTGAAGATATAGAAAGCACAAACAGCTCATAAACTTCCTCAAATGGGAGGAAGAAAAGAGGGAACAATTTTGTTCAGTTGTTTCAGTCATACCTGACTCTTCATGACCCCATTTAGGGTTTTCTTGGCAAAGATATTGGAGTGGTTTGCCATTTCCTTCTTCAAGCAAGCATTTATTAAGGACTGACTATGTGCTTAGGCACTGTGCTAAGCACTTGACAAATATTATCTCATTTGATCCTCACAACGACCCTGTGAAGTAGGTGCTGTTATTATCCTCATTTTTGCAGTTGAAGAAACTGAGGCAGAGAGATTAAGTAATGTGCCCCACAGTCACACAACTTGTAAGTGCCTGAAGCTGGATTTGAAATCACGTTTAAAGTTTACTTTAAGTCAAATGGTGTCATTTTGAGGCTCTCCCAGCATTAATCACAATACGGGAATGATGATTTTTTTCTCCATACGTTTTATTAGGGATACATTTTTAAGTGAGATGTTGATTTTGTTGCAGAGGCCTAGCCTAAGAATGAAAAGCTGTTCTCATTGGGACAGGAAGACTGGTTACTATGAGCAGTATCCTAGTATGATTTGGTTTTCTTTGGGATGTTACAGAAGTTTTTCTGCAGTGTTTGAGATGCACAGGGTGTGACTGTGCTACAAATGATAAATACAAGAATGATGAATTACAGTTCAGCAACAGCTGAATGTAAGGGTGGGAAGCTTTCTTTGGAAGTCTCTCTATAGTCATTGCTGGATTTTAGACAGTTAAAGTCTGCCCGTGCAAAGATTCTGATTTTGTACAATCAGATCTGCTGCCTTGCCTCGACTACCACAATACTGGCAAGTAATACCTTTTAACAGATCAATACACACTCCTCCTTCACCCTCTGTTTCTCTTTTAAGGGTCCTACCTTCTGCTAACTTCAACCCTGAGAGAAATTTTAGCAGCTAATCAGTACAGTCCCAGAAGAAGACCTAGCCCAGGATAAGTTTATATTTTGCAGCTGCAACTAGGCTCTGGCCACTGCCCAGCAGCCTTATTCACCCCTCATCTACTCCCTGGGCCACTCCCTACTGTGATGGGTTCAAACCTTTTCTTTCCTTAAGTCCATGCATCCTGACTTTTCTGTTGCATTTGGAACTATAGACCTTCCCTACCTCCCTGCCCCACCAAACATACCTCCCTTCTTGAAATCCTTCCTTTCCTTGACTTCTCTCATATATTATTAGCCTGTTACCATTCCAACTATCCTTTTCTGACTCCTCTCTTTATTTCCAACCTCTGACAGTGAGTATCTTGCAAGGTTTAACCTCTGGCCCTTTGCCTTTTTCTCTCTACACTCATACCTTTCAGAGTGCTCCTTTGCTCTTAGAGCTTTAGCTATGATCCCAATGCTGAGAACTTCTCAATCTCAGCCAGCAATCCAGATACAGAAATGAAGGACTTTTGGTCAGAGCTAGCCATACATCTGAGCAAGGTTCAGAAGACTGTATTTGCCTCAGGAGACTGATTAAAGGCCTTTAAACTGAAAAGAAGGGGAAGAGGAAAAAAGAATATAGATTTTAGACTCTAAAGTGGTACAGCTACTAAGCCAGATACCACAGAAGTCAGCATGTATGATGTAGAAAGAATATTCATGGCTAACATTTAGATTGTGCTGTAAGGTTTGCAAAGTACTTTGCAAATACTATCTCACTACATCCTAACAAAACCCTGAGAGCTAGGTGTTCGTATTATCACCATTTTATAGATGAGGAAACTGACACAGAAGGGTGAAGTGACTTGCTCAGGGTCTCACAGCTATTAAGTATCTGAGGCAAGATTTGAACACAGATTTTCCTGACCCTGAGTCCAGCATTCTATCCACTGTGCAACCTAGATAACTAGAAAAAACAGCAGTAGATGTGATAACTTAGGGGGGAAAATGATGGTGAAGTAGAATGGAAATGCAATTACGGGCTCACTCAGCCATGAACAGATGTCTGCATAATAAACCAATTAGAGATTGTAACAAGGGGTGGTTGGTAGATACAACTTCCAAGCGACTGCTGAGACTTTGTAGAACATAACTCATGTCAGGCACATGGCAAAAGAAGGGGACGTCTAATTCAAGAGGAGCAGGTGAGACAGGTAGGGTGTATTGTACATGAAGAAGATATTCACCTGTGTAGAAGAAATCCACAAAACTGAGGAGAAGGCATGGTTGAGGACAGTTAGTTGAGGATTAGAGGAAGAGAGATGAGATATAGTGGTGGGAGGCCACCTAGAGGAACAAGAGGATGACTTTCTGATACAGACCATGAAGCTCTGGCAGAAGCAGAATATGATTATGATAAAGGACTTCGACTATCACTACACCAATTAGAGGTTTCTCTTTGCTAAAATTAACACAACTGCTGATTTCTTTCTTTCTTTCCTTCCTTCTTTCCTCCCTTCTTTCTTTTCTTCCTTCTTTTCTCTTCCTTCCTTTTCCCCTCTTTCTTTCCTTCTTCCTTTCTTTCTTTTTCCTTCTCTTTTCTTTCTATTTTCTTCCTTCCCCTTTCTTTTTCTTTCTTCTTTCCTTTCTTCTTCTCTCTTTCCTTCTTATATTTATTCTGTGCATACATATATGAACTTGTCTCTCACCATTAGAATGTAAGCTCCTGTGGAGCAAGGATTGTTTCATTCTTTGTTTTGTAGCTCTGGTACCTATAATAGTGTCTGGCACATAGTAGGCACTTAATAAATAAATGCTTATTGAGAGATTGCCTTCTTGATAATGTCATCATTCAGAAGGTAGAGGCAGTGGCAAAGGAAAGAGATTTTGTAGATTTGATTCTGAGCAATAAGGAAGAACTGGTTAGTAAAATAGAGGCGATGGGAACTTAGGGAGGCAGTAGCATGCCACCTTAAAACTTGTGACAGATAAGGAGCATGACAAGGATATAGCCTGATGTAGAAGAAGCAATAGACTTGCTCTTCTTGGCCTCAGTGGGAAGAATTAAGGGCAACAGATGGTGATGGGGAAACAAATTTCAACTCAACATAAGGAAAGATTTCTTTAAAATGACAGGGGACTTCAACTATTGCTACCTTAATTAGAGGTTTCTCTTTGCTTAAAGTAGAACGACTGATGATTCCTTTCCCTTCCTTTCTTTTTTCTTTCCTTCCTTCTTTCCATATTTTCCCTCCCTCTCTCCCTCTGCCCCTTCCTCCATTCCTTCTTTCCTTCCTTCCTACTTCCTTCCTTCCTTCATTTCTTCCTTCCTTCATCCATTTCTTCCTTTCTCCCTCCCTCCTTTCTTTCCTTCCTTCCTTCCTTCCTTTCTTCCTTCCTTCATTCCTCCCTCCTTTCCTTCTTTCCTTCCTTCCTTCATTTCATCTTTCCTTCTTTCCATTTTTTTTCTTTATCTCTTTATCCATCCAAAAGTGAGACTCTTTTGGTGAGCAGTGGGTTCCTCATCTCTTGAATTTTCAAGTAGAACCTGGACAATCATCTGTTGGGGCTGTTGTAGATGGGGTTTATGGTTTAGGTAGGTGGACTAGATGACCTCCTGAGGTCCTTTCCAGCTCTAAGTCTTACCATGTAAGAGACAAATGGGCAGGAAACAGTTACTAAGAATATTTAGTCCCAAAGAGTATAAAGCTATATAGGCACAGCAGAAGCCACTGTAATATATGTTCATCAAATGGTAGTGACTGCCCATGGCAGAGCCAGCCTAGTTCATAACAACAGGCAAAAGGAACATCCTAGTGCTAGTGATCTGACCTTGATCTTACTCCTTACCTTGGCATCGTTGCTATTACAAGTTATCGTATCAAGAAAACACTGAATTTGCTGTCAGAAGCTCATCCCCATGTAGAAGACTCTGAGAACCCTAATCATAATATGGGAAATCTGTTCTTTCTTACCTTACGTGTGACTTGGATATAGTGTCAGGTTGGGTCAACCAAAATGGGTTTTTCCCTGGAAAGTGTGTTTAGTTTGTGAGTTTCTTGGAGAACGGGCAACCACCATGTTAGGGAACTTTGTGTGTGGTTGTAGATCTTAGGAAAGAACTAGGGATCCAGCTTCAGCTGATCAAGCTGGTGATATGGGAAGCTAGGGAGGAACTATGGTCCTGGACCAGGTCTGGGGAACCTGTAGCCTCAAAGCCACATGTGTTCTTCCAGGTCCTTAGGTTCAGCCTTTTGACTGAGTCCAAGTTTTACAGAACAAATCCTTTTATTAAGGGGATTTGTTCTGTGAAATTTGGATTCAGTCAAAGGGCTGCACTTGAGGTCCTAGAGGGCTACATATGGCCCTGAGGTCACAGGTTCCCCACTCCTGTTCCAGACTATGCTAATTAAGTTTGAGTATAAGAATTTGTCCCCGAGGCAACTCCTGCATTCATTTCCAACTGTTGTTATTGTTCATCCTTCATTCTGGAAGAGGACCAATGACATCAGGAGGGTGATGTCTCGACTTGCAAGTGAAATGGATTTAAGTGAGGCAGGGCTGTGCAAAGTCCTTATTCTCTCCTCCAGAATCATCTGAGTTCAGTGCCAAAACACAGATCAGGATGACTGGAGATGGCCTCAAATGCAGCAGGGAGACTGGCTTTTTAAAGGTAAGGTCTTTCCCAGGTCTCAGCTTGTCTGAGGCAACACCCATTTAGTGATTAAGGCTAAGTAAGAAATGAAGCAAAAGATAGCCTAGTTTGACTTCACAAAAGAATCCCAATTTCCAACTACATAGGGAGGGAAATAGGAAGAAAGAATTGCTTGACAATCTCCAGATTTAATTTTTCATCTGTACTCCAGCTCTAACTGCCTACAGGACACTTCACTGTATCATAGAACTAGGAGCTTAGAAAGGACATTAGAGATCACCTAGTCTGCCTCTGTCAATTTATTTATTTATTTATTTTCCCTTTTAACTTTAAAAAGAGCTGGCATGATGTAATAGACAAAGAGCTAAATTCAAAAGCAGAAGAACTGGGTTCAAGACCCTCCTCTGACACATATTGACCATGTGATGCTGGGAAAGTCACTGAGCACCTCTCAGTATTCTATGTAACTTGCTAAGATCCTAACATGCAGAAAAAAGTGCCAAACCTATACTGGTCGAGGAAATTTCCCATATACCAATAAAACTACATGTCCAGTTCTTATCATTTTCCTGTTACAAAATCAACAAACATGAACATTCCAATGCATTTTACAGATGGAGAAACTGAGACCTAAAGGGGTTAAGTATGAAGAAGCAGGATCTAAACTCAGGTCTTCAGGATCCAGATCCAGTGTTCTTTCTACCATACTGTATTGCCTCTCTCATTATGCTTAGTAACGGAAAAAAAATGACAAATTTGGAGTCTGGAATTTGGATGAATCAAAACCTCGCTAGGCCTTAGTTTCTTTATCTGTAAACGAGGGGGACTGAGCTAGATGACCACCATGGTTCCTTCTCACTTTAAATCTATAAACCTATGATCTGAAACTAAGCCCATCTGGTTGCTAGGCAGATGACTTGGAGGCATGAATTCCAGCCATGGAGAAGTGGCATCACAGGCTGTGAAGGACTGGTCTCAACATGGATCTGTTGCCCTTGACCTTAAGGATATTTCAGTCTTTCATTCCCAAAGACTTCTGGCATTTCCAGAGTCCCTGAATGTGGGATGTTGTTTTGTGGAGTGGAGATTTGCTTTCGGGAAAATGGACTAAGACCCCATTCATAAATGCCAAGAAATGTTAATAACTAGCAACCTGGTCAGAAATTCTACTGGAGAGAGCAAAATGTAATCCATAGCAATAGGATGTTAATCCCCTAATCTGGCCAACCCTTCTAAGCACATTATTATTTTAAGAAGTTTCAGCTCTCTGTATGAAAAATTACATTATGCATATGTATATACATAAGTGTGTACATACATACATTCATGCATACATATATATATTAGACTTCAGGAAATAGAGAAATTTATCTGGACGATAAAAATAACTTTCCTTCATAGCAACAAAGCCCCTCTACCCTCCTATGCAAAAGCCTCCATGTAATGCCACTCACTTTCAATAAGAGTTCAAAGCTCAAATGTATAGAGCATTTTACGGTTACAAAGCATTTTGCAAATAATATTTCACCTGATTCTCACAGTAACCTTAAAAATTAAGTAAAGCAAGTATTCTTCTCCCCATTTTACAGATGAGGAAATAGAGATACAGAAAGGCACAGTATGTATGAATGCACCAAAAGAAAAAAATGAATATAAAGACTTTCAAAGAAACATTGGGAAGATTTAGATGAACTGATGCAGAGTGAGGTAAGCAAAACCAGGAATACATGATTGCTGTTGTTCAGTTGCTTCAGTCGTGTCTCACTCTTCGTGACTCCATTTGGGGTTTTCTTTGCAAAGATACTGCAGTTGTTTGCCATTTCCTTCTCCAGCTCATTTTTACAGATGAGAAACTGAGGCAAACAGGGTTAAATGATGTGCCCAGGGTCAATGTCTGAGGCTAGATTTGAACTCGTGAAGATGAGTCTTTCTGATTGTCAAGTTCTGTCCACAGTGCCATCTAGAGTTAGAGAATCTGGGTATAAACCCAGATCTTCTCTGTCACTTAATGCCTGTGTGAACCTAGGTGAGTCTTTTAATCACTCTGGGCCTCAGTTTCCTCATCTTTAAAATGAGGGGATTAGGGTCAATGATTTCTAAGACCCCTTCCAGCTCTAATTATCTGATTCTATTTTCACCGTTCCATTCTGCACATAAATACTTTATAAGGTAAAAAAGTACTTTATAAGGCTGTAGTTCGAAGTACCAAAGGAACCTTATGAGACATTTCACCTAGAATCAATATCATGACACAAACATCAACGAGAAAGCATAAGGCAGCTCCAGTAAGGCTGAAGAAGGAGCCAGAGAGAGACCTTGATGATATTTATTAACTATATGACTATGATGGAGTCAATTAACCCCTCTGAGTATGTGTTCCTCACTAGCAGAGTGGAAATAATAACACCCATAGTACTCATCTCAAAAGGTGGTCATAAGGATCAAATGAGAAAGCTTATTTTGGGAAGTGTTATGAGACTGTGCTTGGGGAGCTAGGTGGCACAGTGGATAGAGTGCCAGGCCCGGAGTCAGGAAGACTCATTTTCATGAGTTCAAATCTAGTCTCAGGTACTTACTAGATCTGTGACCCTGGGCAAGTCTGCCTGACTCAGTTTCCTCATCTGAAATGAGCTGGAAAAGGAAATGGCAAACCACTCCAGTATCTTTGCCAAGGAAAGCCCAAATGGGGTCACATGGAGCTGGACATGACTAAGTGACAGAACAAAATAGCTGTGAAGCAATGCGGTCAAGTGGAGAGAAATTGGCTTTGAAGACAGAAAGAGCTGGGTTCAAGTCTCACCCTTCACATATACTGATTGTGTGACCATGAACAAGTCACTTTTTTAAGCCCTTAAACTGTATAAGTGTCAGCCTGGTACCTGTGAGGAGAATTCTCACACTGGGATTTCTCCATCCAGATCAGAAACTCACAGGATAGGGACAGCTAGGTGGCACAATGAGTAGAGCACCGGCCCTGGAGTCAGGAGGACCTGAGTTCAGATCTGGCCTCAGACACTTGACACATGTACTAGCTGTGTGACCTTGGGCAAGTCACTTAACCCCAATTGCCCTGCCAAAACAAAGCGCAAAAAAAAAAAGTTTAAAAAAAAAAAGAAACTCACAGGATAATAAATCTAAAGCTGGAAAGGAGCTCAGACTCCAACAATCCCCCTCTTTTTACAGAGGAAGAGATAAAGGCCCAGGATTTTTAAGTGATTTGCCTAAGGTTCTTTAAGTCCAGAAGCACCACTCTATCCACTGTACCATGCTGTGGTAGAAACCCACGTCTGGAATCCCTCAAAATGGAGCTGTCAGCTATTGTTACTTCTGAGAAGTACATAAATGCCTGCCCCATTTGTCCCTATGTGTTCTTTACAAATGCCAGCTGTAAGTTATCACTGGAACTTTGACTGACATCCAGAAGCTATAAAAATCCTGAAATAAGTCAATAGGAAATGCAAAGAAAAGAATGAATAATAGCTGTAACAGTACAGATTAATTACTCATAATTATGACCACACTACTCAGTTTTAAACTCTAATAGAAAGTAAATACTTCTGCATTTTGCTTTTACATGCTGTAAAGTAAATGAGACGCACATTGGAACATGCTGTAAACGTGTGAAAGCAATTTCTAGCCACCCCCTTTTAACCTGAGGACCAGCCTGTGGAACATTTGGAACACATCAAACACAAAAAGAGGAAAAACAAACAGGCCTAGAGAAAAGAGCCCATCATTCTCTCAGGCTTGAAGAATCAGAGGTAAACATAGTGCCTACAAATGCAGTCATGGCTTGGTGATTTCAGCACTTTGCACAGTGCCTGGCACATAGTGGGTGCTTAATAAATAAATATTGATTGGTTGGTGGCTTATTCCTCTTTGCACTCTGTTTCATGGAAAATAAACAAAGCCTCACCCCCCAAAAAGGGGAGAGGAATGACAGTAGTAAAATCCAGGCTTTTGTAAATCTTTTTCCTTCCCTAAAAATAGACACTTCCATCTCAGCTCCCTATGAATCAGTTTCAGGTTTTTGTTATTATAGGTATTTTTTGTTAGCCAAAGATCTGGGGTTTGCTCCTGGATGAAATGGCAGGTATAGTGTAATGGAAAAGTGTCTGAATGTGGTTTTTAACAATTGCTGATATTTATATAGTGTTTTGAAGTTTGCAAAGCATTTAACAGACATCATCTCACTGGTGTCTCACAACAAATAACTCTATGAGGTAAGTACCATAACATTGGCATTAGCCTGTATTATATCCCAAATTTACCAATAATCAAACTGTGTCTCAGAGAGGTTAAGTAAATTGATGAGTTTCATAGCTAGTAAGTGTTAAGAGGCACAATTTGAACGTAGGTCTTCCTGACTGCATGTTATGTCAAGTTAATAAGTCAAGTCAACAAGCATTTATTAAGCATGTACTAGGTGCCAGGCACTGTGCTAAGCATTGGGGATACAAGGAATAGCAAAAGATAGTCCCTGCCTTTAAGGAGTTCACAGTTTAATGAGGGGAGCTAACCTCCAAAAAACTATGTACAAACAAGATATATACAGGGTAAATTAGAGATAATTGACAGAGGGAAGGCACTAGTGTGAAGGGGGTTCAGCAAAGGCTTCTTGTGGAAGGCAGACTTCATTAGAAACTTTAAGGAAATCAGGGAAGCCAGGAGGCAGAGATGAGGAGGAACAGCCTGAGAAAATGCCGAGTTGGGAAACGGAGTGTCTTGTGCAAGGAATAGCAAGGAGGTCACTGTCATTGCATCATAAAGTATTCAGGAGGGGGAAGGGGAAGAGAGGGAGTATTAAGCTATAAGACTGGAAAGGTAGAAAGGGGCCAGATTATACAGGGCTTTAAGAAGCCAAACAGATGATTTTATATTTGATGCTGGATATAACAGGAACCTCTAGAATTTATTGAATAGGGAAGGTACTAGAATTAAGGGGGGTTGGGAAAGGCTTCCAGTGGAAGATGGGATTTTAATTGGGACTTAAGAAAAGCCAAGGAAGCCAGTAGCTAGAGATAGGGAGAGAGAGCATTCCAGGTATGAGAGACAGAGAGAAAATGCCGAGAGATGGAGTATCTTGTTTGTGGGACAGAAAGGAGGACAGTGTCACTGGATGGAAGAGTAAGTTGGGGAGGGAGGTGTAAGAAGACTGGAAAGGTTAGAGAGGGAAAGGTTATTTTTGAACGTCAAACAGAGGATTTATGGGACATGTGTTTTAGGACAATTACTTTGGTGGCTCCATGGAGGATGGACTGGAACGGAGATAGATTTGAGACAGGCAGACCCACCTGCAGGCTACTGCACTAATCCAAGCTTGAGGTGATAAGGGTCTGCATCAGAATAGGTGGCAGTGTCAGAGGAGAGAAAGGGCCATATTAGAAAGATGTTGTAAAGGTGAAATCATCAATCATTGGCAATAGATTAGATATGAGGGGTAAGAGATAGAGAAGAGTTGAGAATGATGTCTAGGTTGGAGACTGAGAAGATGATGTTGCTCTCAACAGTAATAGGAAAGTTTAAAGGAGAGGAGGCTTCAGGGAGAAAGATGGTAAGTTTAATGTCTTATTGTAAGAAGAGGGCTGGGACAGGGCTTTGGGGGATACCCATGATTAGTGGATAAAGATCCAACAAAGGAGACGGAGAAGGAGTAGTCTAAGAGTCTGCTCAGTATCCTTTGTTGGATCTTTATCCACCTCCACATCTAATCAGTTGGCAAGTCTTGTTAATTCTACAATCCCAACATCTCTCCAATATGTTGCCTTCTCTCCTCTGACACTGCCACCACTCTGGTGCTAGCCCTCATCACCTCATACCTGGACTATTGCAAGTAGTCTTCTGATTGGTCCCCCTGCCCCCAGTCCTTGATTCATATGCTTCCCCACTCCAGGCCATCCTCTACTCAGCTATCAAATTAGAGGTAACCAGGTGGTTCAGTGATTGTTACACTTGGAGACAAAAAGACCAGAGTTCATATTTAGCCTCAGATATTTACTAGCTGTGTGACCCTAGCCAAGTCATTTAATGTCTGTCTGCCTCAGTTCCTTCATTTGTAAAGTTGGAATAATAGTGCATGCCTCCTAGGATTGTTATACAGAAAAAGAAAATAATACTTTTAAAACACTTTGCAAACCTTATTTTTAAATTTATTTATATAAATTGTATATAAAATATATAAATTATTATATATTTAATATTATATATGTATTACATAGATTTTATATATATAAATTTGTTACTGTTATTATTTAATTGATTTTCCTACAGTGTAGGCCTGATCCTGTTACCTCCCTATTCAATAAATTCTAGAGGTCCCTGTTACATCCTGCATCAAATATAGAGTCTTCTGTTTGGCTTCTTAAAGCCCCGTATAATCTGGCCCCTTTCTACATTCCCAATCTTCTACTTTAATACTCTCTCTCTTCCCCTCCCCCCTCCTGAATACTTTATGATGCAATGACACTGACCTCCTTGCTATTCCTTGCACAAGACACTCCATTTCCCAACTCGGCATTTTCTCAGGCTGTTCCTCCTCATCCTACCCCCAATTTATCCTGAATAAAATCTTATCTGTACATGTTGCTTCTCCCTTTGAACTATAAGGCCCTCGAAGACAGGGATTGTCTTTTGCCTCTCCTTGTATCCTCAATGCTTAGGACAGTGCTTGGCACATAGTAGGTGCTTAATAAATATTTGTTGACTGACTGATGTTAGTTCTGTTACATTCAGGAAGAGTTGGGTTCCATTTGGGGCAACTAAGTGGTGCAGTGGCTAGAGTGCCAGGCGTGGAGTCAGAAAGAGCTGAATTCAAATCCAGACTTAGACATTTACTGGCTGTGTGACCCTGGGCAAGTCACTTAAATTCCACTTGTCTTAATTCTTCATCTGCAAAGTGGGGACAATAATAACACCTCCTTTCCAGGGTTGTTGTATAAGGATCCAATGATATAATATTTGTAAGTGTTTTACAAACTTTCAAATGCTACATAAATGTTAGCTATTATTATTATTATTAATGAGTGGGTTGGATTAGGTGACATTTAAGGCTTTTGTAACTCTAAACTCTATGATATATTCTATGAAATAGTGGCATTCATTGTGGAATGAGATAGTGGTGTATAACCTTGCAGGGTCAGTGTGAGGATGGAATAAGGAGAATCTTTCCCATAAGTCTCTGTCTTTGGGGATTCAGTTCCAAGGACCAAATGAACTTTGCCCTGAGGTAGTTCTGTTACTTTCCCAAACCATATTATGTTGGAAAATACACTACCACATACTGTTGTAGGATAGATATGATCAAAATAATTTCACACAAAACTTCTTAAGATTAAGCAAACATTGGCCTTTTCTAATGCAAGTCTTATGTTGTATATTTAAATTGAAACAAAGTAACAAGACTATATTATATTTAGATTTTAAATTAGGATATTTAATATTATTTTCCAGATTCATCGTTATTATCATCGACCACTCTAAGAACATCGTTGGGCATCGAAGTGGCCCAGTGGATAGTGACCAGACCTCGAGTCAGGAAGACTCATCTTCCCGAGTTCAAATCTGGCCTGAGACACTTACTAGCTGGGTGACTCTGGGCAAGTCATTTGAAGAAATGGCAAACCATTCCAGTATCTTTGCCAAGAAAACCCTAAAGGGGGTCACGAAGACTCCAACAACTGAAAAACGACTAAATAGCAAGCGTATCAACAGTCTGTAAAAGTCCCTCCTCCATAATAAACACTCAAGAAAATAGCAGAACTTTCTTCTTCTGGGTCTTTATCCCTGGGTTTGCTTTCAACAAGGCACTCTGCTTGGCACTGTGTACAGAGAGATAATACCCTCAAGAACCTTACATTCTCTAAGGGAGAATGTCTACTTAATCATCACTTCCTATTATTTTTTGTTTCTTAGAATATTCAACTCAATAAACAATTATTAAGTACTTTGATAGGTGCTAGGGCTGAGAAAAAGTTTGTTTACGAAATAATCATCGCCTTCATGGAGTTCATAATCTAGTTGAGGTAGGAGATGCAGATTCAGGTGTCCTGAAGAAAAATAGTTAATAACTTACCAAGTAAAGCAGTCTGAGGATGGGCCAGAGTGTTTCTTCCTCTTGACAATGGCCTTGGGAGGTGCCTTTCCCTGGCCTCAGCAGTGAAAAGTAGGATTTGTCCAAAGAACAAAAGACAGCAGCCCAGCACCATCTTCTCCATTTCAAGAAGAATCAAATGGACAACCACCAAGGCCAGCCTGTAACAAATAAATGCAAAAAGCTGAGTTTTCTGAGTATACCATTGGAATGTGTTGTAATCCTGCCAACTCTTAATTATTCCTCTTTACATACATGCCATGGATACTTAAAATGCCCTTTGTGTGTCGGGCCAACAAAGAAAGTCTAAGAGCTTTAGATGAAGTAATCCCTAATCCCCAATGGTGATGGTCTTCTAGGATCGGCTAAGTCTAGTAGATGTAGGCAGGTGACCTTCATAGCTGAAATTTTTCACCACTTAATTAATCCTTCAGTAACAAGAAAATTACATGAAACTATGTATTTATATTTTTGTTGGGGCATTTGTGGAGAGAGCTGAGCTCCTCTAGGACCTTGAGCATTGCCATCTTAACCAGAAATGCTGAAAACTTTTTTTTAAAGTCTTATTGAGTGAATCATTATCAATTAGCACAAATGACTTGAAGATTGCTATTACCTTTTAAATCTTGGATCTGAAAAGAGAATAGCTGTTTGTACCTTTTAAGAAGACAATCTTTCTTCCCTTTGAAGGTTTTAAACCAGGCAAATTATCAATTATAAGACTACCAAAGAATAGGTATGGGGCTGTCCTAGATTTAGTCTCGTTCACAGTGAAACAGTTGCTAGCATAGTTGTCTCATAGTCACCATCAAATCTTAGCTCTCCTACTTGGTAGCTAGACCGGATTTCCTGCAATGGGAAGGCAAGCGGTACTTGACAATATGGTGGATCATACCAACCTGATTTTAGCACAGGAAAATCAATCAATCTACAAGTGTTTATTCATCAACTACCATGGCCAGGCCCTGGGGACACAAGTGTAAATAAAAGTTCTAAATAAAAATTGTAAATAAAAAGTTCTGGTAAGGAAATTAATTAGTCATTTAAGTATGGTTCCTGGGAATCCCTTCACATGGAAACCTCCACAAAGCTGCTCCGGGTTGAAGGCATTTTGTAGTTCAGTAAATCATTCAAAGTCACAGCTGACAGCCCCAGTTACATGTTCATTTTGACACTTAATTTAGCAGAAATGACACATAGTTCAAAGCAAAGGATATTTAATCAAATAGCATAGAAAGTTAAATCATAGTAAAGCATAATAAAATAAAAGGGATCAAGAAAAGATCCTTCCCCCCATATGCACATAGGTATGCTTTCCCACAAGCAACGGGAAGGTGTTTACATATGACCTTGAAGGTGTTTACATATACAAAGAACATACACAGGACTAGGAAGTACATATGTAGGAGCATACATGTAAGTAACATCATTAAGAAATAGGCATGAAGAGGCAAATATATTAGACACGTACAACTTTGGCACGCCAAAAAATTGTATATCCTTCGACCCAGCAATACCACTATTAGGTCTCTTTCCCAAAGTGATCAGGGAAAAAGGAAAAGAACATATACATTCTAAAATATTTATAGTAGCCCTCTCTGTGATGGCAAAGACTGGAAACTGAGGGGATGCCTATCAACTGGGGAATGGCTGGACAAGCTTTGATATATGATAGAATACTACCGTGCTGTAAGAAATGAAGAGCTGGTTGGTTTTAGAAAAAACATGGAAAGACTTGCACGAAATAATGAGGAGTGAAATGAACAGACCCAAGATGATGTCGTACGCAGTAACAGCAATATTGTTCTAAGAACAGCTTTGAATGATTAAGTCATTTTGAATATTCTAAATACTCAGCTACAAAAAATCAGCTAAAAAATCAGCTACAAGGGACCTATGAAGGAAGATGCTATCCACATCCAGAGAAAAAACTGAAAAATTGATATATAGTATGGTTTTACATACATACATATATTTGTGTCTAATGGTAGCCTTCTCTAGCGCAGGGTGGGGTGAGAGGGAGGGGAAAAAAGTGCACAGCAGAGAAAAGAAAACTTAGAAGGAAGCATAGAAAAGCAGGGTAGCTTTGAAAATGGTATAGTATTTATTACATAATTTTTTAAGCAAACAGTGTGAAATGGATATTTATGATTTTATATTGAATCCTCTTTTTATGTTGTGCTGTGTACATGAAAATGTTCTTTTTTTTGGCTTTTGTATTTAAGTTCAAAATTAATAAAAATTCAAAAAGAAGAACATTAGCTCACTGAGGGCAGAAACTATCTTTTTTTTTTTTTGCTTGTTTTTGTATTCCCAGGTCCTGCCACACACATAGTAAGCACTTAATAAATGATCTGTCTATCTATCTATCACCTATCTATCCAACAAGCCTGAAAAAGAACTTGTGAAACAGGGGAGGTGAGATTTACTTGATACCCCACAGTGCTCCAACTTGCTGTTCATATTAACCTGGGTAAAAGATCAAAAAAGGTAGATGAAGCCATTCTTGGCTTCTGCCTTAAATCTGTGTCTTAAATTCTTGCCTTTATTATGCATGACTTCCGGCAACAAAATCACTGGGCTTTGTTTAGCATACCTATCAGCAATAAACTTCCCAGTTCCTGTGGCTTAAGATTGTGGGATGAGGTGGGGGAAGAATCTTAAAGGAAGGAAAAAACTGAATTCACATGTGATTCTTATCTGCATTTTAAAGCAGATCTGGGTAGGAACTTGGCAGCATTTTTCACCCTAGGTCATGTTACATTTGAAAGTAATAACAACGTATTTCATTTAAAAAATGTGCTACAGTTTACAGAATCCTAGAATCATAGATTTAAGGCTGGAAAGCACCTCCAAGGTCACCCAGTCCAAAGGCCCTCTTCTTATCTTACAAATGAGGAACTTGAAGCCCAGGGAAATTAAATGATTTTCCCAAAGTCACACAGTAAGTGTGTGTAATTAAGTGGCAAAGCCCAAATTCAAACTTGGCTCCTCTAACTCCAATCCAGCACTTTATCCACAGCACTGTGGATTATGTGGAAAAGGACCTTGTCTGGTAAGAGATGCACATAGAAAATTCAGACAGGATTCTGTCTAACTTTTTCCTTTCTTCATCACAAGCTTGCCTCGGCAGTAATCTACTTGACTCTTCTTGAAAATAGAGAAAATCATGCTGGGCTGTGATCTTCTGTTACCTGGACAAATCCTGCTTTTCAAGGGGGTAGATCTGCTTTAATTTGTTCTTTCCCTCTTCTTAAATCTGCCATTTATATTTGTCACTGCAACATTAATCACCTTACCACTTTTGATACCACAATTATTTGTTATCATTGTCTATATGCAGCTTGTTGTATTGTAGTTTTGCTTCCTGGTGGCCAAGAAATACTCATTGCAATGCTCATTCATTCCAAAATATGTTCCACATGTTCTCAGGCTCAAGTCTCTTTTGCCACATTTCCATTTAAGATCAAATCTATACTCAAGTTGCTTGATAGTATGTGTGGCCGACATATTTTCAGGATGATGGTTAATCATCACTTACTAAAGCGGATCCCACTGCATGTGTTCCATATCTTCAGATCATTTCGAGAATGGCTGGAGGTTTTTTAGACAATTTCTAACAAAATAACATCCATTCATTTATCCATTCATCCATCCATCCATCCATCCATCCATCCATTGGACAAGCATTTATGACCTGTCTTCTAGGTACAAGCTAGTGTACTAGGTGCTGGGGATAAAAAGACAAAAGGAAACATTCCCTGACCTCAAGGAGCTTATATTCCATTGGGGAGGGGGGGTGGTATGTATGGAGCATAACATAAATAGTAACAGATAAGTTACTATTTACAGATAAGTATTTACAGATAAGTTTACAGATAAGTAAATACAAAACACATATAAAGTAATTTGCAGGAGGAGAGAGGATCAGAATACAATTTGGTGATATTAAAGGATCCTAAATTTTGCACTATAAGGGAACTCTTGTTCATTAATTTCACCAACTCTTTGGACCCCATTTGGGATTTTTGTGGCAAAGATACTGGAATGGTTTGGCATTTCCTTCTCCAACTCATTTTACAGAGGAGGAAACTGAGGCAAACAGGGTTAAAGGACGTGTCCAGGGTTACACAGCTAAGTAAGTGTCTGAGGCCAGATTTGAACTCATGAAGACGAATCTTCCTGACTTCAGGCTGGATGCTCTATGTGCCACATAGACGCCCCATAAAGGAACTCAGATATCATTTAATTCAAGCCTCCTAGTTTTACAGAGTAAGGTACTGAGACCCAGGGAGCTTAAGAAACCTCCTTAAGGTTATGCAAGTCAGTCAGAGGTAGGATAAGAACCCAGGTCCTATGACTGTAGAACCAGGGATCTTTTCACTATCAATATGTCCATGAACCAGGAGAACCAGGAAACTACTCCCTTGTAATTGAACTCTCAACACAAAGTGTTTGGAAAGCATACTTAGTCATTTACTCTCCACTGAATTACTACTCTAATGTTTCATGACATAGAGATGACTGGATTCTAGAAGGCTGTGAATGAATGAAGAAATGAATAAATCAAAAAAAAAAAAAGCAATTATGAATGTTTATTCCAGGCTGACACTAAGACCCTGTTAATGAAACTCATTGATCTGACTGGTTCTGCCAAGCTAAAAAAAAATGCCTTGAGTCATAATAGCTAACTTACTGTGTGCCAGGTACTGTACTTAACCATTGTGCTTAACAATTATTATCTCATTTGGCCCTCACAACAACCCTGGGAGATTGGTACTATTATTAACCTCATTTTATACATGAGGAAAATAGAGGTTAAGTGACTTGCCCAGAATCAAATCGCTAGTAAGAGTCTGAGGCTAGATTTAAAGTCAGGTCTCCCTGACTCCAGGCCCAGCACTCTATCCACTGTACCACCTACTTGAGTACAAGGTGGATTGTGGGTAGTTGTTGGGGAAATCAGCCTGGTTAATTCCATCACCAGGTTGACCACTGGGTAATGTCAAGTCTTCAACCACAACATATCTCAAGAATAGAATAACAGAAGAATTGTAATCCACATCTTTGAAGGAAATAATCACACCGATAAAATCAGGAATTTCCGACATATTGAAGCAACCATGCTCTTTTAGAATCCATCCACAGAGCAGGGCAGGGAAGAGGGGCAGGGAAGAAAAAAAAGGGAAAAAAAGAAAAAAGAAATTTACATGACAACTTTATGAGATATTTAAAAAGAATACCAAGTTGTACATAATAGATTTGAAGTTTCATGTGCAATCATCTTTTTATTACACTATGTTATGGAAATGCTTGTTTTAGTTGCTAAATTAAAAATAAAATAAATAAAATTAAAAAAAAAGAATCCACAGCTTCCTCCAGAGCTCAGTTCAAGCTGAGTGCAACCTCCTACATAAAGCCCTTCCTGATTCCCCCATCTGCTAGTGCCTCCCCCACTGCCCAAATTACTTTGTATTTACTTAGATCTGTAAATGTTGCCTTCTCCAATAGAATACATGTTCTTTAAAAGCAGAGGTTATTTCATTTTTGTCCCTGTCTCCCCATCACTTAGCATAGTGCCTGGTACACAGTAGAGGCCTAATTAACGTCTGCTGCTTGATTGATATTTTTGAGAGTCATAAAAAGCATAGATAATGTTGGCTTTGATTTTGGACAGGCCAGAAGTACAAAAATTAATCAAGATGCCAAAAGATTAATGTGAGAATTACGTATTTATTTAATGGTTAGAAAGTTTAATTACTTGATTATAGGGTTTAGAACTGTCCAATTATCTAATTTACTGAGGAGAAGAGCGAAGATCAGGGAAGTTAAATGACGTGCTCAGGGTCACACAAGTAATAATTAAAAGGGCCAGGATTCAAAACCTAAGTCCTCTGATTCCAAATACAGTGCTCTTTCCAATACACCATGCTGCATTATGTGGGTCCCTTCCTGTATCATGGATATGTATTGTAGACTAGAGCCACAACAAGGTCAATAGAGACCAGGACTCATGTATTGTTATTTTTTGTATTTGGTTATTTTCAATCCAATCCAATAAACATTTATTAAGCACCTACTGTATGAAAGGCACTGTGCTAGCACAGGGGATACAATGGATAAAAAGATAGCGTTTCTGCCCTCAAGGAGTTCACAATCTAATGGGGTGAGACAACACACAAAAGGATTCAAGATAGGGTGGGTGGAGAGCGGGCAGTACCCAGCACAGGAGCATCTTGTTCTGTGGAGTGGAAACGAGGCAGAGCAGTTCATGCAGAACGAAGGGAGGCAGAAAGTGCAGATTCTGCCTGCTATAGAGTAAGGCACTGGGAGAAATTAGGTACCCTCCAGCCCTCCAAACAAATTATTTTATTCTTAGCAATTCACAGTTGCCAGGCAGAGTCTCTCAGGGTGATTGCCCCATTATTTACACTTCAGGAGACCAGCAGAGGCCTTTCCCAATGACCTTGGTATGCTTAAAAAATCCAGCCACTTACCTCATTATAGAGTGCCTCGAGTATGGGAAATGGATTCACAGCAGAAGAAATTCTAGGTTTTCTGGTGCAACACTTTCCATTGGCACCTAGCTGAGCCAAATGTTTCTAGACCATCCACGTTAGGCGAAGGGCGTGGCAATTAGCGGCAGAAAGACAGTGACAGGCCCAACCTCTCTTTCCCATACACATTAAAAAGTTCTCCAGGAACTTTCTTTTCATGGCATAGTGGAAGCTATTCTGGCTTTGGAGTGAGAATACCTGTATTAAAATCCTGCTTCTAATACTCATTACCTCTGTGATCTTGGGCAAATTACTTAATCTCCTGGGACCTAAGTTTCCTCATTTGTGAAATGAGAGGATTGGGCTAGCTGACTCTGAGGCCCTTCCAGCTCTGTGTTCTTATGAGAATAGCCATTTCCTTCTCCAGCTCATTTGACAGATGAAGAAACTAAGGCAAACAGGGTTAAGTGACTTGCTGTATTGGCAACCAAAAATGGGCTCCTTAGCACTTAGTCAACAAGTGCCCTTGACTAGTTTGGCTTTTTCCCCTGAACTGAATGCTGTTTGTATGTTGGACTGGAGTAAGCTTGTCGGCCCCTTCACCTTGCTTCCCTTGCTTAAGCTGATGGAAAGAACCTGTGCTTTCCCGGTCAACCCCTTCACCTTGCTTAAGCAGATTGAAAGAACCTGTGCTTTCCCTGGCGTACCTTACACCCCCGCAGAAGTTGGATGGTTAAAAGCAGCTCCCGTTGGAGCCAGAGGCTGCCACAGCCACAGCCACAGCCACAGCCACAGCCACAGCCACAGCCACAGCCACAGCTGAAGCAGGAGCTGCCAGTAGCAGAGCTGACCTACGGGAGGAAGCTGAACAAAGACTTCAGGCCAGTGGGTAATCTTTTTACCATAGAGGGGGAAGTATGATTTTGCTTTACGCAATCATGCTTCTCTGTAGCCTCCTGGTTACTCTTTCAAGGTGTACTTATTGGGCCTGGAAGCTTTTGATCAATATATCAAAATGGGGTTGCTGGTTCATGGGTTGGTTACTGTGGAGCCTAAATATGTGTTTTGATTCTTCTGCCTTCTACTTTGAGAGTTTCTTATATCTGGCGGTTCCGAACCTTTCAGACATGTTTATGATCCTCTTTGAGATTATAAACTCTGCCCTCCTAATACATTTGGCGACCAGGATGGGATCGCTAGGTATAAGATCTCTAGAAGCAGAACAATTCCAGAGGAAGAGATGAATATCCCAGGATGGGAGGATCCATTTTATTCCTCCCTAGCAAAAGAATTGGCTAAAAAAGCTGGACCCTGTGAAAACTGGGAACCAAGGCTACGGAGAGGAGATCCTAGGGATTTAGAAAAGTGTTTACAAGAAGTTGGGATTCAGTCAGGGGCAGCACTATCTAGGCAAAGCTGGATAGTGTTATCAGCCTACCGGCTAGTATACGAAAGATTGAGATTAAGTGAAAGACATGGGGGCACTCCTACCCCACAGCAAGAAGGGGAATCTCAGATAGCAGGAGACCAAACTGACTCAAATGAGAACTTTTTTATTAATGTGGCTAAGAGCAACAGGAGACCAAAAAAGCCCAGAGTGCATTTCAACCCAGCCCAGAAAGAGCCTGACTGCCTGCTTCGTCCTAGCCATGGTGGCAGAGGAAGTGAGTGGGGGGAAAATGAGACAATGTTAGGGGCTGAGGCACAAAACACTACTGGGGTTCAGGATGTCCCTCACACAGAGAATAGGAGATGGTTAAATGATCAGACAAGGGCTCGACCCATACAAAGGAGGAAGACAGAAACCCGAGGTGAAGATTCAGTTACAAGGGAAATTCAGGAAGATTTCTCACCGCAAGAGGTCACAGATATTTTGAGTAGATTCAGCCAAAGAATAGGAGAACCATCGATATCTTGGATGGTAAGACTCAGTGATCAAGGGGCCAGTGGAATATCAGTAGATAGGACAGACTGCATGAGATTCATAGGTATCAGCCATGATCCTCTAGTTCAACAAGCTTTTAGGGAACATCATCAGCAAGGAGATGGTGATAGCAGGACTACTCTATTGGCGTTAGCCGCTGTGGGATGCAATAAGAGATATGCTACTGATTCTATGTGGCCCACTGAGCACAGACCCTGGTATTCACTTAGAGATTGTATCATGAGACTAAAGGAGAAGGTAATGAAGACTGCCATTATGATAGGAACTGCAGACAAATATTACAATGATCCAATGGGACTGCCTCATAGGAATTTAATAATTAGGACAGCTCCCCCTGCTTATAAACAACTAATTTTGAATTTATTACTTGGAGAAGTAGGGAGCTGTCTTACAACAGTGATAAATAAGATTTTACAGTTACATGACTTAGGTGACTGGGGAAGGGATAGATCTCCTCGAGAGAGAAGGGTGAATAACCAGCAAACTTGGCGCCAAAGGAGAGTAACAAGGAAAGAAATGTTTACTGCTCTATTGAGAGCAGGGGTAGGTTTTGAAATGATAGATGGCATTCCAACCAATGAATTATATAGAATGTACAGAGATAACAGGAGAAATAGGGAGATAAGAACTGCTCCTGCAAGCCCACAAGCCACTCAGAGGAAAGGTGACCTTGTGTGATTAACGGATGAAAACTTGTACATTTGGGGAAAGGCTGGGAGGACAATCCTAGTCTCTATCTAGGATGGGATCCTCTTAGTTAAATTTTCCCATTGTGTTTCCTTGTACATCTGGGGAAAGGCTGAGAGGACAATCTTAGTCTCTATCTAGGGTGGGATCCTCTTGGCTTCCTCATTATGTTCCTTTTGAAAAGAAACATTTCCCACCTGAGTTTGGCTTCTGATATTGGATGATTTTATCTGAAGGATAATAGCCCATACTTGTCTATTCTTTTTGTCCTTTGTTTTGGCTAACGTTGTTGCTAGTTCTGTTTCCTTTAGGCTTAAGCACCCTGCACTTTCTGGTGACTGCCTAAGCACATAGAATTCTTGGAATTCCTGCCAGCTCGTTCAAGAACTGACCTCTGGAATGGGACTTTTTGGGGGCAGGGCCATCTCTACATCCAATTTCAGCAAGAAGAAGCTATGGAAAATGAGACCTTCACCCCTTACCCCAAGATTTTGAGCCCCAATCATTCAAGGGGGGTGGGAATGATGAGAGTGTTCTGTTTACTTATTTTGTGTTATCTTTGCTGTGTTGTTTTATTGTTATGATATTATTGATCCTATGTAATGGATACAAGGATCTAGGGGTGGACATTTGAATTATTAATAATTATTTTTGGGATGATTGATTGAAGAGATTATCTTGCTGGGACCTAGGGGTGGATCACATTTGAATCATAAACCAATATTTAGGAATGTCACCAAATGATATGTTTTGCTTTATAATGAATGATATGTTTTAGTTTCCTTTGTAATTGGATCACAATGTATGTTCTAGGATACATGGCTGATTAGATTATGTATCCTATAACAAGGGGTGGAGTGTATTGGCAACCAAAAATGGGCTCCTTAGCACTTAGTCAACAAGTGCCCTTGACTAGTTTGGCTTTTTCCCCTGAACTGAATGCTGTTTGTATGTTGGACTGGAGTAAGCTTGTCGGCCCCTTCACCTTGCTTCCCTTGCTTAAGCTGATGGAAAGAACCTGTGCTTTCTCGGTCAACCCCTTCACCTTGCTTAAGCAGATTGAAAGAACCTGTGCTTTCCCTGGCGTACCTTACACCCCCGCAGAAGTTGGATGGTTAAAAGCAGCTCCCGTTGGAGCCAGAGGCTGCCACAGCTACAGTCACAGCCACAGCTGAAGCAGGAGCTGCCAGTAGCAGAGCTGACCTACGGGAGGAAGCTGAACAAAGACTTCAGGCCAGTGGGTAATCTTTTTACCATAGAGGGGGAAGTATGATTTTGCTTTACGCAATCATGCTTCTCTGTAGCCTCCTGGTTACTCTTTCAAGGCATATTTATTGGGCCTGGAAGCTTTTGATCAATATATCAAAATGGGGTTGCTGGTTCATGGGTTGGTTACTGTGGAGCCTAAATATGTGTTTTGATTCTTCTGCCTTCTACTTTGAGAGTTTCTTATATCCGGCGGTTCCGAACCTTTCAGACATGTTTATGATCCTCTTTGAGACTATAAACTCTGCCCTCCTAATACACTTGCCCAGGGTCACACTGCTAGTAAGTACCAGAGGATGGATTTGAAACTCAGGTCTTCCTGACTCCATGCCCAGCACTCTATCTATTTTGCCACCCAGCTACCCCTGGTTCAGACTCTCCCTGGAAGATAAACATACTTTGGGTGCTGCTGAATAAGCAATTCCATTACTCTTTGACCTGCACTATCTGAACAACTCTTTGGCTCTCCTCTCCAAGTAAGATGTTGCACAGGAACTGTGCGGATGATTCTCTTTTTCCACAAAGCATGCTGCATCAGGAAATTCTCTGCTAAGAGGTCCAGTCCCTGAACTCTCGAACTTGAAAACTCTTGAACTGGGGCTGAGAAACATGCCCATGACATGTACCTCGGAGGGAAACCCCTCAGCAACCCAGTTGCTACTATCTCTTGAGTTGGTACTGTCCAGAAACTCTCCTTTTTCTGGCTAGAAGGTTAGATTCCAGGATCACTGTGCCTAGGGAATTCAAAATTTCCACTCTTCTCCAACGGGAGGCTGGATTTCAGGAACATTGTCTGAGAACTACCCTATTAGGCTAAATGCAAATGCATGTCAACCTCTGCCATGGGCTTCTGCCACAAAACCACCATCAGTTCCTGCTGGGGTGACAAAAATGTCCTTAAGATGCCTCCAAAGCTCCATGCCTCACAACCAAGTCACCTAAGCCACCATCAAATTAATCAGGGACTCTGCTGAACAATTCCCTTAGAAATGCGTAGTATGCACCTTCTACAGCAAACCTTCTCTTAATTCCAGTGCTTTCTCTCTTTTAATCATTTCCTATTTATCCTGTACTTAGCTTGTTTTGTAAATATTTGTTTGCATGTTTTCTCCTCTTTCAGAGGATAGATGCTGTCTTTTTCCTCTTTTTGGATCTCCAGTGCTTAGCACATTTAGCATCGTAGGTAGATAATAAATGTCAGTTAATTGATTGGTTGGCATGCCATTTCGATGTCTATTTTCAATATAGCTTTTTACAACAGCTTATCATTGAAGGAATGGCGAGTCAACAATAATTTATTAAAGCACTTACCATGTAGCTGGTACTTTCAATACAAATATAAGAGAAACAAGGGTCCCTGCCCTCAAAAAGCTTACATTCTAACTGCAGTACTAGTGGGGTGTGACATTTGAGGAGGTCTCCTTTGCCATAGCAACACATAACTACGTGGCACAATAGAGTGCAAAGTCTGGAGTCTGAAGACTTCATTTCAAATTTGGCCTCAGACACTTACTGTATTTCACCACATAATTGTTGCAAGTTTTATGCCAAAAATTTTTGCAAGAAAGTGGGGTGCGAACATTACATGAAGCTTTTTTTAAAAAAAATTGTGCCAATATTACTTAAAGATAATTTATTACTAAGCTGTATCACTGGCAGACAAGCTGTACAGTTTAGCTAGCATGGGAAGATGTGAGTCTTACCATATCATGTGACTTACTCATGGCAGCTTTGCCTGCCCGCTTGCTCCCCTTGGGCCTATGGCTCTTCACTGTGCTGTGACAATACTGTTAGTACTACAGCGCTCTAAACAAACCACACAGGTCAGCTTTCAGAAATATACTGATAATGCTCATGTGCTGAGAATCCTAGGTTTGTGGCTCACAATCTGTGAAAGATAAATGCGTATCCATATGCCACTGGTGAATATATTGCTGCTCTGTTTGCCTTTTAAGTGGTGTGATGAATAGAATTATACCATGTGCCGATTAACAGATAAAAGGTTATAAACCAATATTTGGACTGAAAAAAACAGAGTGCAATGATTATGCGGTGGTGACGATTATGCGGTAAAACATGGTACTAGCAATGTGACCCTGGGCGAGTCACTAAACTCTACTTCAGTTTCTTCATATATGAAAAGAACCGGAGAAGAAAATGGCAAATCACCCCAGTATCTTTGCCAAGAAAAGCCCGAAGGGTCACAAAGAGTCAGACACGACTGAAACAATTGAACAGCGACAACCTTTGCTCTACCAGTAAATGAGAAGAAAGAGCAGCTAGGTGGCACAGTGGATAGAGCCCTGGGCTTGGAATCAGGAAGAATCATCTTCATGGGTTCAAATTCAGCCTCTGACACTTAGTAGCTGCGTGACCCTGGGTAAATCACTTAACCTTATGCGTCTCAGTTCCTCACCTATAAAATGAGCTGAAGAAGGAAATGGAAAACTGCTCCAGTATCTCTGCCAAGAAAACCCCAAATGGGGTCACAAAGAGTCAGACATGACTGAAATGACTGAACAACAACAAATTTGAAAAGAAAATTGAACTATGAAGCACACAATAATTCAGTTTGAATACAGCTGATTGATCTCTAGGGCATGAGCACAGAACAGGGATTTTTATTTTATAAAAGCTTCAACTTCACTCTTAGTCATTTTTCTTATCTTGACTGGACAGCAAATCTTTTCATTAGACTTCACCTGTGGGGGGCAGAATCATAGAATGTTGGAGCTCAAAGGGAATTTAGTGGCTATTTTATCCTGCTTTCTAATTTTAGGGAAGGGGAAACTGAGCCCCACAAAATGAGCTGTCTCTAAGGATCCTTCCAGCTCTAAGTTCATGATCCTATGGCCCATATATTAATTACCACTAATTAATAACCATTTATATAACACTTTAGAGTATTCAAAGCTCTTTAAACAGGTTATTTGATCCTCACAATAGTCATGTGAGGCAGACAGGACAAATATTATTATGCCAGTTTAACCAAGAAACTAGGGTTCAGGGAAGGTAAGTGATTTGCCCTAGGTCACACAGCAGCTAGTTGAGGATGGAGCTAGGGTGTGAATCCAGGTCTTCTAATTCCATCTATAATAATCTTTCCACCATAATAACTCCCTGCCTCACAAATGTCATACTCATTTTACAAACGAGGAAAATAGAGCTCAGAGAGGTTAACGTTACACGGCCAGAAAGTGGCGGAGCTCAGATCCCAAACCATGTGTTTCAACTCCAAGTCCAGGGCTCTTCCAGTTAAACTAGGGTACCTTCATTCTTCACGTTTTAGTTATAGGCCCTTTCTCAGCACCACTGTTCCAATCATTAAATGGACAAATCACTTCCCATCTCTGACCCTCAGTTTCCTCACTCGTAAAATGAGAGGGCTGGGCTAAAACAAAGGTTCTTAACTTAGGGTCCATGAACTTGGGTCTCTTTTTTATGTTTGACAGCTTTATTTCACTGTAATTGGTTTTCTTTGTAAGCCTATATATTTTAATTAATTCATTTAAAAGCCTTATTCTGAGAAGAATACTGAAAAGAAACAGAAAGCGACTTAACTTTCCTCAGTCTGTTCCAGCATCTAACCTCTTTGGGGCTTAGTTTCTTCATCTGTAAAATGGAACGGTTAGACTACATCATAGTTTCAGGGCTGCAAGAGTTCTTAACTTCTCCATACCCCCAAAAGACAAATACAGGACTCTGGAAGGGACTTTAGAGACCATTTATCCAATCTCCTCATTTTACAGTTAAGGAAATTGAGACCAGAAAGGTTGAGTGACTTGCCCCAAGGTCAGTCACATGGGCAGTAAGGGACAGGGACAAGATTTGAACCCAGATTTTCTGACTCTAAATCCAATGCTTTGCACTGTACTAGTCTGTTTCCTAGACAATTCTCCTAACTTTGAGTAGCAAGTAAGTTGCAGGACACGGATTAATACCAATAATAAGTAATATTTACATTTTAAATAGTATCTACTATGTGCCAGGCTCTGTACTAAATATTTTACCTCATTTGATCCTCACGATAACCCCGGGAAGTAGGTACTATTGTTATGCCCATTTTCCAGTGGTGAAAACTGAGGCAGTGATTAAGTGACTAGAATCCAGGTCTCTTAACCCCCTCCCTAGTGTTTTTTCCTACTATAACTTTTGGAGTCCTTAGTGATTCGCGTGGTGCTACCTCCTTTAAAACACAAGAATCTGTATTGCTAAATTAGAGTCAGAAGATGTGCCTGGTCCTCCTTACTGACCTATGTCTTGCTGCTGGACTTCGAATGACTCTGGAGGAGACAGTGAGGTTGATGACTTTGCACAGCCCTGCCTCACTTAAATCCAGTTCACTCGCAAGTCAAAACATCACCCTCCAAACGTCATTGGTCCTCTTTGAGAACGAAGGACAAACAAAAACAGCAAACCTCCTTACTACCTATATGACCCTGAGTAAGTCAGTGTGAGAGTTGGAAAGGACTCTAGGAAAATCATCTAGTTTCACAGATGTGGAAACTGAGACCCCGAGAAAGGGGGGTATGAATGGCTCTTATTGTCTGTAACATAGCTAAGACTGGAAGCCTTGTCACCCAGCTAGTAAGTTACATTAAATTTCTGCTCCCAAAACTATCATAGCATATCATATTCAATAATTTTATCTTCCTAATTTCTTCCTTCTGCCCTTAGCACTATTTGAGAATCTGGTTGCTAAGTCATTTCTCTTAAAAAAAATAGGAGAGAGGAAATACCACCTTGGTGTATGATGAGTTGAATAATAAAATTATTTTTAAATAAAATTCAATGACGTTATTTTTAAATAAATAAAATCATTTTAAAGAAACAAATTTGTTTTCAATAAAATTCAATAAAATTGTTTCAACCAAAAAAAAAACGAAAAAGAAAAAGAAAATATGACTCTGGGTACCACTAGGGGCACTATTTCTTATAGCAGAAAGAGCACTAGAATAGGAGTGTGGAAACCTGGCTTCCATCTGCAGTTTTGGCACTTGCTTGTCATGTAACTTTAGAAAAGTCACTTACTCTCTGTGGACCTTAGTTTTCCCACCTATAAAGACAGAACCAGATGATTTTTAAGATCTCTTCCAGCTCTATGATTCTATGATTTATAACTTTGAGATTTGTCAAGTGAAAGATTAAGAATGGTGAAATGAGAACTGTACCAGGAACACACAGATATTTTTAAAAAATAGTTTAATAGATGGTTCCCTTGAGTGGGGACCCTGAACTGGAGCTGAGAGGACTATCTGGAGGTAAGCTATAAAAATGGGACCTCATCATTTTGATTGAAGATTTGGGATATTGTCATAGGCTCCCCTAAGTCTGTGTTCCTACTCTGAGATCTACAGGTCTGTGAAGAGATTTCAGGGGGTCAAAGAACATGAGTAGGACCTCCGAAATTTAGCATTTCCTTCAGTTCTTTAAAAACATTCTTCTGAGAAGGGTCCATAGGTTTCATCAGACTGCTAAAGAGGTCCATGACACCAAAAAAAAGGTTAAGAACCTCTGTCATAGGCATACAACACAGCCTGTGGGCCAGATAGATTAAAACTCAGGTTCTCCAAATGAAGTCTTAGGTCTTAGGGAAGGGAATTTTAATAACCTAGGCATGCTGCTAAAAGTAAAGAGTATGTACTGGGAAGCATAGCATTGAGAATGGAAGAAATGTTTCGAAGGAAGAGTATGAGGAGCTGATAGTTGCTTAAGGAAAGAAGTAACACTTGATCTGCAAAATTTCTTTCCACCTCCTCCTCTACCATCCTCAAACTGATGACCTTTCTAATAGTCTGGCCTCCCAGTTCCTCAACACCTATGATTTTCATCATAGGGAAAAGGCAAAGCATTTGCTATTTTTAATTATCTGCATTAGTGTTTTGAAAGCACTGATAACTGAGAGTTATAATGAAGGCAGCTAGAATATGGAGTTCACAGAGTGCCAGACTTGGAGTCAGGAAGACCTGAGTTTTGAATCCTGCTTAAGACCGTGGGCAGGTCACTCAATTTCTCAGCCTCAGTTTCCTCATCTGTAAAATTTGGATAATAAAGTCATCTACCTGCCAGGGCTGTTTTAAGGACCAAAGGAATTAATATATGAAAAGCCCTTTGCAAAGCTAGTTATATAGATGTTAGTTATTACATATTCCCTTTTACTCAGCCATAGAAAACTAGAAGGCACCTTGGAGACCGCTACTCCACCCTTCTTATTGTAAAGTTAAAGGGATTTGGGGGGATATGACTTGCCAAAAGTCACACAGTTAATAAATCACAGAGTTGGAACTCAACCCCAGGTCTCCTGGCTCTCAGTACTCTTTCCATCATCACCATGCAGATCTTCTCTACCTAGGAATGCTCCTGAAAGGTTGTGTGAAAATTCAATTTTGGCAAGGTAACTCACTCCCCAATTTGCCTTTGGTGTAAATCTATATTTGCTCCAGCTTAGCTATATTTAAAGTAGTGAGATTGTCACAGAACATTCCACTAAAATCCTATAGACGATGGTGGCGAGGTAGCTTTGAGTTCTTGGAAGACAATTGTCAACTCCGAACATGACCTCAAAGATTTGGTGATTGTATTGTTATGTCTGTTAGCGGAGGTCCAGGGTTAATTAAGTCCAGAAAGGCTTATCACCAGAAGTCTCTGAGAGAGACAATCTTTTTGGCCAGAGACACTATCATAAGGAAGGACTAGATCTACGTTGAAAAACATCCCAGGTCCTGGAAGTTTTGAAGCCGACCAGGGGAACCATCGCTTATCCCATTACCCCTTGTCAGATACAGTCAGATCCTAGGAACTCTCTCAAGAGGCATTTGGTGGCTCTCCGTCTTTAGAAAGCTTAAAACCGCACTAAGACATAAGGAACACCCTGTATTTCTGTCCATCTCATCCTCTAATCTAAAAAGTCTGAGGTCCCCACCATATTTTCTTTTCCCCAAATTCTCCCTAACCTAAATAGGTGAAAAGTTATTTCGGCAGAAGAAAGTGAAAGCTCAAATCCCACTCACTGGGGTTATAAAAACACCCCCCCCCCCCCCGCCACCCGATTACACTACTCCAGCCCTAATAGCTCCTAAAGAAAGAGAATTTTTTAAAATCACTTCGAGTTCCCCGAGGTGACAGTCAACATTGTCATAAGTCAATTGCACTGGGTTGCAGGCTCGACATCTTTCCATTTCACGCCGTCTGTGTAGACGCGGTCCAGAAGCCCGCTGCCACTAGGAACTCCCAAGGATGG
Organism: Trichosurus vulpecula; assembly: GCF_011100635.1. NCBI lineage: Eukaryota > Metazoa > Chordata > Mammalia > Diprotodontia > Phalangeridae > Trichosurus > Trichosurus vulpecula. The sequence goes on from NC_050573.1 coordinate 149,405,653, forward strand.
GAGACAGAAGCGGTGAGCCTAAGGGCAGGGGCAGCCTTTCCCAGGCCCGCCGAGCTGTAAGAGCGCCCCACGGCTCTTTCCCACCCGGAGGTTCAGGAGCGCGCTGCGGAGCCCCGGACTCCCGTGGCAGAAGTCACCACTGCTGCCGCCTCGTCTCACCTCCCCGTGAGAGCCACGGCCGCGCGGCGTGTTCGCGGCAGGACTCGGGCCAGCCCTGCCCGCGCCCGCCCGGGGCGCACAGTCAGTGTAGTGCCAGCCCCCACGGGCAGGAGCCGAGCCGGGTGGCAGCTCGGAGCCCAGCTAGCAGAGTCCCCGCCTGGAGGCAGACATCGCCCCTCAGCCCCGAGCTCCCCCAGTTCTAGGTTTGCTGTCTCCTTGCCCTGAGGGAATAGGGACGACGGGGCTAACGGCGCCCGCATCTAACCAGGACTGCCCCGCATACCTGTACTTCACCACGGGAAATCCTGGGGACAGGGAGAATTCCGCTCACCTGCAGTAGCCACTGCCTCCTTCGCCGCTGCTGCTCTTGCAGCCCGGGTAGACCGCGAGCCGAAGGCGAGGGGAGACGCGGCCACGTCTTCCCTGCTCTCCTCCGTTTCCAAAAAAGCAGGCGGCTCCTCTCCTGGGAACGCTGGAGACCAGGAATCCGTGCCACTGCCGCCGCCGCCGCCGCCGCCGCCGCCGCTGTCTCCTCCTTCCCTTCTTCCTCCAAGTCCCATCCCAGAGCGTTCCCCTCTCCTGCTGCTTGGGCTGCTTCTCCACACGGGCGGGCTAAGGGGCGGGATGGGGGGACGGGGAGGAGAAGGAGGAGAGGAGGCGTTCGGAAAAAAACGGGAGGGGGAAGGGGTGAAGGAAGGGGAGTCCTGTTGGGGGATGAATTGGATAGCTAGGGAGAGCAAGCTAAATGGAGTGGCCCTGGGGCCCGAGTTTGTCCTTACTTGGCCATGTCTTGCCCCTACTTCCTTCGAGTCACTTTTCACACCCCCCAGATTATATGGTGGGTCTGGAGCCAACAACTCAGCATCAGAACAATAGGGTAGCTGTAGGCATAGAGGAGGCATCCCCACTTGGCAAAGAGGTGGTTTAGAATTGCAGGGAGAGAGTGGAGTGAAGTAGGAGCTTTGGAGACAGCCTGGGCACACAGTGTTAGGGGAGGAAGACTGCATTCTCTCAATAATGATGATGAAGATACTGGTCATGATAATGGGGTTAATATGGAAAAGAACTGTGACGACTTCCAGGAGCTGTTTCATGGTGCCCATGATGGAGTGCCCACCAGCCTGATACCAAGCATTCTGGGATGAGTGTGCCAGAACCCAGAGGAGACCAAGTTCCTGCCCTGGAGGAGTATAAAGTCTAGTTCAGACAAGATGAAGAACAGTTACATTTCTGTACAGAGCATTCCCTAGATTCCTAGAGAGCCTTCAGTAACATTTTGGGGTCTTTCAGGAGTCCAATGAACCTGGGCTGTTGGGAGGCTCAAGAACTTACCACACTAAATTCTCATGTACTCAGCTCTGCTACTTAGACAGACAAGTGAGGTGAGGGGGTCTGTAAAAGAGAGCTGGAATCCTTCACTGACAGACACTTCACAGACACCATACCAAATCATTACCTGATCAAACCTGAGAAAAATGCACGCACCCAGTTCAGGTTTTAACAAGCTATGGGGAGAGGCAGGAAGAACCACAAGGGAGTTTCACAAGCACCTCTGAAAGTGCCAAAGAGCCTGAGTGATGGTTGCCACCTCGGTTACCCCTTTAGTGACGCCTGGATTTTGTAGTCATTTCTCCTCACAAAAATCCCAGGAGCAAATCAGTAACTGTATCTTTAGTAAAGCAGGAGGTAAAGGGGTTGAGTTCATTGAATGCCAAATAATACCAAGATGTAATCTTTGACTCTGTCCTCTGCCCTACAAATTTGGCTTAGATGGTTACATTTGGTTATTTGTATTGATCCTTTAGGTCAGTTCAAGGATCTCTGCATCCCTGGGAAGGTGGCAGTTAGAGGTGAGAGGGTGGAGGTGAGCCTGCAGGAAGTATGTGGTTTCAGAGATCTCAGAGCCTAAAGAAAAACATCCTTCCTGAAATCTAGGCCAGGGAGGATCCCTTTGGAGATGGGGAAGTGGAGTTCCAATTTATGGAAATGAAATAATAGTGTCTAATTGTTTCAAAACACTGAGAGTTCAGTAATTTGTCAGGATGCCAGGAGCAGGGGCTTATCCTTGCCCTTCAAGGATCAGGAAATTATAATTAAATATCCACTCCAGTGCCATGCAAACTAAGGGAGGCATTTTATTCCTGGGGAATTCTAGTAGGAAAAAAAGGCCTTCCAAAATAGGAATCTCTGCACAGAAGGTAGAACTAATGGGCCATAGGAAATAAGAGCAGTTTTCTACTCTGATGCTTGGTTTGCATGTTTAACAGAAAAAATGGAAGCAACAGTTTGTTCACAATTCCCCCTATCACCCTCCATACCAGGATAGAAGGAATAATCATGATTCTCTCATGAGGACAGATCATCTCCACCATTTTGCTTCTGGAAGGGCCCCTATTTGGACTCCTATGTATTTCCCAGGAGAGTCTGAGGCATGCTACCTCTAGATGTGGGTTTTTAGGCAACTCCCTACTAAGCAAGATAAGGTAACTGAACACTAAGGTCTTCTCTTGAATAGAACTGCCAATCATTCAAATTCTCCTATACAGAGTGAAACTCTGGTGGGTGGACCGAAGTGGTAGCCTGAATGCCAAACGTACATTTACCTAAAAGACCATTTTAGAGAACTCAAACAAGGCAAGCACTCACAAGGAGGTCAGAAAAAGCGATACAAGGACATTCTCAAGGTCTCTCTGAAGAACTTTAATATCAATCATAAGACATGGTTGATGCCAGCAAAGAACCGGCCAGCATGATGTGCTGCATCCAAGACAGCACTGTGTTCTATCAACAAAAAAGAATTGAAGTAACCCAAAGGAAATGTGAAATGTGCAAATATAGAGACATCTCCAACCCAGTTGTTCAGATTATTTGTGTCCTACTGGTGGTATCCCAAGCTCAATGTTTGACTGATCAGCCATAGCTAAACACACTGTACCTTGACGCTAATATTATGATGTCATTGGTCCACTTTGAGTATGAAGGATGAACAGCAACTGGGAGCTCACGGAGTGGAAAAAAATGACAATGCATAGCTAGTAGGTGCATAGGGCAATAGTACAAACATATCATTAGCAAACAAATTAAAAACAACAAGAAGAAGAAATCAGGAAACATATGTAACAACTCCTGGCAAAGGGTGAGATGGCCACAAAACCTTCTGGGATTTATAGTTCTTCCCAGTTTAGGAAAAGGAAACTAACTTGAGTTCCACCCTTGAGGAAGGGGATGGGAAGCATACAGGTTTTCACTCCAATTAGAAGGGACTCTCAGGAACAACTAGGAGAGAAGGGATCTGTTGTAGTCATCCTAGGGCAGTGGCACAAGACAGCAGCGGCAGCAGACACCAGCAATATCTGAAGTTCCCTTAGGTAAGACTATGAGAGATGACCCCCATCTGAATGGGTAAGTTTTGAGATACAAGTGACTGTGTCTTTTATCTCTGGTACTCACTTACCCGGAGGGCAATTAGGTGGTGAAGTGGACAGAGTGCTGGGCCTGGAGTAAGGAAGACTCTTCTTCCTGAATTCAAATCTCACCTCAGACACTTACTAGCTCTGTGACCTTGAGCAAGTCACTGAACCCTGTTGCCTCAGTTTCCTCATCTGTAAAATGAGCAGGAGAAGGAAATGGCAAACCACTCCAGTATGTTTGCCAAGAAAACAAACCTCAGATGGGATCATGGAGAGTCAGACATGAATGAAACAACCAAAAAACAATAACTCACCCAGGAGCAGGAGAGAAACAAGCCCTCTGAGAAAGGAACAAGGGGCTGAGAGAGGAACAGTAATGGGTCCATGCTCTACCCCAGTCTTACTTAATATATGTGTTTTTCTCAAAGTTATTCTGTTAGAGAATATTTGCTGGATTGTATGATATTTCTCAAACACCTGTGGTCAACCTGATTCTTATGTTACCAGGTGTCCTTTGGTTTGTGGCATGAGGGCACAATAGGGACCACAAAGAAGAGAGAGCTGGGAGCAGAGTTAGAGAGATTTCCTCTCTAAGTGGGGGCATAAGCACAATTCACTCTATAACCAAACTTCTAAATGTGAAATCACCATGAATTCAGGCATAAAGCTACTTCACGGAGAAGAGTAGAAGTTATACATGTAATCATAATTGACACATGAATCACAGAATCACAGAATGTGAGAGTTCAAGGAGACCTCAGTGACCACCTAGTCTAATTCATGCACAAAAGGAATGTTCTTGTTCATCTTTTGTTTTCAAAGAGGACCATTGACATCAGGGGTGATGTCTTGACTCCTGAGTCAATAGGATTTGAGTGAGGTGAGTTGCACAAAGCTATCAGCCTCATCCTCTCCTTCAGAGTCATTGGATCCAGTGGTAAGACAAAAGTCAAGGTGATTGGTGATGGTCTGGGATACAGTGGATGACCTTGGTGTCTTTGATGTCTGACCAAGCTCTAAGCACTCCACAGCACCTGCTTCATGGCCATTTAAACAAATTGTTCTCAACCATACATTCCTTGGGGGGAAGTCTTCCCACGATTGGGGTATCTATCCCCAAACTCACTGACTGGTTTGAGGCCTGCTGGTTACCCTCAACCTGGTTTAACTCATCTACTGAGACAGTTTTACTGGGGTGTGGCCACTATGCATACCACAGCTTCTTGGAGCCATAGGTGAGAGCTGAGTGCCAGGTGGTCACCAAAGGTAGACGAGCAGCTCTGAAAATGGCTCAGCAAGCCCTCACACCAGAGGTGCTAATCCTTTTTAACACCCCATAGACTCCAACAAAAGGAATACTCACTATAATAAACCCCACAAAAACACATCTAGCCTTTGCTTGAAGCCTTCTAAGGAAGGGGAACCCACTTTCTTTTGAGACAACCCATTCATTTCACTTTTGGACCTCTCTAATTGTTACAGGGTTTTTCCTGACATTTACCTCTTTGCAACTTCCATCCATTGTTCCTGGTTCTACCTCCAGGGTCCAAACAGAACAAGTCTAATCCCTCTTCATATAATAGCCTTTAGAATACTTGGATACAGCTATCTTATCCCTAGTGAGTTTTCTTTTTCTCCAGGCTAAGCATGCCCAGTTCCTTCAACCAATCCTCACATATCATGAACTCAAAGCCCTACATCATCCTGGTTCCCCTTGTCTACAGGATCTTTAATCTATCAACACATACTGATGCTTGAAGTTACATCCAAAGCTTGGCTACGTGCACATGTGTTAGTCTTGTGTATTGTTGGAGATGTGTAACTACTTCTGATTCAGCTGCAACATCATCTGTTCACTGACCAGGAGGTATGAACCTTTGTTATGACCTGCTGACTCTTTTGCACCTACACTCAAGTTGGTTGTTGGTGTAACCTACCTGTCAGGATCCTTAGACTTCTATGACCAAACCTAGGCTAGTTGATGGTCCAGACTGGCTGTGAGCATTCTCAGATACTATGAATTGTCTTTGTACTCTAGAGGTCTCTACAGTTGAAGCATTAGGCAGGAAAAAATCTACTTCTGAATTCAGCCCTTCTTGACTTTATGGACCATGGTCCCCCTCAAAATAAGAGAGTTGATGGACTTCCTAGAGTGTATACAGTGTCACTTCCAACATCTACCATCATCTTCATCACTACCATCTGAGCTTTTATCCAGCTCAGTCTCTATAACTGGTGAATATGGTTTTCTCCTCAGTCCTTTTACTGACTTGTCCATCTTTCCTCCTGCTCACCTGGATGTCTGATTCACTCTTCACTAGGCAACAGATGGCTAAGATTAATTGACTTTGTAAACCCCCACTATCATCCCACCCCATATACACACTCACTAGGGCTACTGTATAAATAGGCAAGTTGCCTAATCCCTCTGTGTTATGGAGTAGCTTTCCATCAGTCCACTTTTTCATTCCCTGTGGACACCAAGATTTCTCAGCAAAACTCTAGTGCCTTCCTAAAGTTCATTTGTTTCTGTCAGAGCTCTTCTGAGTAGAAGTCATAGCTCATTAGTCAACAGTCTTCCTTCAGCCATTCTCTCAGCAGAGGACATACTGATTAGTGACTGCACCTTCTCTGTCTTCCGAAGCTCCAAAATACAAGTTATTGGGTAGGCATGGCTCTGGCTCAAACATCTGGAAGTATGTATTTATCTAATTTTTATGGAGTAAAGCCTTTCTTTCCTGGTAGTATTGTTTGTATGTACCAAGAGTGCCACATGGTCTCCACTTCATTACATGGTTTCCACTTTTGCCATTGTCTCAATTACAACATTGTCTAGGGAATGAAGGTTAAGTCAAAGAATGTAAATAGAATGTGAACTCCTTGAGGGCAGGGGCAAACTAACCTTTGTAATTATATCCCCAGCCTAACCTAATGCCTGGCACATAGTAGGCACTTAAAATGCTCATTGATTAATTGAGTCTCTGGAGTTCATACTCCTGCTTCTTGACTTATATCACTTGTATGGGGCATAGACTATGGCTTCATTTCTTTAAGTGTTACTAAAATCCCATCTTCCATAGGAAACTTTTTCCAGTTACTCTTAATTCCAGTGCTTCTCTTATTTACTTCTTATTTGTCCCACATATAGCTCATTTGCATATATTTGTTTGTTGTCTCCCTTTTTAGATTGTAAGCTCCTTGAGGGCAGGGACGGTCTTTTGATATTTTTTGTATCCTCAGTGCTTAGTGCAGTGACTGCTACATGGTAGGTGCTTAATAAATGTTTGTTGACTGACTGGTTATTATATATATATGCACCAGTAATGCCACATGTTGACTCCACTGAGCTTTCTGCTTAGACTCCCTTAGAATATTGAAGAATGTTTAATTAAAATCTTGAGGCTATCATTGTACTTGGAAATAGTAAGATATAGTTCTAGGTTTCTTGATTCCCTCCAAACCCAACGTTTCCTTGATTAGTTTGCTCTAAATTGCTCTTTCTTTGACAGAGTGCGTTCTGGGGAATCCGCTCTAGAAATACACATATTAAGAAATATTTCTTCCACAACATTAGCCCTCATGGATGCTTTCAGTTTCCTGATTGTCATGTCTGTGTACACCACATGTTGTTTATATGCTTCCTACTTCCTTCCAGAGGTAAAAAGTCAATGCATACCAGCTTCAAAAATTTGCTGATGCTTACGCCCTCCAAGTAAGCAATGAGAACTGACAGCGCTTTCCTCTTGCCACATTGAACACAGATTTTGTACTTCTCAGTGACATCTGATGGTCTTGGACTGGTAAAGATGGTTTCCTGCTAATTCTAGGTTGCATTCTCTCTCCCTCTCTCTCTTGCTGATGAGATCATCAACACTTGTGACCTTTTATTCCCCCCCACACACACTTAATAGCATTCTATTTTTTCCAATTACATGTGAAGATAGTTTTCAACTTTGACTTTTATAAGATTTTGAATTCTGAAGTTTTTCTCCCTCCCTCCCCACCCCAAGACAGCATGTAGTATGATATAGACTATACATGTACAATCATATTAAACATATTTCCATATTAGACATGCTGTGAAAGAAGAATCAGAACAAAAGGGAAAACCATAGAAAGAAAAAACAAAAAAGAGAAAATAGTATCTACATTCAGACTACATAGTTCTTTCTCTTGATGTAGATAGCGTTTTCCTTCATGAGTCTTTTGGAATTGTCTTAGATCATTGTATTGTTGAGAAGAGCGAAGTCTGTCATAGTTGATCATCA